>NC_051316.1:9604275-9915807 GCF_015220235.1 Choloepus didactylus | reverse complement strand
AAGTGAGAATTCTCAGACACGTCATTGAGACACGGACCAGTGCTAAGTCAGACGATTGCTTTTTTTAAAATGGCAGCTTTATTGAGATGTAACTCACATATCATAAAATTTACCCTTTTCAAGGTATGATTCAGTGGCTTTTAATAGTCACCAAGTTGCACAACCCTCCCTGCTGTCTAACCTCAGAATATTTTCCTCACTCCAAAAAGAAATCCCTTACCCATTAGCAGTCGCTCCTCATTCCCTCCTTCCCCCCACCCCTGGCAAATACTAATCTCCTTTCCGCCTCTGTGGATTTGCCTATTCTGGACATTTCATATAAATGGAATCATAATATGTGACCTTTTGTGTCTGCTTCTTTCTCCTAGCACAATGTGTCCAAGGTTCATCCATGTTGTAGCCTGTGTCAGAACTTCATTCTTTTTCGTTGCCAAATAATATTCCATCATACAAATGTACCACATCTCATTTATCCATTGCTTGCTGATGGGCATTGGGTTGTTCCTACCTCTGGGCTATTATGAAAAATGCCACCGTGAACATTTGTGTACAAGTTTTTGTGTGGGCATGTGTTTTCATTTTTCCTGTGTATAAACCTAGGAGTGGAGTTGCTAGGTCATAAGGCAACACTAAGATAAACATTTTGAGGAACTACCAAACTGTTTTCCAGAGCAGTTGCACTGTTTTACAGTCCCACCAGCAATACATGAGGATTCCAGTTTCTCTGTATCCCTGTCAACACTTATTATTGTCTGTCCTTTTGATTTTAGCTATCCTAATGGGTGTGTAGTGGCATCTCACCATGGCTTTGATTTGCTTTACCCTGATGACTAAGGATGTTGGACATTTTTTCATGTGCTTGTTGGCTATTTCTATAGCTTCTTTGGAGAAATGTCTATTTAGAAACTTTGTGCATTTTTAAAATTATTTTGTCTTTTTATTGCTAAGTTAGTGTTCTTTATGTATTCTGGATACAAGTCCCTTATTAAATACATGATTTGCAAATATTTTCTCCCATTCTGAGAGTTGCCTTTTTTACTTTCTTGATGGTGTCCTTTGAAGCATGAAAGTTTTTGATTTTGATGAAATCCAATTTTTCCACTTTTTTCTTTTGCTTGTTTGTGCTTTTGGTATCATATCTAAGAAACCATTGTCAAATCGTACATCATGACGATTTACTCTGACGTTTTCTTCTAATACTTTTACAGATTTAGCTCTTACAGTTAGGTCTTTGGTCCATTTTGAGTTAATTTCTGTATGTGGTGTTTTTATACATTGTTCTTTGGAACAATTGCTCTTTTACACTGACTGCCTTGCAATGATACTTTATGAGAAATGGCTGTGATCCCATTTTATGCTATTTTATTCTCAACAACGCTCCTTTGCTTTGGAAGCTGCCTCACCATGAAGAACATGATGCTGTATCCATCACTTCACTTCCCCACCCACGACTGCCCTGTATGCAACTGTTAGTGATCCCATGTCACAGGTGGGGAAACTGAGGCAGCGGGCAGGAGGTGATGTCACCTGTAGAAAGGAACAGAGTGGGAGGAGCCACACTTTCCTCCCAGTCCTCCCGCCTCTCTCACCTCCTGGCAAAAAGAGCAAAGTCCTGTTATGCAGTGGAGTGACCTCCTTCCTTCCAGGTTGTTTCTTCCTCGGAAATCCCTATACTGCCTGCTCCGGGTTGTTTGAGGTGTAGCTGTTGACTTCGGGCTGGATTTCCCAGGCTCTTGGCTTCTTACATAAACAGCCTCATTTGTTGGAAGGAAGGAAGGAAGGATGGAAGGAAGAAAGGAAGCAAAGGAGAGAGGGACAGAGGGAGGGAGGAAGATTGAATTGTCAAAGAAGTGAGAGATGATCTCCCTGGGCCCCCTCAGTAAAACAAAGGAACATGGAAACATGAACGAAGCCAAACAACAGGTTTATCTTTAGAGAGCCCTTCAATCCTGGCAGACAAGCCCTCTTAGCACAACTCCGGAGGCCCAGCACCGACACGCTGGGTCCGGAAGTACCGTGGCCGGGGGTGCAGGCTGCTGGGGTACCGGCCCTGGCTTCTGCCCCCAGCCTGGTGATCCCGGCAGCCCCGTGCCCTTCCCGGGGCTCAGGGTCCTCATCTGTCAAGCACGGGGCTGGGCCAGGACCCTCCCTGCCTGACAGCCTAAGACACTAAGTGCCGCTGGAGTTGAGGCCAGCAAAACAATCTCTGAGCTTGTCAAGGACCCCTGGTAGCCAGGTTGAGTGATGGTCCCCGTGGATTGACCGGCTGTTTGGGCGTCCCATAAACACGGATGTAAAGTGGCCGGGGCGGCTCATCCATCTTGCCCGGCGGGGCCACCACCCTGACTGCTTTCAGCTGTCGCCCTCGTCGATACTGGCTTTGCCCCATTCCGGGTAGGCCAGTGGTGCTTCTTGGCCACTGATGAGTTTCTGTGATGGATGGACCTGCACAACGGAGACCTTACATCTCAAGAAGGCCGGGTGAGATGCAGGTGCAGGAAGCAGAGCTGCTCGGTGGGGTCCACCGTCCTGAATCTGGGGGCTGAGAGAGGACAGAGGGCTGGGAAGCCAAGTGCTCCAGGGTCCATGGAGAAAACTGAAGCAGGTGAGCTGAGTGGAGGAGACTTTTAACTCAGTCACAGTAGACTCTTAGGGGTTTCCTTATTTTCTCCAAAACTCTGTTGCCTTGCTGTCCTTTCTGGTTTCTATCTTGACCTTCGCTAGAACAGCAGTGCCAGCCTGGTGGTACATGGCCGCGTGGGGGACGATAGAGAGTGGTGGGGACTGTGGCTGGCAGAGAACAAACACCAGCCAGGCTAAACTGGAAGCTTGATCCAGAATGGCCTTGTCTTTTGAGTCACTAAGGAACCCCCATGCACCCAGACAAAATACATCTTCCAGCCCATGGCCATCCCTTGACAACCTCTGGATTCATTGGTAAGGGCTGACCAGTTGGTCCTTCCTCTTTGCATTTTAGACCATTGCTCTGGGGGTTGAAAGGGCTATAGAGAGAAATAAATTCATATTGAGCTCCCTTGAGGCATGGTTCACACTGTGGGATGCTCACTCCACCCCACTAGCAGCACTCAGCTTTACCAGAAGCCAGGGTGACTTGCCCAAGGTCACTCAGAGATTGGGACCCCCCCATGGGTGTTAGAATGACAGTTCTGACCACTCTGTCTCTTCTGCTCTTGTGCCATGCTCTAGGGTCTCCCACAGGACCTGGGGAGGGGTAATGGTCCCTGACTAGGGGGCTGGGGGATGGGCTCCAGCCACAGGCAGGGGTGGGATTCACATACCCATAGGTACATCTGGTGTGGGGGGGTGGTCAATAGGGGGCTGGCAGAGACAGCCCCGGTGGTTCTCCATTCCTCCTAATTGCCCTGTTTCATTGCATTCCCCACCTCCTGCTTTCTCCGTGGCTGCCTTCCACCATGCCCAGCTAGAAATGCAGCCGTTGGTGGGCAGGAAGGGTCTTCAGAACCCAGGAACTCCCTCCACAGCTTCCCCAGATATTGGGCACATGTGCCCTGCTTGCACACCTCCCATCATCTGCCAAGCAACCCTCCCCATCCTGTTTCCTTACTTCTGACCTCTGCACTTTCCCCCCTGCGTCCGTCCCTCTCCTGCCCCACCTGTCCCGGGGCTTCCAGCTCTGCTCTCCAGACCCATGGACTTCATGAGCTCCCTTTGCCCCTGGGTGGGTGCTCCAGAGACTTGGGCACTGCTGCTGGGTCTCCCTCGGGAATAGCAGTCCCAGCTCCCTGGGCTCGGGCTCTCCAGCACCTGTGGTTGTCATCCCCCACGCACACTCACTTCACTCACCCAGCTGGCAACCTCAGACCCCATGGGGGCAGAAAGCCTCACCTGGCCCATGGCACCTCGTAGATGCCAGGCCAATGGGGCACTTCTAGAACGTTCTGTGTCTGCTCAACAGATTGAACAGATGGAACGTTTCCTTCTCTCCCCTAGGGCTGTTGTTACAGCTGTTCCTAAATGTCTTGTTCTCTCCCTCTCACTCATGGCATTTCTCTTCCCTTTTAAGTTAGGAGTGGCCGTGGGACTTGCTTGGCTAATGAACTGTGGGCAGAAGTGATGTGTGCAATTTCTGGGTGGAAGCTTTAACAGCCCATGCTTGATTCGTCTGGGATCCTTGCTCAGTCACAGCCCCCAGGGTCCCTGGATCACTGCAGGGGGCTGGCCCATGCGAGGTGCTGAGTTTGAGTGAGAATTGCACCTTTGTGGTGTTCAGCCACTGAGACGTTGGGTTTGTCTGTTACAGCAGCCAACTAACGTGCCCCCGAAACTATAATTAGGGCAAAACCCATGCCCTGCTCCACAGCAGAACGTCCTCTCCTCCTTTAAGGCTGTTACAGGAGCACAGAAAACTTTCTTCCTCCGTATCAACAATTCTTCCAAATAGTCCAGGACATGGGGAGGTTCAAAAACGTTTATTGAATGAATGAATGAATGAGTATATCTATCTTGTCTCCACATCACACCCAGGGATGCACCAGTGCATTAAGACCAAACCCCAAACTCCCTCCCAGGACTTACCTGGTCCCTGCCACGGCCCAGCTCCTCGCCTCCCCTGCCCTCCCCCACTGATCCGCGGCTGGAACACACCAGCCTGCTGTCCCCAGGGCCTTTGCACCTGCTGGGCTCTCTCTCGGAGCACTCTTCTCGCAGTGTCGTTTTCATGGGTCTAAGGCTGCTGCCCCGACATTGCCCCCAGGGATCCCAGGCTGACCAGCCTGTCTCAAGTTGCCCCCTACTCATATCACTCATGCTTTTAAACTTTTTATTTGGAAAGAATTTCATATTTACAGAAAAGTTGCAAGAATAAGAATGGTATGTAGAACTCTGCCTGCTCTTTACCTATTTTTAACTTTTTATTATTTGCTTTATTATTCATTCTCATCCTTTCTCTCTCCTTCCCTTTCTCTCTCTCTCTCTCCCTCTCCTCTCTCTTACCCCCTCTGTCTCTCTCTCTCCCTCTCTTCTTCTCTCTCCCTCTCTTCTTCTCTCTCTCCCTCTCTCTCTCCTCTCTCTTTCTCTCTGTCTCTCTCTCCCTCTCTCTCCCCTCCCTCTCTCTCTCTGTCTCTCTCTCCCCTCTCTCTCTCTCCCTCTCTCTCTCCCTCTCTCCCTCTCTCTCTCTCTCTCTCTCTCTCTCTCTCTCTCTCCCTCTCTCTCCCTCTCTCTCCCTCCCTCTCTCCCTCTCTCTCTCTGCCCCTCCCTCCCCCCCTCTCTCCCCTCCCTCCTCTTCCCCCCCTCCCCCACCCCATCTCTGTCTCTCTGTCTCTCACCGTTTGAGATTAAGTGGCAGGTACAGACCTTTACCCCTAAATACTTCAGTATGTATTTCCTAAAAATAAGGTTCTACTCTTACAAAATCAGTTCCATTCTCAATTCGAGTATAGTTAACAATTAATATAAGACTCTTCTCGAATCAACCCGCCATAGACCCATTTTTTGTCAGCTGACCTCATAAACGCCCTTTATGGAATTTCTTTTCCCTCCCGTACAGGAGCTGGTCTGGGAGCAGGAGCAGGTATTGCATTTGTTACGTCTCTTCTTTGGTCTCCTTTAATTGGAAACTTTTCCACAGCCTCCCTTTGTCTTTTAGTCTTTGGCATTTTTGAAGAAACAGTCTTGGTCTCTTTTTTTCAATGGGTGGCTTCTCGCTCGGGATTTGTCTGGTGTCTCTTCCCGTTTGGATTTGGGTTATGTCTTCCCAGAGGGAGAAAAGTGATGCACATGAGGTGGAATCCTCAGCTCACAGTGCCCACCAGCCACTCCTCTGTAAGAGTAATTTTCACCTCCCTGCTAAGAGGTTCCTTGATTTCTCCACTGTACAACTTTTAATTTTCTCTCCCTTGCATCCAGTAAGCATTGTGGAGAGGCCTCTAAGAGCACGAAAGTATCCTGCTCCTCATCCAAATTTCCCATTGGAGTTAGCACCCATTGGTGATTGCCTGATCAGACCTCTTGTGCTGGTTGCAAATGCCAATTTCAACTCCAGCCCTCCTCCCACACTTACCGATTGGCCTTCAGAATTCTACTGTAAGGAAGCATGTGCCTTTCTCCCCCATTTATCTATCTATCGATTATCAGTACGGATCATGACTTCTTATTTTTCAGGGGCTTCTCATTTTTCTGTTTAATTATTTGGGTGCTGATACTGTCTTGCCTCTCCAAGCTGGCTCTTGTGTCCTTGCAACATGTAACCATGCCATTGTTGGTATTTTTTAGCATTTGCTTATTTTCTGCTGTAACAAAGTATCCTGAGCTTATATTGTATTGACCCCATTCCGACTTTGGAATCAGCCATGTCACCCAGGAGCCCTGGTTCCTTCTAGTGGGGAGTGGTGTTAGAAGCTGAGATCCAGGTCCCAGAGTAACCATTATCACAGGGGGGGTCTTTTCTTCAAAGCCCCCCCACCAACAGACAGAGCTGGAAAACATACACACGTATGCACATGTATCCATATTGTACACACACATACAGACCTATGCATGCCACGTCTTCTTCTATCACATAACCCCGCCATATTTTTTTTTAACTTCGTATACTGGTTTGTACATATTATGTTCCCCAGAAAAAGCCATGTTCTTTGATGCAGTCTTATGGGGGCAGACATATTAGTGTTGATTAGATTGTAATTCTTTGATTGAGTGTTTCCATGGAGATGTGACCCACCCAACTGTGGGTGATAACTCCGGATAATTTCCATGGAGGTGTGGCCCTGCCCATTCAGTGTGGGCCTTGGTTAGTTTACTGGAGCACTATATAAACTCAGACAGAAGGAGCGAGCTTGCTACAGCCAAGAGAGACATTTTGAAGAATGCACAGGAGCTGAGAGAGGAGCTGCAGATGAGAGACAGTTTGAAGATGGCCGTTGAAAGCAGACTTTTGCTCTGGAGAAGCTAAGAGAGGACAAACGCCCCAAGAACAACTGAGAGCAATATTTTGGAGAGAAGCTGAAGCCTAGAGAGGAACGTCCTGGGAGAAAGCCATTTTGAAATCAGAACTTTGGAGCAGACACTAACTACATGCCTTCCCAGCTAACAGAGGTTTTCTGGACACCAGTGGCCATCCTCCAGTGAAGGTACCTGATTGATGATGTGTTACCTTGGACACTTTATGACCTTAAGACTATAATTGTATAACCAAATAAACCCCCTTTATAAAAGCCGATCCATTTGTGGTGTTTTGCATTCCGGCAGCATTAACAAACTAGAACACTTGGCATAATCTGGAATGATCTGGTTTATTAATCTGTTTACCTGTTTACTGTCTGTCTCTCTGATAAGTCTGTTGGTCCCCACAGAAGTGGGGATTAGCCCTTCACCTTATATCCAGAGCAGGGTGTGTCTCCCATACCTCCCGAATGAGTAAATGAGCCTTTGAGAACCCTCACGAGGCTTTGGCTGATGTTATCAGGTTCAGAGCAGGGTTCCACAGAACAAGCCAGCTCATCAGACTGTTCGGGCTCAAGCCCTCATGGCAGACCAACTTACCCACAGCAGTAAGTGTCCATGGACCCCAGTTTAGATGTGTTCCTGGTTGTGGATCTGCATTGCTGTGGGTGTGAATCAACTGTGATAATTAGTATGTTAATTTAGATGTTATTTCAGTTAAGGCATGGCTCAATTGAATGTGGGGGCCTTAATCCAGATTTTGCAAGTCCTTTACAAGCAGAAGAAACTCAGGCACAGTAACAGAAAGCCCCAGAGAGACATTGGGAGTCAGTGGGGACCCAGAAGAGAAATGAGAGGACATCACCATATGACTGGAAAGCCAAGGAAGCCAAGGATTGCCAGCAGCCAGCAAGCTACAGATCCAGGAGGAAGCCTGCCTTCAGCCTCCAAAACTGGGAGCCAATAAATGCCTGCTGTTTAAGCCAACCCACAGTGTGGCACTTGTCATGGCAGCTGGCAGTCCAGGGCACCTCCCCAGGGTGGGCTCTGTGAGGAGGGCGTGACTGCCAGACTCCTGGCACCACCTCCCCAACAATTCTCACACCTCTCCATCTAGGGATGAGCGGTGGCTGGAGGCACGCAGCTCCTGAATCCCCACAGCACTTCGGGGAATTACAGACCCATTTTCCAGATTAGGAAACTGTGGCTCAGAGGTTGTGGAGAGATTTTGCTGCAGTCAACGCTGCACTTCTTGGACCCCGATGCAGTATGGACACCCCACCTTGGTCAGATGTTCTGACTGTGCATCCTTGGAGCCAGCCATGCCTTTTCACTTCTCAACCAGACATGTGAAAAAATTAAAAAAAAAAATGACTCATCAGACGTCCAGGCCCAGCTGGGGCTGCTGCGGGTGAGTCCCACTTAGTTCGGCTCCACCTTGTCTCAGTTCCAGCACATGAAAATCCTTCCTTGCTCCCAGGGTATGTCCTTCCTTGCTCCCAGGGTAGTGGAAAGAGCCAGGTCCCACTCAGAGAGCCCCGGGTGCACATCCTGGCTCTGCCATAACGTGCTGTGTGAGCTGAGCATGTCCTCCCCCTCTCCCAGCCTCAGTTTCCTCATCAGCAGTGGAGCTGAGGATCCTTCCCCCTTGTGTGGGAGGGGGAGCCCCACGCCCCCTGGAGACTTTGGGAAGGAGCGCCTTGGAGGTTCTGTCTCTGTCCCCCAACTTCTCTGAATGCTGGCTGTGTGACCAGCAGACACGAGAAAGGGGAGGGCAGCTCATTTTTCAAACAAAACGGTATCAGATGTGTGATTTGGCTAAAAAAATATATGTTTCTGGCAATGGCTTGAGCTTTGCTTGCAAGAGAGAGAACCGGGGATGGGGGAGGAGGTGGAGAGGAGGTGATCCAGTGGCTTTAAACCCCACCCCCACCCCGACAAGTGCGCAGTGATTAAGCACGACCATTAGTTCTAATGGGCAGTAATTGGCGATGAGAAATAATTTTCTGGGGCACAACTGCCCCTGGTGCCCCCACGCCCCGGCCCCAGTGGGGGGATGGCCAAGGGGGCTGATTAACTCCCGGGCTGGAGGAAATGTTGGAGGCACAAAAAGTTTCCAGATCCAAGGGTAATTGGGAGAAGTTATTTCACTTTCCCCATCAGGCTGCTGAGAGGCCACCCACCTGCAGGTGAGGGGGGGCCCACCAGGGCGTTCTGCCCAGGGCTGAGCCAGAAGTGACAGGCTGGCGTGCTGGGGGGCAGGCAGGGGAGTCTCCGGGACTGGGGGTGGCTGGAGGGGTGATGGGAGCCCGGGGGCAATTACCCCCACTGCTGGTGACCTGGGGCAAGTTGCTTGCTTTGGGGTAAGAGTGACCTGTCACATGGGATTGTGATGCAACTGAAAAGAGAAGTTGATAAAGGCAATGGGGACAGTCAGCCTCTGAAAGGCCCAGCCACGACCAGAGGGCAGCAAGGGGGACAGCCAGGTTCGAGACCCCCCTGGTCTCAGCCCCTCCCTCCAGGCTAGCTTCCTCCCATGAATATGTTCAGAGGCTCCAGTCCTTCCCCTCTTAAACCCTCTGTCTGGAGCCCAGGGCTTCTGCTGGCCTGTGGGCATCTTTGTAGGATTTTGGGAAAGCGGCCCCTCTTGGTCAGTGGAGGCAGCCTCACTCCAGAGAGCTCGGTGTGTCCGTCAGGAGCTGTGACTCCACAGAGCGCGTGTGAGCAGTGCACAACCTGCCCAGCCATTCTCTGCAGTCCTGGCTGAGAGCTCATGCTCTCCATTCCCTGCTCCTCACTCCTCACCACTCAGCTTGCTCCAGACACAGCTCATGGCTTCATGTGGTTGAACCCAAAGGCCCCACTGCTGTACTTGTGTACTTGCTTTCTGTGTACTTCTTGATGTCTATCCCCTTCCTTCTAGAAACCTCCTTTTGTTCCCAAGAACTTTCCTTCTTCTACCCTCTCCTTAGTGCCCTCTTCCTCAATCCAAAGCATAAATTCCCCAGTGGGACTTGGGTCCTCATGACCCCACATCACTGTCCCCAGCCAGACCCCTCTCTTAAAAGCCCCTTGCCTCTGGGACAACTCCTTCCCCCAGACCCACTCCTCCTCCTGGGCCCCACTGTCCCTGGAGCCAGGGCTGGGGGCAGTCAGCAGTGGGATGTCTGGCAATCCCTGACCCCCTGACGGTGACTGTCAGTTGCTCTAACCTGTCTCCACCCACAGACATGAGGGACAACCACAAGGGCAGATGCACACCCACCGTGTCCCTGGGCCCAGGTCCAGCTCAGGCCATGCAGAGGCCACTCTTTAAGACACATGTGCTGAATCCTGCCTTCCTGCCTTCTTTCCCTTTTCCTTTCCTCCTTTGTCCCCCTTTTCTTTCTTTCTTTCTTTCTTTCTTTCTTTCTTTCTTTCTTTCTTTCTTTCTTTTTCTTTCTTCCTTTCTGTTCTTGCTTCCTCCCTCCCTTCCTTCCTTTCTCCCTCCCTCCCTCCCTTCCTGTCTTTCACAAGTGTGCACTAAAGGCAGTGAGGATGACCAGTTACTCCTCAAGAAAGCATGCTTCCTGTCCCCATGGAGCTCATTCACTCTCTGAATGAATGGACGAACAAACGAATGAGCAGAGGCAGAGCTCTCAGGTGCAATTAGAGTATAGGGCTCAGGGCACCAGGCTCAGGACTGCAGGGAGCCCCCTGTCACAGGAGCATGTGACCAGGGCTCAGATGGCCACAGCCCAAGGCCGTTGCCGAGAGGATTCCTTTGTGCAAGGAGCTGCCTAAGCCAAGCCCAGGAGCAGCAACTGGGACACCAAGAACGCTCTGTGGGCAGCCTTCCCTGACTACCCGCTCTGCCGGCTGCAGGGCAAGGGCCTCAGCTTTGCAGCGGCAGGCGTGGGCTGGGGCCTCCGAGGCCTCCCCCCAACAACCAGCTGTGTGACCATGGGCAGGCCACTTCCCCTGTCTGGGCCACAGTGCCCTCTGAAAATGAGATTCCCAGTGGCCCAGCCTCGGGGGACAGAGGTGAGGGTTAGATGAGCTGGGACTCCAGGGCTGACTGCTACAGAGATGTTCCAACGGACAGCAGCTACTCCTATTATCCTAAGAAGTGGTGAGCTGTTGGGACAGGAAGGGCTCCAGGATCTGAGCTCCAGGTCCCTTGGTGACAGTGTGCCAAGAACAAGGGGGGACGGAGGGGTGGGGGGGGGGAGTGGCCATAGCAGGCATGCCCTGTCCTTCTGTGTGCTGGGTCCTGTTCTAGGCCCCTCTCCTTCCTCCCTCCTTCCCTCCCTCCCTCCCTCCCTCCCTTCCTTCCTTCCCATCTTTCACAAGTGTGCATTAAAGGCATTCACTCAAGACAAGCATGTTTCCTGTCCCCACGGAGCTCAGGCTCTACTAGGGACCCAGACAACAGAAAACCAACCCACAGACCTCTTATCTCCATCCACCCACTACAAACTGGGACACACAGAGAGGGAATTACTCGCCCCAGGCCACGTGGGTACTGAGCACCCCCTTGGAACCCAGGCATGCTGGCTTCAGGGTCCGTGCTCTTAACCATTAAGCTACAATGCTATAATTGCCAATTATAATAAACTATTATTCCCATCATCACCCTCATTCATCATTGTATATTACAATAACGACCCCCGCCGCGCTCACCGGGCACGTCCCCCACTCCAGGCCCTGCACCCCTTCACCTCTAGAATAACGCCCACTTTGCAGATGAGAAAACTGAAGCTCGCAGACATCGTGCCCCGTCCAGGAAAGACCCAGCGCAGCTCGTGGGTCGGGGGCTTTTGCGTTTGGGCCCGGCGGCCGCCAGGCGGCGCTGCGGAGCTCGCTCGGACCTGCAGGTGCTGGACCCCCGCCCCGGACCTGGGCGCTGCACCTGCGCAATGGGCGCCTGCGCGGCGCGGGCCCTCCCGGGCGGGGGGCGGGGGGCGCTTTTCAGCAGCTCGTCCTCGGGAACATTTGCATGTAATTTGGGAACGGGTCACATGTGGGAGTCATCAGGCGGAGGAAAGGCTCAATCAGGGCCTAATCACTGTCTGTTTGGAGGGGTCTGGGCCTAAGTGAAAAATGAAAACGGGCCTATTTTGCTTGAGTGACAACCATCAGCGGCCACCTCTGACCTCCCCACTCGGGGCTCAGGTTCTGCCGGGGCTTTAAAACACCAATCATCAGGGAAGGGGGGGTAGGGTGGGGACCCCTCTCCCTCTCCCTCTCCCTCTCCCTCTCCCTCTGTCCCCTCCCGCTTCTGCCTTCTCCCCTCTCCCACCTCCCTCGCTCCTTGGCCCCGGGCTTGGAAGTCATTCGTTCATTCATCACGCCCTCATTCGTTCTTTCGAGCAGCGTGGTTCATTGGTTAGGGCTCTCTGGAGTGGACGCGGGGGTCGCCCACCAGCCCAGCTACCCAGGGCAGCTGGGCTTGGGGGTTCTCATCTTTGGGATGTCTTTGGGCGGCCGCTGCGGGTGCCCAGGGAGAACCGCGCTCGGGAGGCCGCGGGCCGGGCTGGACACTGGGGTCCCTGGAGGCGACGCGGGGCTGCGGCCCCCCTCCCTGCCCTGCACGCCCAGGAAGGGAGCTTTGCAGAGGAGGGCTCCGGCCCACCGCGTGGGGCATGGGCTCTGTTTCTGCAGGAATCACCCCCTCTCCCCCGTCCCCCGTCCCGAGGTCCCAGGCCCAGAGCTGCCCCAGCTCGCAAAACAGGAAGGAGAGGCTGGGAGTGGGGTCGTGAGTGTAAGAGGGGCTTGCGGAGGGAGCAGAGTCCTGACACCTGACATGGGGGGGGGGGCTTCGGGAGCACCCGCGGCTGGAGAGGGAGGTGGACGGCCAGATCTGGACGGTCCTGCCCACGTTCCAGAATCTTCACGCGCGTGCTTCGGAACTCTTCCTTTCCCCCAAGCCAACTCCCTAAATGCGGCTTTCCAGAATGCGCCGGCTCCCCAGAATCCCCGAAGGCCTGTCCAGGAGGCTGGCAAGCCTAAGCCCCTTCCCCGACCGCCACGCAGGCTTTTCCACGGGAGTACTCAGGATCTGCCCAGGCGCTGGAGTGGGAGGGTGGGAAGCGCCACGAATCAATGACCTCATGCTGCCTGAATGAATGAATGAATGAGTGAATGAATGAATGGCGAATGAATGAGTGATGAATGAACGAGTGAGTGAATGAGTGAGTGAATGAATGAATGATTAAATGGATGAATGAATGAAGGGAAGCAGGCTGCCAGATGAATGAGTGAGTGAATGAATGCACGGGTGAATGAATGAATGAAAGGAAGCAGGCTGCCTGAATGAATGCAAGAATGCATGAGTGAATGAGTGCATGCATGAGTGAGTGAATGAATGAGTGAATGAGTAAGTGAACGAATAAATGAGTGGGTGAGTGAATGAATGAATAAGTGAACGAATGAATGAATGAACCAAAGGAAGTAGGCTGACCTGCAGAGCTCAGACTCCCCCAGTAAACACAAGCCAGCGCCAGGGGGAAAAGCACAGTCTCTTTCCAGCGTGCCTGGAGGGGGCAGTGGTGTGCACTGGAGATGGGGTGCCCACGGCGGTGCCGCCTCTTTGCAGGAGTGGGGGTCGTGGGGGGTGGCCTCAAGGGGCCAGCGAGTGCTGCAAAACCACCTGCATGTCAGTGACCGAACCGGACCCGGCCAGGCTGCCCGGCGCAGCCCGTTTCCCCCCGGGGGCCTGCGGGGCCGGAGCCGGTCTTCCCAGGAATTCCAGGCGGCCCCGCGCAGCTGCGGGGTCGGCCCCTTTCAGGCCTGAGGGATTGCTGTCGGGCGGGGCGCCCAGTGCATTAGCGCCTGCGGGGCTGATGGTGTTTATCGGGATGTGGAATGGGCCTCCAGGAAACCGTCTGGCAGGCCCGGCTGCAGCAAATGGATTGCCAATTAATCAGCATCTATTTATGAGAACGTTTAAACCATTATTAATGTAGTGTAAATACGGAACCGCGGGCTGCCCGGCCTGGGCGGGCGGGGTGGCCGTCTGCAGGCTGCCATCGCATTCCTGGGGCGCGGGTCCGGCTCCTGACCCTGGGGGTGGGTGGGGAGGGGTGGGGAGGGGTCGCACCGAGCCCACCGCGGCGGGGGATGGTTTCCTCCTGCTGTGCCTGAGCTCCTGCGGCCTGCGAGCGCGGTTCTCACGTGCGGGGTTTGCAGCAGCCTGTTCTCGCTTTGCAGCATTGCAGGGAAGGGGAAGTCAAGTTCCCCTCGCTCAGCCACTCCTCAGAGGTACGGCAGCAATCCCCTCCCCACCCCGGGGCAGCCTCGGGCTGGGTGTGGTCTCCCCCTTGGGGAGCACTGGGCTGGTGTACTGCTTTGTCCCCCTGGTCCTCCTTACATCCTTTTCCATCCCCCCACCTAGTGGGGCGTCTCTGTGGGGTCCCCTGCAAGCTCCTTCACCTTTCTGAACTGCATTCTCTCAACTGCAAAAGGAGTGAGGTTGGTAAAGAAAAAACAAAACAAAACAAAACATCTGAGGGGATATGGGTAAGAAGG
The DNA here is from genome assembly GCF_015220235.1 of Choloepus didactylus. NCBI lineage: Eukaryota > Metazoa > Chordata > Mammalia > Pilosa > Megalonychidae > Choloepus > Choloepus didactylus. Next base: position 9,901,377 of record NC_051316.1, on the reverse strand, counting down.
AGTTAGGGGGTGAACACATCCAGCACCCCAAAAAGGTTGAGGGCCCTGGAAGTCCCCTCCCATCTGTCTGCAGGTGCCCACCCAGGGCACCTGGCTCAGCGAGCACCTGCAGATGGAGAGGCTGACTCGTGTTGACCCAAGGTGTGCTGGAGCCTGGGAGGAGGCAGTAGTGCATCAGAGGGAGTCTTTGGAGAGACTCAGGTGAAGGTGTGGGCAGGGGAAGTTGAGTCACCAGATAGCAATGGGGGAAGCTGTTACCACCAAGTCTGGCGGAATGGAGTTGGGGCTGGGGGACATGTTCCTGGAGACCCTAAAGTTGATGGAGGACTTAGCTCCTCCACAGCAGGGAGGGAGCTGGGGAAAGCAGCCAAGCCCAGCGTGGGGTTCTTCATGTGCTTTCTAGAGATTTCCACCATCTCTTTTAGGAGAAGCACTCACCTTCCTCTTCTCTCTGTCTTCTCTCTCTATCTTATGCAGCTTTGCACTGAGATAAGCAGAAGTGTTAGAACTCTGTAAAATAAGGGCTGTGAGAAAAAAGATTGAGCCCTGGTGCTTCTGTGCTATTAAATATCTTTTGATAATTCTGGAGACTTTCCCTGCTCTGAGTGATTGAGGGTTTACTCTACTAATTGGCAGTTGACAGGTGAGAGGTCCCTCTCACCTCACAGCCCATGAAAAGGTTGGGGAAACCGCACTCCAAAAAAAAAGCATGTCCTTTATTCTCTGAGCAAAAGGAGCCATTCCTTCTTGCTGCCAACCTGGGGAGTGTATGGGGTGGGGGATGGGAGTTATTGTCTAAAGTCCCCTCCGCAGGTCACTGCTTTGTACCAAGGCTACTAAGGTTTAAGGTTGTGTGTGTTTGTCCGTTTCTTCAGTAGACCCTGTGCCTTTTTCTGGGAAAGAGCAGCATCTTCACCTTCGTATCCCAGCAAATGTTTGTTGATTGACTGACTGGCCATTTGGAGAACATCTGCTCAGTAATGCTTCCCCAGGCTGCCCTCTCTGCTCCCTGGCCCCAGCAAATGTTTGTTGATCGACTGACTGACCATTTTGTGAACCTCTGCTCAGTAATGCTTCTCCAGGCTGCCCTCTCTGCTCCCTGGCCCCAGCAAATGTTTGTTGATAGACTGACTCACCATTTGGGGAACGTCTGCTCAGTAATGCTTCCCCAGGCTGCTGTGTCTTCTCTCTGGCCCCTGCCCCATCTGCTGTTCTGGCCACTGTCACCCCCCACCCCCACCCCACCCAGGCCTGGCCCCAGCCTCAGCCCTGCCTCACCCAGCATGCTGTTGAAGGAGAGAACAAAGCCACAGCATGTGCCTCTATTTTTCCCGGCCCTGCTCCCCACCCCCCATTAGCTGTGCAGGCCTTGTTTATATTACAGCAGGAATTATTCCAGTCCTAATCAGAGGCCCTGCGAGGTTTCGGCATTCGAGGTATTTCTTTACCCAAGGACACTCTCCAATCCTATAATTTCCATTTCCCCAGACGCCCCTGATTGAAAGCAAACATTTTATATTTGGAAAGGAAAAGGGCCGCGTGCTATTCATAGCCCAGCCGGGCTGGCCAGGGTGGGACCCTGGGGGGCCGAAGGCAAGGGCCCAGCTGGTGGCATGGGCTAGCCTGGGAGGGCAGGGGGTGGGTACTTGGGCTGTGTTGCTTCAGTGGAGGGAAGGGGGACCCCAGCGGAGACCCGTGGGGACACACCTGGCCCCAGCCTGACCTCTGGGCCTGGTGCTTGGGGCTGCCCAGCCTCCCTGCTCTTGGGGAAATGGGACATGTACATGGGGGAGCAGTGTGGGTGGGAGGGGGCAAAGCCAGCCCCCTTCCTCTCTGGAGCTCACAGCCTCCACCTCACAACCTCCCCAGGGATCTTCCTCTCCCCTTCCAGACGAGAACACCGAGGCCCATGTCACAGGCATACAATGGAGCCGAATTATAATAAACAATGTAAATATATCAAATAATATAAAATACAAAATAAATATAAATAATTTAAAATTAATAAGTTATAAAATTATAATAATATGGGATACTAATGACAAGAAGGATGAGGTCTGTGTGACTGCAGCACTTGGGGGACAGACCAGCGTTTTCTGGAAGGAACTTTCGGAAGTGCCTGTCCAGACAGCCAGAGTGATGCCACAGGACCAGATGTCCATTACTGGGGAGTCAGAGCCCTCTCTTCATGGAGCTTATGTGTGCATCCAGCCAGGACTGTGTGCCACACATTGCCAAGCCTTCATAAAGATGCCTCCGTGTATCCTTCGAGGTGGATATTATCATTATTACCATTTTATAGATGAGGAAACCAAGGCCGGCAGAACTTGTACAACTAGGCCAGGGTCACATAAGTTTCCCTCCCTCTCTTTGCCTTGGCAATTACATCCTGAGGTCATCGAGGGTAAACTGAGATGCTACAGTCCCCCGCTGGTCATGTGGCAAGTGCCCTGCAAGCTTCATTAATATTTGAATGAATGATGGGGATGCAAGGAAATGAAGCAGGACTCCGGTTTTTCCTGTGTTGCTGGAATGATTGACACCTCACTCATGATTTGTTTCCTTTAAAAATTTTTATTTTTGGCAAAGCAATGAATGCACAGTTCTTAAACAGCTTCATTGAAGTATAACTGTACATACATAAAGTGTAAGTTTATATGTGTTGACATATTCACCCACGAAACCGTTACCATTATCAGAATAGTTCACTCCCCAAAGTTTTCTCAGGTCTAGCTTTTCTTCACCCAGCATAATTATATCAATAATATAATCCATGTTGTTGTACATATCAATATTTCATTCCTTTTAATTGCTGAGTAGTATTCCATAATATGGATGGATAAGGTTTTTCAGCCATTCACTCGTTGAAGGATATCTGGTTGGTTCGAGTTTGGGGCTGTCACAAATAAAGCTACTGTAAACATTTGAGTACAAGTCTTCATGTGGAAATATGTTTTCATTTTCTCTTGGCTAAATATTTGGGAGTAGAATGACTGAATCACACGGTATTTCTTTCAAACAGCTTTATTGAGATATAATTCACATACCACACAATTTTAAAGTGTACAACTCAATGGAATTTAGTATATTCAAAGAATTCTGCAACCATCACCACAATCAACTTAGAATATTTTCATTGCCCCCTAAAAAAACTTTGTACCCCTTAGCAGTCACCCCTCTCCCTCCCACCCCTACGAAAGCACTAATCTAATTTTTGTCTCTCTCTATTTGCCTATTCTGGACATTTCGTATAAATGGAGTCATACAATATGTGGTATTTTGTGACTGTCTTCTTTCACTTAGCATAATGTTTTCAAGATTCATCCATTTTGTAGCATGTATCGGTACTTCATTCGGCTTTATTGCTGAATTATATTCAATTGTACAGACATACCACATTTTTGTTTATTCATCAGTTGATGGACATTGGCTTGTTTCCCTTTTGAGCTCTTACGAAGACTGATGAATGAACCTCCAAGTACAGTTTTTGTGTGGGTATATGTTTTTATTTTTCTTGGGTATACACCTAAGAGTGGAATTGTTGGGTCATATGGTAGTTCTATGTTTAACCACCTGAGAACCACCAGACAGTTTTCCAAAGTGGCCGCACCATTTTACAATCTCTTCAGCAGTGAGTGAGGGTTCCAATTCCTCTACATCCTTCCATCCTTACTGACTGACACTTATCTTTTTTTTTTTTTTTTTTGGTTATTGCCATTTAGTGGGTGTGAAGTAGTATCTCATTGTTTTGATTTGCATTTCCTCGATGCCTAATGAGGGTGAGCATTTCTACATATGCTTTGCTTATTGCCATTTGTATATCTTCCTTGTAGAAATGACTGTTCAGATCCTTTGGCCATCTTTAAATTAGACTATTTGTCTTTTTACTATAGAGTCGCAATAGTTTTTATGTATTCTAGATACCCTTATCAGGTATATGGTTTGCAAGTATTTTCTCCCAATCTGTGGTTGTCTTCTACCTTTCTTGATGGTGTCCTTTAAAGCACAAAAGTTTTAATTTTAATGATGTCCAGTTTATTTTTTCTTTTGTTGCTTGTGATTTTGGTGTCATATCTAAGAAACCATTTCCTAATCCAAAGTTGTGAAGATTTATACCTAGGTTTTCTTCTAACACTTTTATGGTTTTAGCTCTTATATTTTACGTCTTTGATCCAGTGTGAGATAATTTTTGGGTATGGGGTGGGGCAGGGGTCAAATATTGTTTTACATGTGGATATTCAGTTTTCCCAGTACCATCTGTGAAAAGCCTATTCTTTCCCCCATTGAATTGTCTTGGCACATTTATTGAAAATCAATTAAGTATAAATGTGAGAGTTTATTCCTAGACTCTCCATTCTTTTGCCATTGATCTGCATGTCTTTCCTATGCCAATACCACACCGTAGCTTTGTAGAAAGTTTTGAAGTTGGGAAATGTGAATCTTTCAACTTTGTTCTTTTTCAACATTATTGTGCTGATCTGTGTCCCTTGCATTTCTAATATGAATTGTAGGGTCAGCTTGTCAATTCCCGCAAGAAAGTCAGCTAGGATTTTGATAGGGGTTGTTTTGAATCAATTTGGAGAGTATTACTTTCATAACTATAGTAGATCTGAGCTATGAACATTGGATATCTTTCCATTTTTTTAGTTCTTCAATTTCTTTCAACAGTGTTTCATAGTTTTCAGAGTATAAGTTTTGCACTTCTTTTATTATATTTATTCCTAAATATTTTATTCTTTTTGAAGCTATTGTAAATGGAATTGTTTTCTAAATTTCATTTTTGGTCTGTTCATTGCTATGGCATAGAAATATATTTGTATTTTGAATAGTGATCTTGTATCATGCAACGTTGCTCTCCTTGTGTTCTGGTTTGCTAATGCTGCCATTATGCAAAACACCAGAAATGAATTGGCTTTTATAAAGGAAATTTATTTGGCTACAAAGTTATAGTCTTAAGGCCATAAAGCATCCAAAGTAAGTCATCAGCAATCGGGTACCTTCACTGGAAAATGGACATTGGCATCTGCAAAACCTCTGTTAGCTGGGAAGACACGTGGCTGGTGTCTGCTTGCTCCCAGTTTCAAAATGGCGTCCTCCAAAATGTTAGTGTCAGCTTCCTATGGCCATCTTCAAAATGTGTCTCTCAGCTGCAGCTCCTCTTCAAAATGTCACTCTCAGTTTCTCTGAGTTCCGTCTTTCTTTGAACTCCTTTGTACAACTCCAGTGATCCAATTAACACCCACCCTGTATGGGTGGGGTAAAACCTGCATGGAAATTATCCAATCAAATATTTCACTTACAATTGATTGAGTCATCTCCATGGAAACACTCAATCAAAAAATTCCAGTCTCATCAACACTAATACATCTGCTGCCACAAGAGTTCATCAAAGATAATGTCATTTTGGAGGACATAATACATCCAAACTGGCATACTTTGTTTATTAGTTATAATAGTTTTTGAGTGGATTCCTTAGGATTGTATTTATACAAGATCACATCATTTGAAAATGTAGATAGTTCACTTCATTTCCAATCTGGATGCCTTTTATATATTTTTTCTTGCTTAACTGTCCTCTATCTTTTTCTTGCTTAACTGTTCTTGCTTAACTCTCCAATACAATGTCAAACAGAAGTGGTGTCTTGTTCTGGTCTCAAGGTGAAACCATTCTGTTCACACAATTATGTATGTGGGTTTTTGGTAGATGCCATTTGAGGTTGAGGAAGTTCCTTCTATTCCTAATTTGTTGAGTGTTTTCATCATTAGGAATAAATTAAAAAAAAAAGAAGTATTTTCCACTTTTCTTGCAGTGTCTTTGTTTTTTTGATATATGGATATTACTGGCCTTATAGAATGAGTTGGAAAGTGTTCCCTCCTCATCTATTTTTGGGGAGAGTTTGTGAAGAGTTTATATGAAATCTTCTTTACTGTTTAGTAGAATTCACCAGTGAAGTCATTTGGTCTTTGTGGGAATTTTTTGGTTAGCAATACAATAATTTTATTTGTTATTGCTCTATTCAGGTTTTCTATTTCTTCTTGAGTCAGTTTTAGTAGTTTGTCTTCCCAGGAATTTATTAATTTCTTCTGTTGTCTAATTTCTTGGCACAAAAGCTTTTCATAGTATTTCCTTATAATTCTTTTTAATTGTGTAAGGTCACTAGTAATGTCTCCTCTATCATTTCTGATTTTAGTAATTTGAATCTTTGAGTCCTCTCTTTTTTTTTCAGTCAGTCTAGCTAAACATTTATCAATTTTGTCTATCCTTTCAAAGAAACACTGCTTGGTTTAGTTGATTTTCTCTGTTTTTCTATTCTCTATTTCATTAATTTTAGCTCTCATTCTTATTATTTCCTTCCTGCTGCTTTCTTTGGGTTTAACTTGCTCTTCTTTTTCCAGGTTTTTAATGTAAAAGATAAGATTGTTGATTTGAGATCTTCTTTTTAAATGTAGTTTACAGCCATAAATTTCCCTATAAGCACTGCTTTAGTTGCATCCCATAAGTTTTGGTATGTTGTGTCTTTATTTTCATTCATCTTGGAGTATTTTCTAATTTGCCCCATGATTTCTCTTTGACCCATTGGTATTTGGTGGTGTGTTGTTTAATTTCCATATATTTGTGAATTCTCCAAATTTCTTTCTATTATTAATTTCCAATTTCACTTCATTATTAGAGAATATCCTTTGTACAATTTCAATCCTTTTAAATTTATTGAGAGTTGGTTTTTGTTTTTTGTTTTTGGCCTACTATTCTACCCTGTAGAATATTCCAAGTGTGCTCAAGAAGAATGTGTAGCTGCAGTGGTTGCACTGTTTTACAGATGTCTGTTAACCCTAGTCTGTGTATGTTATTGTTCAAGTTACCTCTGCTCAGTTTGATCTTCTGCCTAGTTTTCTATCCATTAAAATGAAGTATTGAAGTCTCTGATTATTCTTGTTGAATTGTCTACTGTACCTCTATTCTATCAGCCTTTGCTTCATGTATATTTTGGATTTTGTTGTTAGGCACATATATGTTTATGATTGTTATAACCTCCTGATGGAGTGCTCCTTTTGTCATTACAAAATGTCCCTCTTTATCTCTAGTAAAAAATTTTTAATTTTTGTTTGATATAGAAAATCCACCTTTTCATGATTGCCATATGCATGAAATAACTTTTCCTTCTTTATCTTCAACTCATTTGCATCTTTGAATCTTAAGTGTATCTCCTGTGGACAGCATATAATTGGATCACTTTTTGAAAATCCAGTATGAGAATCTTTGCCTTTGATTGGATTGTTTAACCCATTCACAGTTAAAATTATTATTTATACAGTTGGATTTATGTTGCCATTGTATTTCTGTTTCTTTATGTCTCGTGTCTGTTTTTCCCTTTTCTTCCTCCATTACTGCTTTCTTTTGAATTAACTGAATATTTTCCAGTGTAACATTTTAATCCCTCTAGTGATTTTTTCACTGTACGTTTGAGTTATTTTCTTCATTGGTTGCTCTAGGACTTACTATATACCACTTAACTTATCAGAATCATACTAACTAAATTTATACTAACTAAATTCCAGCGAGATACAGAAATGTTACTCCTATAGCTTTTTTCCCTCTCTCCCCTTTTGTGCTGTTTATTGTTATATACATTACATCTATATGTTACAAACCCAAAAATATATTGTTATAATGATTACTTGATTATAATTTTATGTCATTAAAGAAAACTGAGAAAAGAAGGAAAGCAAGAATTTATTTATTGAGTTTGTTATATTTACCATCTTATTTACATTTCTGGTTCTCTTCATTTGTTCCTGTAGATTTGAGTTACAATTGGATGTCATTTCCTTACTCCATTATAACTCTGCTCCTATGCATCTCCCTTGTGCTGTTACTGTCAAATAACATTTATATAGGCCTAATAATATATTTATATACATATTGTTTTGTGCAATTGCTTTTAAATAAGGTATGAGAGGAAAGAACAATATGCATTTATTCTTTTATAATTACATAATTACCTTAACTGGGGGTCTCTGTTTTTCGTATGTGCATCTGAATTTCCATATGGGCTTACTTGCTTTCATTGTGCAGAACTTCCTTTAGTATTTCTTGTAAGGCAAGTCTGCTAGCAACACATTCTCTCAGTTTTTGTGTATCTGGAAATGTCTTTATTCCAACTTTCTGGGGTTCATGTTTGTTGTTTGCTTATTTATTTGTTTCATGACTTGGCCAGGCTATTTTAGTGAGGTCTACTTCCTCCACAGTGAAAAGTCTTTGGAGGGCACAGGCTTGTTTGTGCACACAATTAATGGATGTGACAATGGTTTGGTGCTCTCGTTGTCTCTTTCCTTGATCCCTCTGTGAAGCTGATCTTTTCATTTGGTATTACACTCCATCCTTTAGGCTTCACTCATTACCAACTGATTGCTCTGATGTTTACAAAAATGTCCTGGAACATAAATTGCTCAGCAGTGTGACCCAATTAAATCTGAGGCCAACCTTTGTGGTTCCTTCTGATCCCAGGAGATGTCCCTTTGCCTGGTTCTCTCTGGTGAGACAGCCAGCCTAGGGTTTAGCTTGTTGCTCCTAATTAAGATGAGTTAATGTTTTTGGCATCACCCTTGGGCTTGAACTTCCCCACGCTCTGTTTTAAATAAAGTCGCTTGGTTTGGGGAGAGATTTGGGGCTCTCTTTTCTTGTGGGCTGCCTCTCCCCCTGGACAGTCTCTGATCTGCTACTCTGGGAGCTGGGTGGGACAAGCAGCCATCGGTCTCTTGGCTTGTCTCTTCTTGTGTGGAACCTCTGCTTATGATCAAGCTGGGACGAGTGTAGTGGGTGCCTCAGTTTTCTCAACCTGGTGTAGAGCCTGGTGTAGAGCCTCCATCCTCTGGAAAGGGGCTGGGTGGGGGAGGGGGCTCCTGACCTCTTGGCCACACTCACCGGGCATTAGCTTCTTTGACTTGGAGTGGAAGGGGATTAAAAATGCTAGTGGCTTGCACCTCTTGATGAGGTATGGTGAAGCTTATAGGGAATTAAAGGGAAAAGGAGCCCAGAGTGGAGCTTCAAGCTGAAGAAGGAGGGAAAGGAGGTCATGGCTCAAGTGTCATAGCCTCTTATTGTTTTTACCAAGTTCTAGTATGCTTTTTTTTTTTTTTTAAATAAATGTCTTATCTTTTGGCATAGGCCCTTAGGACAATTTCTGGATAGCTTTTGTAAGCTTTGCTTGTTTCTTTGGGGAGTGGATCCAAGGAGCTTCTCACACTTACATCCCACTATAACTTTTTTTTTTTATCTTCATTTTATTGAGATACATTCATATACCACGCAGTCATACAAAACAAATCGTACTTTCGATTGTTCACAGTACCATTACATAGTTGTACATTCATCACCAAAATCAATCCCTGACACCTTCATTAGCACACATACAAAAATAACAAGAATAATAATTAGAGTGAAAAAGAGCAATTGAAGTAAAAAAGAACACTGGGTACCTTTGTCTGTTGTTTGTTTCCTTCCCCTATTTTCTACTCATCCATCCATAAACTAGACAAAGTGGAGTGTGGTCCTTATGGCTTTCCCAATCCCATTGTCACCCTTCATAAGCTACATTTTTATACAACTGTCTTCGAGATTCATGGGTTCTGGGTTGTAGTTTGATAGTTACAGGTATCCACCACCAGCTACCCCAATTCTTTAGAACCTAAAAAGGGTTGTCTAAAGTGTGCGTAAGAGTGCCCACTAGAGTGACCTCTCGGCTCCTTTTGGAATCTCTCTGCTACTGAAGCTTATTTCATTTCCTTTCACATCCCCCTTTTGGTCAAGAAGATGTTCTCCGTCCCACAATGCCAGGGTCTGCATTCCTCCCCGGGAGTCATATTCCACGTTGCCAGGAGATTTCACTCCCCTGGGTGTCTGATCCCACGTAGGGGGAAGGGCAGTGATTTCACCTTTCAAGTTGGCTTAGCCAGAGAGAGAGGCCACATCTGAGCAACAAAGAGGCATTGTGAGGAGGCTCTTAGGCACAACCATAGGGAGGCCTAGCCTCTCCTTTGCAGCAACCATCTTCCCAAGGGTAAAAACCTATGGTAGAGGGCTCAACCCATCAAACCACTAGTCCCCTATGTCTGTGGTCATGTTCCGCTTATAACTTTTTAACAGACTATCAAATTATTTTCCAAAGTGTTGGTGCCATGTTATGTTCCCACTAGTTCCAGTTCCTCTCCATTCTCACCAACACTTGGTATGGTCAGTCTTTTTAATTTCATCCATTCTAATAGATATGAAGTGGTATCTCATTGTGTTTTTCATTTGTGTTTCCCTGATGGTGAACGATGTTGAGCATCTTTTTATGTCCTTATCGGCCATCCATATATTTTTACTGGTAAAGTGTCTGTTCAAACCTCTTGCCCATTTTTAAATTGGATTTTTTGTTTACCTATTGTTGAGTTTTGAGAGTTCCTTATTTGCTATAGACACAAGTCCTTTATCAGATATTATGATATGCAAAGTTTTTCTCCCACTCTGTAACTTGTCTTTTCATTCTCTTAATAGCGCCTGTTGCAGAGAAGAAGTTTTAAATTTTGATGAAGCCCAAGTTACCAATTTGTTCTTTTATGGATTGTGCTTTTGTGTGTGTGTATCTAAGAAATCTTTGCCTAACCTAAAGTTACAAGGTTTTCTCCTATGTTTTCTTTTAGAAGTTTTGTAGTTTTGGCTTTTACATTTAAGTATGTGATCAATTTTGAGTTAAATTTTGGATATGGTGAGTCTGGCATTGAAATTTTTTTTTTCCTTTCTGCATATAGATAGCCAAATGATTCCAGCACCATTTGTTGAAAAAAGATTGTCACTTTTCCACTGAAATGCATTTGACCACTGTCAAAAATCAGTTTATTTTATTTGTGAGATCTATTTCTGGACTCTGTTTTGTTCCATTTATCTATTTGACTATCTTTGTGCCAACACCACACTGTTTTATGATAAATCTGGAAATCTGGTAGTGTTAATCCTCCAAGAAGTTCAATTTTGGATCTTTTTTACATCTTTCATGTCTCTAACTTTTTGAACATAAAGGTACAGTTACAGTAATTGTTATAATATTGTCTGCCAATTCTAACATCTGTCTCACTTCTGGGTCAGTTTCAATTGATTATGGTTTTAATTTTCCTGCCTCTTTGCATGCCTGATCATGTTTTATTGGATGCAAGGCATTGCAAATTTTACCTTGCTGGGTGCTGACTATTTTTATACACCTGCAAATATTATCAGACTTCATTCTGGCACACAGTTAAGTTACTTGGAAATGATTTGATGATGTGGGATCCTGCTTTTAAGATTTATTAGTTGGGACCAGAGCACTGCTCAGTGTAGGGCAAATTATTCCCTTTTGAGTCCTGAGGTAAGATCTTCTACCCAATGCCCTGTTAATTACAAGTTCTTCCTGGGGTGCTGTTCCCATCCCTGCATGAGTGCTGGGCCATGCCACCCACCCCTAGTTCTTTCAGGTGGCTCTCTCCCAGCCATGAGTCATTTCTTCACATGCATGTGCTGAATAGTTAAGGGGGATGCTCTGCAGTTATTGGAGCGCTCTCACTTTGCAACTCTCTCCTCATCAGTATTCTGTCTTACTAACTCTAGCCACCTTGTCTCCCCAGACTCTCAGTCTGTCTCCCCAATTCACTGAGACCCCTGGACTTCATCTGGGTTCCTCAAACTCTCAAGGGAGTAACCTGGAGAAACCTGAAGGTTCATCTCATTTGTTTCTGGACCTTGTAGATCACTGTCCTTCAATGCCTGCTGCCCAGCATCTTGGGGAACTACTGTTTCATACATGCTATTCAATTTTTTGGTTGTTTCAGGTAGGAGGGTAAATCCAGACCCTCTTACTCTGACTTGGCCAGAATTAGAAGTCTTTTCATGATTTAATCATATAAGTTTATTTTCATGAAGAAACTTGCCTTGGGGATGTGCGGAGGGTAGACTGGATTTTGAGGGCTATACTAGACCAAGAAGGAGTGTGGAGGCTGGTGAAAGGGGAGAGAGCACCAGGGCTCCACTCAGGCACATGGGGTTTGGAGACATGTTCCCTGAGCCAGGCAGTCTCTGCATTTGCAGCCACTTCCCCAGCCGTGCAGCCCAGGGTGTCTGGACAGCTGTCAGGAAGGCTCTGGCTGCCTCCTCCCAGGGTGGGGAACCTATGACTCCTCCTCAGCCCTTTCACTGTCCAGACAAAGCTCTGTTCTGGATTCATCTTGTGTCTGTTATCACTTCCTACCTGCTCACCAGGAGATGGGCAGGTGGTCAGCATCATCTTGGCTGGAGATGGCTCCCAATGTCTGTCTATACTGGCAGTTCTGGACTCAGTGCCCCTGCCTGCACCTTGAGATGGTGCAGGAAAGCCCTTGTGCCCTGGAGGGGCTAGAGCTGTGTTTTGGGTTCCAGAGAAAATTCCAATGTATTTCTTTGACCCTGGAAGTACATTCTAGGAGTCTGTGCTCCAGCTGGATGCCCTGTCAACATACACAAGCAATAGAGGGCTGGATAAATAATTTATGTTCTTTCCATGCAATGGAATTCCATGCTATTTGATGGAGAGAAAGAGGCAGGTTCAAATATGCCAATAAGGACCAGTGGCCAAGGTGTATTGCAAAGTAGGAAAGACAAGGTGCATCAAGCACTCAAAACGTGCTGCTGTAGTGGACACTATACTGTGTCACACAAATTCCTTGCTTTAGTCTTTCACATAAATGGAATCATACATTATGGAGTCTTCTGTGTCTGGTTCCTTTCACTCAACATAATGGTTTTGAGATTCACCCACAGATCTGCACGTACCAGCAGTTCATTCCTTTTCATTGCTGGGTATTCCACTGTATGGCTGTACCATAGTTTGTTTACCCAGTCTCTGATAATGGGCATATAGGTTGTTTCCAGTTTGGGGAAATTATTAATAGAGTTTCTATGAACATTTGTCTACAAGTCTTTGGGTGAGTATATTTTTTCATTTCTTCTGGGTCTATACCTAGGGGTCTATTGCTGAGACATGTGGTAAGTATACTTTTAACTTTATAAGAAGCTGCCACACCTTTCCCTAAAGTGGTTGTACTGTTTTAAATTCCTACCAGTAATGTACAAGGCATGCAGTTGCTCCCCACCTTCACCTACATTTTGCATCATCAGTCTTTTTCCTTTTAGCCATTCTGTTGCGTTGTAGTGGTGGTATCCCATGTAGCTTTAAAGTGTTGAACACTGTTCTGGCTTGCTAATGCTGCTGGAATGCAAAACACCAGAAATGGATTGGCTTTTATAAAAGGGGGTTTATTTGGTTACACAGTTACAGTCTTAAGGCCATGAAGTGTCCAACAAAAAAGGGTTCCTTCAATGGAGGATGGCTACAGGCATCCAGAAAACCTCTGTTAGCTGGGAAGGCACGTGGCTGGTGTCTGCTCCAGAGTTCTGTTCTCAAAATGACTTTTCTCCCAGGATGTTCCTCTCTAGACTGCAGTGCCTCAAAAATGTCACTCTTAGTTGCTCTCAGGGTTTTTGTCCTCTCTTAGCTTCTCTGGAGCAAGAGTCTGCTTGCTTCAACGGCCATCTCCAAAATGTCTCAGTAAACTGCAGTTCCTCTCTCAGCTCCTGTGCATTCTTCAAAGTGCCCCCTCTTGGCTGTGGCAAGCTTGCTCCTTCTGTCGGAGCTTATATAGTGCTCCAGTAAACTGATCAAGGCCCATGCTGAATGCGCAGGGCCACACCTCCATGGAAATTATCCAGAGTTATCACGTACAGTTGGGTGGGTTATATCTCCATGGAGACAATCAAAGACTTACAATCTAATCAACACTAATAACATCTGCCCACACAAGATTGCATCAAAGATAATGGCATTTTGGGGAACATAATATATCCAAACCAGCACAAGCACTTTTCATGTTCCTATGAACCATTTGTATAACTTCTTTTTGTGATATGTCTTTAAGGTTTTTATGCATTTTATTGGGTTGTCATGTTATTATTGAATTATAGGAGTTCTTTATATATTCTGTGTGCTTTTTCTGCATCTATTAAAATGATCATATTATGTTTTTCCCTCTAATCTGTTAATGTGGTAAATTATATCTGATTTTGAATCTTAAGCCAACCTTGCATTCCTGACATCTGGTCATGACATATTAGCACACACATATATACACACAATTATATAATTTCTGGAATTGATTTGCTAATATTTTGTTAAGGTTTTTTGTGTCCATGTTGTTAAAGGATATTACTCTGTAACTTTCTTTTCTGGTAATGCTCTTTACTGGCTTTGTTATTACAATTATGCTAGTCTCATAGAATGACTTGGGAAGTTTTTCTTCCTATTCTCTGAAAGGGTTAGCATAAGACTGGAATTATTTCTTCCTTAAATATTTGATATAGCTCATGAGTGAAGCCATTGAAGCCTAGAGTTTTCTTTGTGGGAAAATTTCAATTTCTTAAATGTAGGACTATTCATATTTCCTATTTGTGTGTGTGTGTGTGCATGTGTTTTAGTATTATGTGTCTTTCAAGAAATTTGTCCATTTCATTTAAGTGTTTGAATCCGTTGGCATAAAGACAAATGTCATACTTACTGTGCCAGTTTGGATGTATTATGTCCCCCAAAACACCATGTTTTTTGATGCAATCTTGTGCAGGCAGATGTATTAGTGTTGATTAGGTTGGAAGCTATTGATTGAGTGTTTCCATGGAGATGTGACTCAATCAACTGTGGGCAAGACCTTTGATTGGATAATTTCCATGGAGGTGTTACCCCACCCATTTAGGGTAGGTCTGAATTAAATCACTGAAGCCATATAAAAAGCTGGCAAACAGAAGGAACTCAGTGCAACTGTGAGTGACATTTTGGAGAGCAACTGAGAGTGACATTTTGAAGAGGAGCTGCAGCTAAGAGAGGACAAAACTCCCCAGGAGCAACATTTTGGAGAATGTCATTTTGAAACACAATCTGAGAGCAAGTGGACGCCAGCCACGTGCCTTCCCAGCTAACAGCTAAGCCATCCTTCAGTGAAGGTACCCTATTGGTCTTACCTTGGATACTTATGGCCTTAAGACTGAAACTTTGTAACCAAATAAACCCCCTTTATAAAAGCCAGTCCATTTCTGGTGTTTGCAAAATTGCAGCATTAGCAACCAGAACACTCACCTTGTGTGTTTCCCTTCTTTCAAGAATCACAGCTCTCTCCTGTCCAATGTCCAGTGATTGGACACAGTTGTTTCATATGTTTTATTCAGCTTTATGGTTGTTTATGGGGCTAAAGTAAATCTGATATTTGATGGTCCATCATGATGGAACTTGAAGCTGAGACTCACTTTTTACTTTGTGTAGTCAATGTCTTTGAATTAGTATTTTTAAATGCTAGTGTAAAAATATAGCAATGCAGGTAGTGTTTGAGCCCCCTGTTTGTCTTATAGCTTGTGCTAGCCTCAGCAACGCTATCCCACCCAGGTCCTTTTGAACCCCTCTCTCTCACCGGGAGCCTGGGAATTTACAATGAGCCAACCCTTGGCTCAGCCACTTACTAATTCTGTGAGCTTGGATAAGCCACTTAATTTCTGTGATCTGTAGTTTCCTTTAGGCAAAATTAAATATAATCCCTTCCTCATAAATTAGTTTTGAGAATTAGGTAAGTTTGCTCATCTAAAGTACCTATCACATTTAATCCTATCTTGCAGGTGGTCAATAAATGTTTCCTTCTTTTCATCTTCCTCATTCAGTGCCTGAGTAATTGGATATTTGCTCCAGAGTCTAGAACTTTAGCTACAACTGTCCCTTTGAAACTGTCATCCTGGGAGAGTTAGCGTGGAGGGGTCCTTGGGTGCCTGATAGGGCAGTGTCAGGAAGCCAGTGGAGCCACGACCCTGCAGACTGGGAGCCTTGGGGCCATTAGGAGACAACATTATGGGGTGGACTTGAACTCAGGGAATCCGACTGCAAATCCCAACATTGCTCCTACTTGTTGCAATATCTTAGGCCACTTGTTACTGCCAAAACTCAGTTTTCTTACTACAAAATGGGGAAAATATATAATTTGAAGGTAAAATGAGAAATCATTCATGGACATGTGTCCTAGTTTGCTAACGCTGCCAGACGGCAAAACACCAGAAATGGATCAAGCTTTTATAAAGGGGGTTTACTTGGTACACAGTTACAGTCTTAAGGCCATCAACAATTGGGTACCTTCACTGGAGGATAGCCAATGATGTCCGGAAAACCTCTGTTAGCTGGGAAGGCATGTGGCTGGTGTCTGCTTCAAAGTTCTGGTTTCAAAATGGCTTTCTCTCAGGATGTTCCTCTCTAGGCTTCAGCTTCTCTCCAAAATGTCACTCTGAGTTGCTCTTGGGGTGTTTGTCCTCTTTTAGCTTCTCCAGAGCAAAAGTCTGCTTTCAACGGCCATCTTCAAACTGTCTCTCTTCTGCAGCTACTCTCTTAGCTCCTGTGCATTCTTCAAAGTGTCCCTCTTGGCTGTGTCAAGCTCCCTCCTTCTGTCTGAGCTTATATAGTGCCCCAGTAAACTCATCAAGGCCCATGATGAATGGGCGGGGCCACACCTCCATGGAAATTATCCAGTCAGAGTCATCACCCACAGTTGGGTGGGTTGCATCTCCATGGAAACACTCAAAGAATTACAATCTAATCAACACTGATATGTCTGCCTACATAAGATTGCATCAAAGATAATGGCATTTTGGGAGATATAATACATCCAAACTGGCACAGACATGCTTTGTAGAGGGTGACATTTTTACAAATGTTTTATTGCAGCAACATATGTAAAACTCAAAATTTTCCTATTTTAAACCACTTTCAAGTGTACAATTCAGTAGTATTAATTACATTCACCATCACCAATATCCATCACCCCAACTTTTTCACAGCCTCAAACAGAAACTCTGCACTCCTTAAGTAATAAATCCCTCTTCCCCTAGCCCCACCTCCACCCCCTGGAGATCTATAATCTACTATCTGTCTCTAGAATTTGCTTCTTCTAGATATTTCATATACACGAGATGTAAAGGGTGGTCTTAGGTCGTTTTGTCTTTTCTGGTTTCTCCCGCTCAGCCCGTCCTGTTTATTACCCACCAGGAGCATCCTGGTAGAACGGAAATCTGATGGCTGTAACTCTGCCAGCCGCCACCCCCTACCCCAGCTCCCCATTACCGACGGGACAAGGTCTGAGCTCCCCAGCCCAGGATCCATTGACTCTCAGCGGAGGCAGTGGAGGGAAAAAGGGGTCTGGGCAGAGTCAGTCTGCTGCCCCATTCACACCCAAAGGGTGCAGTGATGACAGTTCTCCCCAGCTGGCTGTGCTCACCTGGCAGCCCTGGCCTTGCCTCCAGAATTTGGGCACCCCCAGCTCCTCCTGCCTGCACCCTCAGAGCTTCCCCAAGAACCCCCAAGGGCTGCCAACCCATGACTCCACCGCATCACTTTCTCCATCACCCAACGCTGAGCAACGGCCTCGAAAATCTCCTCCTCTCCTGCAGACGGGGCAGCACATGGGCGAGTCATTAAAACCTAGCAGTACTTTATAAACTCAAGCTTAATGCTAAGTACATAAGAAAATCTCTGTAATTTCCCGCCAGGCAATGGGGATGTTGTCTGGTTTCTACAGGTCATAATTTTTGGGGAAAGAAACTCTCCCCTGTCCCCCACAAATGATGGGAAGTCAGTAGTTATGGTTAGGGCTGTTCTGATGCCCAGAATCCCAAATACCTCAGCTAAATGGTATCTTTATGAAATTAGCAGAATGTGGCGCCGACGAATGACAGACAAAAAAAAAAAAAAAAATAGAACTTTCAAATTTTCAGTATAATTGGAAAACTGACCTTTGGAAAGTATTTTTCCCACCCCGGCTTCAAGCTGCACTAAAGAATAAAAATAACAAAAACAAGACGGTTCAGAGTCTGGGGAAGAATGGGTGCATTATGCCGAGAGAACGGTGGCCGTGAGGAGTCGGGCTGGCTTTGCTTTGGAAGTGGAGCTGAGTCCGGGGCTGGCTGCTGGGGCCCTGCAGGCGTCCTCAGTTATGGTGAGTGAGGCAACCAAGGAAGGGCTCAGGGTATGGGGGGCTGAGCCCTGGGCTTCATACATCAGGGAGTGGCATGGAGGCTCCTGGGGAACCCAGGCACATCAGACCCTCAACCCAGAGCCGCAAGGCCCCCTCCAGCCACCCACTCCTGCCCAGTAAGGTCCAGTGACAGACCCTCCAGGATGCACTCAGTGGCAGCTTCCTAGCCACACATGGTCCCCATGGAGCTCACCCTCTGAACGGGGAGACGCAGGGGAAGCAGATAATTGCACAAACAAATGTCAAGCGGTCGACAAGCATGTGATACTGGATTGGGGCTGTTAAGCTGAGCCGAGCATTGGCACAGGGCAGGAAGGCGGGGTGAGCTTTGCAGCAGAAGAAGCAGTGTGTGCTAAGGTCCTGTGGAAAGGGGCAGTGTGATGGGAGGTGGGCAGTGTGGAGGGGGGCTGGGGTGGTGAGAGAGGGCTGGAGGGGGCAAGGGCTGGGGTCCAGGCGGGGGCCTCAAGGAGCATGGTAGGGTGGTGGTCTTGAGCTTCAGAGCAGTGGGAGCCACCAGGGATTATGGACAGGTGGGTGCTGTGAATGGGGATTGCTTTTGGGGCAGGAGGGGAAGCAGAGGTGCCAGGCAGGGGCTTCAGCTGTGTCTGGGGGAGACAGCTGAGGAGCAAGAGGATCCCTGGGGGATGTTCAATAAGTCCCATGGAGAATGTTTGGGGTACTGGGCAGAGGAGGAGGGTGGGTCGAGAAAACGTCCGAGAGGAGAGGTTTGGGATTGTGGGTACAGGGTGTAGGCGGTGGATTTGGTTTGGGACTGACTGAATCTGAGATGCCTTTGAAACGTGAGTGTGGGAAGGTCAGAAAAAGGTTCTAAAAGGATGTGTGATGTGCCCCTGTGCTAGGGACTCTGGGGTGATTCGATTTAGCAGCCCGACAGGTGTGAGAGCTTTGAGCTCATGGTTCCAACATCTCTGGGCTGTGGCTTCCTCGCCTATAAAAAGGGGTAATAACAAGTGAGGAATAAATCTGGGCTCTCCGATGCCCTTCTCACTCAGAATACATGGGTCTGTTGGTGGCTTGCCATTTGGCTGGCCTTGTGCAAAAACTCTGAAGAAACATTTTCCATTACGGAGACAGAGGTTAGTCCTGGAGCCCACTGAGGTCCTGAGGACAAGGACATCGGGGCCTCGAGGGACCCAGCTGCTATCTCGGAGAGCCTTCTCACTCAGGCTTCCTGCCTCTCAGCTCTGCCCCTCGTCCCACCTGAAAACAGTCCTACCTGCTCCTTCAGGTGCCAGGCTGCATCCCAGCCTCCTCCGTCCACCCAGTGGCCACGTGAAACTAAGGAACGGAGCCAGCTGCTTTCCCAGGTGATCTTCCAGGGGGTGTCCACCCCTTGAGGGGGAGAGCAGGTTGGCCAGACTCCTCCACAACCCAGGGGCTGCACCCTGGGCCCACTGCCTTGTGTCCTGAGCATGCAAGGATGGGGTTGCTTGTTTGGTGGGATTCCCACACCGACGTGTGAACCCTCAACAGGTGTTCCCGAGAGGTTCCCAGCCACCGCCAGCTGGGGCTAAGGGCAGTGTCTGGTCCACGCCAGTCTGGCGGCAACCCATGCAGCCCTTTCAATGACCCAACGTAGGGAGGACTGATGACAAAGCCCAAGGGACTGGAACGCGCTCCCTGGCTGTAGTCTCCAGTGTGATCAGCCTCTTCAACACATGCTGGAGCCTCGGCTCACCTCGGAGCAGCAAGGGAGCCATCATGGGGTGGGGGGCAGCAGACCTTGTTGTGCAAGGAGCCTGGGGACAGGATGTGGGGGGCAGGACAGCAGACCTGAGGGCCCCCTTGGAACGGGTTCTGGTCTCTTTCCCACCTCTCTGCACATCTAAATGTCTGCCTGCTTCTCGCCCTCCCTCTGCACCCTGTGTCCTCCCAAACCCGGAGAGCCTTTCTCATCAGCTCAGCTAGTGAGTGCCACCCCAGCGGGGCAGAGCCCCGGGCACTGGACACATCTTCCTACCCCTCCGAAGCCTGGGTCCGGGGAGACAAGAAAGAGCAGGGGCTCAAGGCAGATCTCCCAAGTCTGTCCTCCCTGGAAAGAAAGGGAGTGTTTGCTAATTACTGTGCACTAATTACCATTCAAGCTATTTCCATAATTGTCTCAAGAAAAGATTTTATCAGCCAAACCCTGAGCAGAAACAGCCACAGGGAGAAAAGCCAATGGCAAGGGCTCCAGGAGCAAAAAACAATGGAAATAAACCACATGGACCACGGGGATTCCTGGAATGTCTGCGTCCAGCCTGGGCCCCTCCCCATTCCATAGAGGAGGAAACTGAGGCTCGGCAAGGCGAGGGGCCCAGGCCACGGTCGCACAGAAAGTCTGTGGGCAAAACCGGAGAGCTGCGGGGCTCGAATTTTTGTTCCCGGAGTCAAGATGTCAGTAGCGTCGAAATCCATCACGGCGCATTACGGGGCTCGCTTTTGAAAACCCTTCCAAAGACAACGCACGTTTCCTTGAAGCTAATTGCTTTTAGTTTGAGGTAATATTCGCCGCAGAAACACCAGCGGTAACCTTTGGTCTTGGCAAATTCTCCCCTCAATCACATAACGTAAACAGCGATAAACGAGGGCTTTTTAAGGCTTTCTTCGTAATGCGTTGCACATGCATTTGTTACCGAATCTGCGCGCTCTCCAAGCCCTGAAACCTGAGCTCGGCGGGGAGGTGAGCAGGGCTACGCCGCCCGCGGAGGGGTCAGGGCTCCCGGGGGACCCCCGGGACCCCCGGCAGGCCGCGCCCGGCCCCCTCTCCCACTCCCCGCTGTGTCTCCCCCTGGGTCTTTCTTTTTGGTTTCTCTGGCTCGCCCCCCTCGCTCTCTGTCCGTTTCTCCGTAGCGTCTCCCTTTGTCTCCTTCTCCCTCTGCGCCTTTCTTTCTTTCTTCCTGTCTTTCACCCTCTGGTCCTGTTGGTCTTTCTTTTGTTGTCACTGTGGCCTCGGTTTCTCTCCGTTCTCCGCCCCGCCCCCGTCTTTTTCTGTCTCTCTGTCTCTGTTTCACTCTAATTCTCTCCCCCTCGCTCTCTTTCTCCCTGTGCCTCCCTCTCCCTTCCCCCCACTTCTCCATCAGTCCCCCTTTCTTCCTCTGTCCCTATTTCTCTCCCTGTCTGATGCCCCCTTTCTCTCTCTCTC
Source organism: Choloepus didactylus (assembly GCF_015220235.1). Taxonomy (NCBI): domain Eukaryota; kingdom Metazoa; phylum Chordata; class Mammalia; order Pilosa; family Megalonychidae; genus Choloepus; species Choloepus didactylus. The sequence goes on along the minus strand of NC_051316.1, from coordinate 9,880,136 downwards.
CCTGTGTACTGGGCTCTCCCTGCCTCTCTCTTCCCGCTTGCCTCTCCTTATCTGTTGGACTCTGACTTCTTATTGCCCCCCCCCCCCACATCTAACTCTTCCTTATCTCCCTCTCATCCCCACCCCCCACCTCCTTTCCCTCACAATGCCTTGCCCAGGACATATGGCTCCACTTCCTTCCTTCTCAGCCCTGGTGATGCAGAGGAGGCTCAGACACTGGCCCTCCTGGCCTATTGAGGGGTGGGACAGGGAGAAGGGGGAAGGTTACAAGACAAGGGGAGTGAAGAGGGGAAGGTTTACAAGAAGGAGCCGCTGTCTTTAAGCAGGGGTAGGAAGGGAGCAACCAGGGCAGGCTGGACGGAGGTGGTGTCTTCCAAGCAGAGTCTTGTTGGAGAACTATGAGCTGGCTGAATAGAGAATGGTGGGAAAGCAAAGATACAGGGGGGCAACATCCAGTTCCCTTTGCAGGAATGGCTGGTGGGTGGGGATGGCTGGATGGCAGTCAGGGAGGGATGAGCATGGGAGATACGGAATGTGGAGTGGGGGTACACATCGTGGGCAGAGGTGGGGGTGTGTGTCCCAGGGCCCAGCTAAGGGGCAGGGAAGGGCAGGTGGGCATCCAGTTCACACCAGTGGGGTTAGGGCAGCCACATCATTAGAGCTGGGAAGGGTGGGGATGTCACGTATGGGGGTTCTGGGGGCCGCCGAGTAGAGAGGTGTCTGGTGCTGGCTCTAATCCCAGCCACACGCCTGCCAGCTGTGCCACCCTGGCTGCATCCCCTTCCTTCTCCAAGCCCTGCTTTTTCTTCTGTAAGATGGGGACACTCGTGTGGACAGTCCAGGATCCCAGAAGGGCCCTGGGAGACATGGTGGGCAAGGAAGCCCCTTGCCAGCCTGCAGTCTCAGAGCAGCGGCACCCACCCCCCCGGGTATCCGTGCCACGTTTGCCACAGACATCACACAGCCACCTGCGGGGAGGGCGCGTGACCATCCCGACTTCAAGCCAGGGAAACTGAGCCACCCAGGGGTGCAGCGATGTGTCCATCGGAGATCACACAGAGAGATCGTGGCAGATGGGGTTTGCATCCTGAAGCTCCTCTCCTGTCTCTAAGCTGAAGGGGTTCTGCAGCCCAGCCGGGGGCCTGTCCCACAGCTCAGGAGGGGGGGATGGGAGTGGGTCTCCCAAGTCCAAGCTGGGTGCCAGGTGCCCGGGAGCATTGCCAACGCCCCGGCCTCCTCCTCCGAGTTTGCAGCAACCCTAAGAGACCCTCTTACGGAGACCCCCGGGAGTGGGAGCTGGCTGTGTCCTGCTCCGCGTACCCTCCTCACCGAGGCAGCTCCCTGGGGCTTCCATCCCAAATCCCATCTGCAGACAAGAGGGGAGCCCTGTCCTCCTGCAGGCTGCCCCCAGCTTTCACCCTGCCCAGCCTCAGTCGGGTTGCCCGTCCTGCTCCTGCCCGGGGTGCGCTCCGAGAACGGCTCCGCGCGCCCCCCCGCCAGCCTGGCTCGGCCGGGCTCGGGGCTGCTGGGAGAGACCACGGGTGGGGGGTGGGGGCAGTCAGGGAAGACTTTGTGCGGAAGAGGTCTTGGGGTCTTCATGAACCGTGTTAAAAAGTTCACGAAACTCCCCACTTCTCCAACGCCGCGCGTCCGCGCTTCATCCGTGGCGGCGGCTTGCGCCCCTCGCTCTTCCACCACCTTCCACCCGTCTGCACACCCCGTCAGCTCAGCCCCTTCCCTGGGCGGCGGTCGTCCCCAGCGTGGTTGAGGGTGAGGGGCCAGAGACGGTGCAGGCCTGGGGTGGGGGGGGAGGCGACTAGGTGGCGCCCAGGAGGCGGGTCCCCGATCTCATCCTGAGGGACCAGGTGAATGTGGGCAGAGACCTCTCTGCCCCAAAGTCACCTGGCCCCTTATCGGTGCTGACCCCAATCCGCTGGGCTCTGGAATCAGGGCTCCGGACCCCACCAAGCCCTGGGCCCGACACCGCCCTGAGCGGAGGGGTCCCGGAGAGGGAGCCCCTCCCTGCCCAGCTGTGGCGACCCCTAGGAAGCAGCCAGGATTCCCGCAGGCTGGTTCTCATGCCCTGCTCAAATATCAAGAAAATTGAAAATTGAAGCAATGTAACGTAAAAAGCCATTTTCCTTCAGCTCTCACTTTGCAGGGATAAAGGCCGACCTGAAAGTGATTTCCCGAATGGGCCCCAGACCCTGCACCATTCGGGATGTCGGCGGGGGTCCTCCGCTGCCCGCCCCTTCCGCATGGCTTTCCAGGGGCCTCCTCGGTGCTCTGTGCCCGCCCTCGGTGGACCTCTGCCGTGCCACACAGCGGAAGGACACCTATTTCCTTGGTAGCATCCCTCCACCCCCAAACCTTGAATAGGTAAGGATTTGGGGGTTTGCTTTCCCCAACCACTCAAGACAAGATGAGACCACAGCTCATTCCTTCCACAAGCCGGCAGTGGGCTCCAGGCTGGGGGCGACTGTGGGTGGGGCAGGCAGGGCCCACTTAACCACTGAGCCAACCGATGCAGGGCTGGGGGGTCTTCAGGTGGTGCCGAGTGCTGTGAGGGGTCTGGGGGGCATCTGGTGTGGGGCCCCTTTTGCACCGTGGTCCAGGAGGGCCTCTGGGAGCAAGGGCAGGATGAGGGGAGGGAGCCAGTGGGGAGTGGGTGGGGGCTGGGGTGGGCGGGGCACAATCTTGACCCCACCCTGATTGGAAGCTGGGCACAGGACGCCTGCTCCCAGCCCCCTCTTCTGCCGTCACCTGACCTCAGACAAGGCCCTCTGCCTCAGTTTCCCCACCTGACCCATGCGGGGTGAGCTTGCTTGCCAAGAACACTGACAGTCTCCCCCAGGTTAGAACGGGTGTCTTGGCCCAACTCAGTAGCCCTTGCCCCCTGACCTGGAGGCTGTGGCATGGGCTCCTCCTGGGCCTGGCCCTGTCACAGCCTGCTCTCCTTGGTGACATGTGGGCCTGCCCAATTGGTCTGGACCCCGGGGCTGCAAGACACAGAAAACCCAGCTCACCATGGCCTGGGAGTGCAGAAATCATGAGGCTGGCCTCGGGGCTGGTTAGTGGCACTCACCCATCCCCAAGGACCCCATTAGTGGGGTTCTCTTCTCTGCCCTCTCCAGAGCTGGCATCTTCCTGAATCTGACCCCCCTGGCGGCTGTAGTCTGTGGAGTGGAACAACTGGGGTTCCTGCTTCCTCCCACACAGGGGCAAGAGGAGAGAGGCTGTCTTTGGGGATCTTCCCCCAGACACCCCCAAGCTGCTGGAGGGGATGGAGGATGGACCCCCCAAAAAGTCCTTGAGGTCCCCATCAGGCTCGCCTGTGCATCTCCTGCAGCTCATGCCACCCCCTCACCCCAGGCACATGGCTGCTCCTCGAAGGGCCTCTCCGTGCCATTCCCTTGGCCCACAGCCCACAGACTTCCCCTCCTGCCAAGGGGCTTCTCCTCCTCCAAGCCTGGGCTCCTCTGTCACCCCCAGAAACCACCCCTGGTGCCTCTGCCGGAACCATCCCTGCTGCTGTACATTCTCAGAGCTCCCTGAACACACACTTCAGAAGCTGGCTGATAATTAGGCAGCCACGATGTGACTGGGTGACAGATTTGTGTGCCCCCAGACTCTGAGCTCTCTGAGGACAGGGGCCTGCTGTTCTGAGCCATCTCCATCTCCAGAGCCTGTCACAGGCCTGGCACATGGTAGAAGCTCAGGAACGCTCCGGAGCTCCAGGCCTTCTAGATGGAAGGTTGAAGACCCTTCAAAACCCCATCCCCAAATGGAGCAGGACACACCCCCAGGCACAGCTTCTTTGGGATTCCTTGAGGGGTGGAGGTGTCTGGGGGGAGGGAGGCAGTGTGGGGAATGGTTGTGAACATTACACACCAAACCCAGTCCCAGGACCAGCACTTTACACTTGTGGAATCCTAGCTGGGCATTTGTGCACGTGGAGCCTCAGTTTTCTCATCTGTAAAGTGGTGATGACATTCACTCCTGAACTTATTGGGAGGACTCTGTGAGAAGAAGCTGAAAGAATGTTTGGTACAGAGCAAGACACAATGGGTAGTAATGATGACGATGAAGGTGATGATAGCAGTGTACAAGTGTGTGCATGCATATGTGTGTGTATGCGCATGTGTGTATGTGTATCTTTGAATGTGTGCATATGTGTGTGTGCGTATATATGTACATGCACGAGTGTGTGTATGGATGTGGGTGCATATATGTGTATCTGTGCATGTGTGTATGTGTATCCTTGCATGTATGTATGTGTGTGCATGTCTGAGTGTGTGTGTGTATGGATGTGTGGGCATGTATTTGTGTACATATGTATGTGTGTGCATGTATTCTGCATGTATGTATTCTCATTGTTTGCTTGATCATGCCAGCCTGTGAGTTTTCATTTCCAGACTGAAATTTGCTCTCAAATTTTTCCCTGGAAGCTTAGGGGCCATTTGCTCAAAACCAACCAAAATAAGACTCTCTCAACGGACCTTTAGTTCTCAGCATCTGTTTGAATGATACATAATTCATCTCCCATGAGCTGACCAGGAAGCCCAGTGTCTCCTTTTATTTTATTTTTTGAAGTGTTCCCATTTCACACAGGTCCATGAGGAGCAGGGAGGAGGATGGAGAGTACAGCGTTGTGGGGACCAGAGGGAGCTGAAGTGGCCAGGGGAGCGGAGGGTGAAATTCCATGGAGGGTTGTGTGACAGTCAGAGGCATGGGTGAATCTCAGAAACGCAGGGTTGGGCAGAAAAAGCAAAAAGCACAGATTAAAAACTCCCATGCACAAAACAATAGGTGCCCAAGGAACACGTTCAGATGAAAGGAAATATCAAACACATCTTAGCTGGGAGTTACAGAAACAGGGGAAGAAAATAAAAATGGAGAGAAAGAGAGAGAGAGAGAGAGAGAGAGAGAGAGAGAGAGAGAGAGAGAGAGAGAGAGACAGCCAGCCAGGGAGGGTAATTCCACACAAACTGGGACGCTGCTCAACTTGCCCAGATGAAAATAATGACCACGAATGTGTGCACAAACCCAGCCCCTGAAACAGCATCAAAATGGTGAGGAAGGCTGTCTCAGTGGCTGGTGCTTGGGAAAGTTTCCCACTTTTCTGGTGTAAGGCAGAGTCCGCTGATCCACATAGCAGGGCCAGCTCCCGGCCTGAGGCCACCCCTGTAGCCATCCCTACAGCAAACTGTGGCTCTGGGGGAGCTTGTGCCTTTAAGCAAACTTGGTGGGAACCAGCTAAAGTAGTTTTCTAAGCATGCATTTGCAGAGAAAGAGCCCTCAAATCAAAACCAGGTCCAGGGCTCCCTGTGCACCCCCATGCCCCTGTGCGGGTGGGTGGAGGCCTCTGGAAAGCAAGTGGAGAAGACAAGGCCATTTTCTGCTCAACGAGTCCCCCAGCCCCCAGCCCTGGCCTGGGAAGGGGTGCGGGGAGAGCGACGGAAGCAGTCTGGGCTCCAAAGTCTGCAACACATTAGCCATGGGCAGGCTGGTGGGGGCGCCCTGCCCTGATTGCATTACCTGGGCAGGCTATGAAATGTCAGCCTGCACCCCACAGGCTCTGCAGTCCTACCCTTTGCACGTCCCACCTCACGCCACTGGAAAACCAAAGACGAGGGCAGCAGCTGGGCCGCAGGAGCCCATGCAGTCCCACCTGCTGGCTCTCTGCTGTGACCACAGCCCAGAAGTCACCAGCCTAAGGGGACAGGGCTCTGGCTTCATAGTCACAGTCTTTTCCCAGGCAAGGCTTTGTGGTTTTGTAGGTTTCATTGTAAGACAGGAGGAGGAGGGAAAACTCATTCACACACACCCACTGCTGAGCCCTGGTGCCGTGCCAGGCCCCAGCAGGCTGCCCGCCAGCCCTCACCACAGCCTGCAATTCCACAGCCTGGGAGCCAGGCCAGCAGACCTGGGGAGCCCCTTCCCACTGCCCTTCACCCAGGCTCCCCGATTGCCAGTGAGCTAAGGTGGAACCCAGCCCCCTCCAATCCCACCACTCCAATGACCTCAGAAGCCACCTGTCTGACTCCCTCCTCTCACAGGTAAGGAAACTGAGTTCCAAGAGAGCAGGCTGCTGGCCTGGGGTCACACAGCTGGTGGGTAACTGGCTGGGGCTTTCACCATGCTCCTTTCCCCATCCCAGGCACTCTGTGGGGTTCATGACATTTCCTGTCCTCTGATGGAGAAGCAGTTCTCATTCGGCTGTCAGAGGATGGTTCCTTTTCTATTTTTATTTTAACAACTCACCTGTGGGGCAGAGGGCATTTTTAGGGCAGTGGAACTATTCTGAATGATACTGTACAAGGCCAAGAGTGAGCCCTAATGGAAATGATGGACTTTAGTTAATAAGAAGGTATCTATATTGGGCCATCAATTGTAACAAGGCAAGATGTTAATAGTAGGGAAATGTGTGTTTGGGGGGCAGTATATAGGAATTCTCTACTTTATGTGCAATTTTTCTGTAAACATAAAACTTCTCTAAAAGTAAAAATAATTTAAGAAATAAAATAAAACTCATTTTAGATGTCTCTTCCTCCAGGAAGCTCCCCTCTGTCCTCTGGACTCCTCACTGACCTCTGGGATGAGCTGGGCCCCCCAGAACTCTCAGGGCACCCTCTTCCAAGCAGGGGTACACCCAGCTGTCTTACTCCTTCTCCCTTGAGGTTCTCCGAGACACAGACCCAGGCCCATGGGTCCAGTCTCCACTGAGAATCAGGAGAGTGTGGCCGATGTGCTTGGATGAGTAAGTCACCAATGGATGGATGTCTGAAGGTCAAAGTGTCCTTTGATATACTAAACAAACACAGAGAGGCACCTGTCTGGTTTGCCAGGGCTGCTACAACAAAGACAACAAACTGGTTTTGTCTTAACAGCAGGAATTTATCAGCTCATGGTTCTGAGACTAGAAGAAGTCCAAAATGAAGCAATCCACTGGGCTTGATTTCTTACAGAGTCTGTGCATTCCAATGCCGGCTGCAGGGAATCCCTGGGGCTCCTTGGCTTGTATCCCTGCCTCCCGTCACATGGCGATGTGCTCTCCTTTCTGGCTTCTGTGACTTCCAGGTCCTCTCTCTAAGGCCTCCAGTAATATGGAGTAAGACCCAGCCTGATTCAATTGGCTGCACATTAACCAAAAGTAACATCTTCAAAAGGTCCTGTTCACAATGGGCTCACTCTCACAGGAATGTGGGTTAAGATTAAGAACACATCTGTGTTGGGACACAAAACTCAACCCACCACAGCATCTGAATTCATATCTCCAGGAGCGCAGCAGCCCCTGTCAGGACCTGTCCCCTGCCATCCTCGTGCCAGCTTTGTTCACAATTCCTCTGAGTGAGCATTCGTGCCCCTGTCAGCACCTGGGCCTGCTTGGAAGAGGTGGGAGTTAGGGCAGATCATGGGGGGGCTGGAAACCCTTGTTCCAACCCAACTTGGGCAAAAGCAGCAGAGAAATCTTAAAGGCAGTAAGCTTCCTCAAAACTACAAAGGCAGCTAAAGGCTTCAAAAGCCACAAGAGAAGCTCCTGCACCTTTGCTGGATCCCCCTACTCCCACTCCACAAAGCAGGGTACTGCCAGCTCACAGACCCATCATGAGTACCCGGTCCTTTCCAGAGGTAATAGAGAGGACCCTGTGTGCACACCAGGCTACCTGTATGTCAGTGGCATCCTATTAGGAGGAAGTCTGGAAGACTGGCCCTCCCTGAATTTGTCCTGCAGGCAGAGAAGAACTTTGCAGACATTAAGCAGTGTAAGAAGAAATTAAATAGAAGCATTGGAGACAAAACCCAAAGGGATGCAAGTCACAGGGAGTAGAGGGGACTGTCATTCAAAACCCAGTAAACTGTAAATGGTGAACTCCTAAGGCCACTAGCAAGCACCATCCCAGGAAAAGAAGAAGTCTCCATGATCCACCCAGCCTCAGAGAAGGCAGAGAGGGCTCTGCAACTCCCATTTGCCTTGGGCTGATCTTCTTCATTGGAGGGCTGAGCTCTGAAGGAGACTACAAGTCAAAGCAGAGCTAATTTGCAAAGGTTGTGAAAGGTGCTTTTTTCTTTCATTTGTTTGCTTTGATTAGCTGCTGCCATTCAAGAAAATCTCTATCATATCACTATCTTGATACAAACTTAAGGGGCATATAATTCAGGGACTAAATCCCAGTTAATATTTTAAAATTGTAAAATGTGCAGTGTTTGCAACAGAAGATTACAAGAGAAACAAAGAATCAGGAAATGATGGCCCATTCAAAGAAACAAGAGAAAAATCCAGAAGCCATCAATGAAGAGGACAAGACTTTGGACTTACTGGACAAAGCCTTTAAAAAATGATTCCCAATATTTCAAGAAGATAAAGGAAAACATGGAGAAAGAGTGAATGGATATGAGGAAAATAATGAATGAACAATATGGAAATCTCTTTGACATTCTCAACAGGAACCAAACATAAATGCTGGAGTTGAAGAACACAATCACTGAAATGAAAAATTCCCTAAATAGTTTCAAGAGCAGATTGGAGCTGGCAGAAGAAGGAATCAGAGATCTCAAAGACAAGACAACTAAAATGATTCAGGCTGAGAAGCAGAAAGAAAAAATAGTAAAAAGAGCAGACAGAGCCTAAGAGACCTGTGGGACACTGTAAAGTGTAACAATATATGTATGATGGGAGTCCCAGAAAAGAGAGAGTGAGCAAAAGGGGCAGAGGGAATAAATAAACAATGGCAGAAAACTTCCCAAATTTAATGGAAAACATTAATATGCACATTCAAAAGGCTACCAAACCCCAAAGAGATTAAACTCAAAGAAAATTGCAGACAGACACATAGTAATCAAATGGTCCAATGCCAAGCACAAGGAGAGAGTTCTGAAAGCTTCAAGAGAAAAGCAATGAGTTATGCAGAAGGGAGCCCCAATAAGAGTGGGATCTGACATCTCATCAGAAACCATAGAGGCAAGAAGGCAATGGCGTGAAATACTTTGTGCTGAAAGAAAACAATTATTGACCAAGAATTGTATATCTGGTGAGACTTTCTTTTAAAAATGAGGGAGAGATTAAGACATTCCCAGATAAACAAAAGTTAAGGGAGTTCATCATCACTCGACTGCCCTACAAACAGTGCTAAAATGAGTTCTCCATACTGAAAAGGACACTAGACAAAAGTGGCATAAAGAAATAAGGACCTCTGGTAAAAGTAACCGTTTGGATAGTCATAAATATAAATGCCATATACTGCATTGTACATTTTGGTATGTAACTCCATTTCCTACTTCTTATGGGTGTTAATTGCAAATGCATAAAAAGGTAATGATAAGTCTATGCTTTTGGACATACAATACACAAATTTATAATTTGTAACAAGTACAAAAATAGGTGGGGGGATGGAGGGGTATAGGAACAGTGTATGTGTATGCTATTGAAGTGAAGTTGGTATAAAACCAAATATGATTGTTATAGATTTAGGATGTTAAATTTTAACTCCATGGTAGCCACCAATAAAATACATGATAAATACATTCAGAAAGAAATGAGAATGGACCCAAAATGGTACAAAGCAAAACAAAACAAAACAAAACAAAACAAAACAAATAAATATGAAAGTAAGCATTAATGGAAGAATTGAGGATCAAAAAGTATGAGACTTACAAAATGGCAAAATGGAAGAAGAAAGTCCTATGTTATTAGTAGTGACTTTAAATGCAAATCAATTAAATTGTCCCATCAGAAGGCAGAGATTGGCAGAATGGATAAACCATATATTAGGTCACAAAACAAGTCTCAATAAATTCAAAATGTTGAAATCACATGATGTTTTTTCTGTGATCACAATTGAATGAAGCTAGAAATCAATAAGAGGGAGAAATTAAAAATTCACAAATATGAGGAAATTAAATAATGTCCTCTCAAACAACCAATGGGCCAAAGAAGAAATCACAAGGGAAATTAGGAAATATCTTGAGGTACTTGAAAATGAAAACCTATGGAATGCAGCAAAGGGCAGTGCTGAAAGGGAACTTTATAGCTCTGAATGCTTACATTAAAAAAGAAGAAAGATCTCAAATCAGAGACCTAACTTCAAAACTGGGAGACATAGAAACATAAGAGCAAACCAAACTCATAGCAAACAAAAGGAAGAAAATAGCAAAGATTAAGATGGAGGCAAATGAAATAGAGAATTAAAAAAACAGTAGAGAATCAACAAAACCAAAAGTTGGTTCTTTGAAAAGATCAATAAAATTGACAAACTTTAGCTAGACTGATGAAGAAAAAAGGCAGGAATATAAAGGGGCACATTACTACTGACCCTGCTGAAATAAAAAAGAACTATAAGAGGATACTATGATCAATTGTTTGCCAACTAATTACATAATGTGGATGAGATAGACAAATCCTTAGAAACAAACTACCTACCTTGACACAAGAAGAAATAGAAGATTTCAACAAATCAATAACTAGTAAAGACATTAAAACAGTCATAAAAAACTCCCAACAAAGAAAAGTCCAGGACCAGATGGATTCACAGTTGAATTTTACCAAACATTCCAGGAAACCTTAATACCAATCCTGCTCAAACTCTTCCAAAAGTGTGAAAAGGAGGGAACACTCCCTAACTCATTCTATGAGGTGAATATCCCCATTATACCAAAGCCAGATAAAAATACTACAAGAAAAGAAAATTATACACCAATATCCCTTATGAATATATATCCAAAAATCCTCAACAAAATGCCAGCAAACTGAACCCAACAGCACATTAAAAGAGTTACCACACTAACAGAACGAAAGAAAAGAACCTCATGATCATCTCAACTGAAGCAGAAAATGCATTTGATAAAAGCCAACACCCCTTTTCCAAAAAAAAAAAAAAAAAAAAAAAAACTCCCAGTAAACAAAATAGGAAGAGAAGGAAACTTCCTCAACATGATAAAGGGCATATATGAAAAACCACAGCTAACATCCTGCTGAATGGTGAAAGACTGAAAGTTTCCATCGGAGATCAGGAACAAGACAAAGATGCCCACTGTCACTGCTGTTATTCAACCTTATACTAGAAGTTCTAGCCAGAGCAATTTGGCAAGAGAAAGATAAACAAAGCAACCAAGTTGAAAAGGAAGAAATGAAACTCTCCATATTTGCAGATGCCATGATCCTATATATAAGAAGTCCTGAAAAATCCACAAAAAACATACTAGAACTAATAAACTCAGCAAAGTGGCAGTGTACAAGACCAACATGCAAAAACCTGTGGTGTTTCTATGCATTATTAATGAGCAATCTGAAAAAGAAATCAAGAAAAAATTCCACTTGTAATAACAACTAAAAGAATAAAATGTCTGAGAATAAATCTAGCCAAAGATGTAAAGGACTTGTGCACAAAAAAGCTATAAAACATTACTAAAAGAAATTAAAGAAGACCTAAGTAAATGAATGACATTACACATTCATGGACTGGAAGACTAAATATTGTTAAGATATCAGTTCTACTCAAAGTGATTTGCAATCCCAACCAAAATTCCAATATCCTTCTTTGCAGAAATGGAAAAGCTACTCATAATAAATATATGGAAGCATAAGGGGCCCTGAATACCCAAAGCTATCTTGAAAAAGAGGAACAAAGTTGGGGAATCCACACTTCCCAATCTTAAAACTTATTACAAGATCACAGTACTCAAAACAGCATGGTACTGGCACATGGACAACATATAGACAGATGAAATCAAATAGAAATTTCAGAAATAAATCCTCACTTTTATGGACAGCTGACTTTTGACAAGGGTGCAAATCTCACTCAATTGGGAAAGAATAGTCTCTTCAACAAATGGAGCTGAGAAAACTGGATGTCCACATGCAAAGAATGAAGGTGGACCCCTACCTCACACCATATACAAATATTAGCTTAAAATGGATCAAAGACCTAAATATAAGGACCAGAATTATAAAACTACCAAAAAGAAGACATAGGAAAGCATCTTCAGGATCTTATGTTAGGCAATGGTGTCTTAGACTTTACACCCAAAGCACAAGTAACAAAAGAAAAAAGTAGATAAATGGGACCTCATCAAAATTTAAAACTTTTGAGCATCAAAGGACTTTATCCTGAAAGTAAAACAAGGAACCTACACAATGGGAGAAAATATTTGGAAGCCATATATCCAATAAAGTTTTAATATCCAAATATAGTTTTAAAAATTCTACAACTCAGCAGTAAAATGATAAATAACCCAATTAAGAAACAGATAAAAGATTTCAATAATGATTTCTCCAAAGAAGATATACAAATGGCAAAATAGCACATGAACAATGCTCAACATAATTAACCATTAGGGAAAAGCAAATCAAAACCACAATTTGATCCCATTTCACACACGCTAGAGTGGCTACTATTAAAAAATGGAAAATTACAAGTGTTGGAGAGGATGTGGAGAAATAGACACACTCATTCATTGTTGGTGGGAATAGAAAATGGTGCAGCCACTGTGGAAAACAGTTTTGCTGTTCCTCAGAAAGTTAAGAACAGAATTACCATATGACCCAGCAATTCCACTACTAGGTATAATACCAAAATATTTGAAAGCAAGGACTCAAACAGATATTTGCACCGATGTTCATAGTAGCATTATTTACAATCGCCAAAAGGTGGAAGCAACCCAAGTGTCCATCAACTGAAGAATGGATAAACAGAATGTGATATCTACATACAATAGAATGTTATTCCGCCATGAAAATGAATGAAGTCCTGATACACATGAGAACATGGATGAACTTTGAATACATCATGTTGAGTTAAATATGCTAGGCACAAAAGAACAAATATTGTGTGATCTCACTGATATTAAGTAATTAGAATAAACAAATTCATGGAGTTAGAGACTAGAATATTACTTACCAGGAGCCAGGGTAGAGGTAGGGAATGGGGAGTTAATGCTTAAACCATAAAGAGTTTGTGTTTGGGGTGATGGAAAAGTTTTGGTAATGGATGGTGGTGATGTGAATATAATTATTTGCACTGAATTGTACATATGAATTTGGCTAAAAGGAGAAATTTTAAGTTGTATATGTGGTGCTAGAATTAAAGTTTTTTAAAAAAATAAACATAGGACTCTACAAAACAGTGAGCCCTATTGCAAAAAATATACTATAGTTAACAGTACAATTATAAAAATCTTCTCATGAATTGTAATAAAGTCACCACACTAATGGCAGGCATTAATAATAGGGTGAAATGTGGGAACTCTATTTTGTGCATGATTTTTTTCTGTAAAACTACAACCAACTACTCTAGTTTAAAAAAAAAGGTCCAAGAAGAGCAAAAAAAAAAGGTCAGGTGGTAATGATCATTCTTCAGGGCACTGGAACTGGCTATAATTTCTGAGGAAGGAAACCAGCATGGGGCAATTTGTGCAGAGTGGTCGCAGAAGTCAGTGAGTTCACAATGGATCCTTGGCACAGGGCAAGAGTCACCCAAGGCTCATCAGAGAGTTGCTGCTACAAGGTTGAGAGGGGATAGAGCACTGGAGGCTGAGCTGTGCCGGGGGACAGCAAGGTGAAGAGATCTGTGGAACACCTGTTAACACCTTGGGCAACTAGCTGAGACACAAAGTGTACTGGGTGTTCATCTGAAATGCAAAGAAAAGCAAGCCTTAGAAAAAGGGATCACACACTGTAGTAAACACTGCTCTTGAAAGGTACAAACCAAGCCCTGATAAGATTTTCTGGAGAGAGATAGTTTGTAGATCAAGTCTTCCAACATTAGAAGATCTTGGAAAATGCCTTGGACTTTCCATGATCCATCCATGATCCAAGTTTATACAAGATCAAAGTGATCAACCTGTGTATTGAACTGCCAAAAACATTTTTCAGAAGACAATATAATCTGGAGTATATAAAGCATAATCTAGAGGATGTTCTACATCTAAAATGGGCACTATATGATAAAAAATTCACTACACATGCAGAGAAATAGAAAAATAGAACCAATAGAAAAACTGAAAAATTCAACCTGAGATGGTCCAGATGTCTGATTTAGTAGTTAAAAGCTATAAAGTAGCTTTTGTGTGTTGAAGAAATAAAAGAAAGCGCATTCAAAAAATTAAAGGAAAATATGAATTTAATGAAAACAGTCCTACAACTCAACAACAAAAAGTTAAATGACACAATTAAAAAAATGAGCAAAAGATTTGCTTGAATAGACATTTCTTCAAAAAGATAAACAAATAGCCAAAAAAGCACATGAAAGATGCTCAACATGATTGACTATTAGGGAAAAGCAAATCAAAACCACAATAAGATCCCACTTCACACCCACCAGAACAGCTACTATTAAAAAACTGGAAAATTACAAGTGTTGGAGAGGACATGGAGAAATAGGGACACCCATTTATTGTTGGTGGGAACATAAAATTGTGCAGCTACTGTGGAAGATGGCTTGGTGGTTCCTCAGAAACTTGTTTAGAATTATCGTACAACCTGGAAATCCCAGTACTAGGTATGTACACAAAAGAATTGAAAGCAGGGATTCAAACAGATATTTTCACACTGATGTTCCTAACAGCATTATTCACATTTGCCAAAAGGTAGAAGCAACCTAAGTGTCCATCAACCAATGAATGGATAAACAAAATGTGGAATGGAATATTATTCAGCTGTAAAAAGTAGTGACATTCTGATACATGTGACAACATGGACGAAACTTGAAGACTTCATGTTGAGTGAAATAAGCCAGACACAAAAAGACAAATATTGTATGATTTAAAAGATATTAACTAATTAGAAAAAGCAAATTCATTGGGTCAGAAACTAGAATATGGCTTACCAGGGGCCAGTATGGGGGGATAGGAAATGTGGAGTTGATGCTTAAATTATACAGAATTTCTATCTGAGATGATGGAAAAGTTTTGATAATGGATGGCGGTGATGATGGCAAAATATTGTGAATGTAATTAATAACACTGAATTATACATTTGAATATGGTTAAAAGGGGAAATTTTAGTTACTAGAATAAAAATTTTAAAAACATATAGGATGCCACAAAACTTAGTGAGCCCTACTGTAGACAATGCACTACAGTTTACAGTATACAATTATAAAAATATTCTTTCATGAATTGTAAAAAATGTACCATTTAATGCAAGGTGTTAACAATTGGGTGATATATGGGAAGTCTGTATTTTACGCAACCTTTCTTAAAAAAATTAAGAATGGATTAGCAGACAGCTGATGATAGCTTCCTCGATAGAAAAACCCAATCCCCTTCTTGGTTTCCAAACCAGACAGTTTTCAGACCCAGAGCCCATCAAATGAAGGAGAGTTTTCCTAAGAGGTGATCCTGAAATGCTACTGTGAGTATGTAGAGTGGTGATTCCCCCATCCTATCCCAAAGGGATCTCAGACCATTTATTCAAGCAATGTCTAATAGGGCTGTTGTTTATGCTAAGTCTGATAATGGAGAGTCACTGTCCCATCATGGCACCTCTGTTAGAGAGGAAACAGAGAGGCCAGATGGAGTCCTGGCCAAAGTTCATCTCATGGAGGGTCCAGTGGGTTCACAGTCCTGTCCAGTGGTCATCTTTGTGGTTCCTAAGTGTATAATAATTATTGGATACCTTAGTAGTTGGTAGAACCCTCACACTGGTTCCTTGACCTATGGATAGGAAAGCCAACTGGAAACCTTCGGCACTGCTTTCTGCCCCAGTTAAGACAGTAAATCAGAAGCAACAGCTCAACTCTGATGGAATAGTGGAGATTGGTGCCACTCTGAAAAACTTAGAGACTGCAGGACTCACAGTCATCCTCCGGCATAAACTTTATGGATCATGGCAGATCACGGAGGACCACCTCAATTTAGCCAGTTAGTCCATTTACTGCTGCTGTGCCAGGCATGGAATCTTCAGTAGAGCAGATCATTTACATGTGGCTACTATTCTAGTCAACATGTGTGGTGTGGCTTTTTTTTTTTTCAGTAAGGAGTAAGGAGGGTCAAAAGCAGTTTGCATTCACTGGGGACGAGCAACATTATAGTAAGTGTGCAGTACAGATTCACAGTCTTGGCAAAATATAATCTAAAGGGATCTTGGGCATCTAGACATTCTGCAGAACATCAGACAGGTCCTCTAGACTGTTAGCTTCGTGGTGATTGGACTTGATGAATAGGAAGTGGTAAGGGCTTTGGAAGCCCTGCTAAGACACATGTGCTTTGGAGGGATGAGCTCTACAAGGTTCAGGGACCTACATTTATGGCATTTATAGGGGTCCAGTGGTCAGAGGAACAAAGGGGCATCCTGTCTTAGGTTAAGAATTTAGTCCACCTTGTTCATCCTACACTAAGAAAGAGAAAAAAGTGCTTGGTAGACGTGCTGGTTTGAATCTGTTAGGCACCCCATAAAAGACTATGTTCTTTTAATCCACTCTTGTGGGGTCAGACGTATTGTGAGTGGGATCTTTTGATTAGGTCACTTCCTTGGAGATGTGACCCACACATTCAAGGTGGGTCTTAATTAGTTTACTGGAGTCCGTAAGACAGCTCAGGAAGGGAGAGAGCTCAGAGCTGACACAGACCCAGATGCTTGGAGATGCAGACAGAAAGACATTTGGAGATGCTAAGTTAAGAGATGAAGCCCAGAGTTTGCCCTGCTCCAGGAGAAACAAGAAGAGAAGCTAAGAGAGAAGCTAAGAGAGAAGCCAAGATAAGTAATCCAGAGTTTGCCCCTAGGAGAAGCAAGCAAGGACCCATAGGAACCAAGACAGAAGCCCAGAGACATTTTGGAAAAAGCCACTGAAACCAGAAGAAAGAAATTTCATCAGAGCCAGCTACATGCCTTCCCATGTGACAGAGGAACACCAGATGCCATCAGCCTTTCCTCAGAGAAGGTATCTACCTCTTAATGCCTTAATTTGGACATTTTCATGGCCTTAGAACTATAAATTTGTGAACAAATAAACCCCCATTGTAAAAGCCAATCCATTTCAGTATATTGCATTCCAGCAACTTTACAAACCAGAACAGGAGGCTCCTTTAAGTTTTGGAGACAGCACATCCCACACTTGGGAATACTACTCTAACTAATAGATGACTCAAGTAACTCAGAATGCCACAAGATTTGAGTAGGGCCCAGGGGAGAGGACTCTGCTTCAGGTCCAGGCTGTGTTACAGTTGCCTTCCATTTGTGCCATATTACCCAGCAGATGCCATGATGCTAAAGGTACCAGAAAGTGACAAAAGGATATTTGAAGCACAGACACTCATGGTTCTGGAGTAAGGTCATGCCTTCTTCAGCACAGAGCAATGCACCACTCAGAAACCATATTCTGGCATGCTACTGCCAGACTTCAACTGACTGTAGGGTCAGAGCTGCACATCATCAACTGGGTGCTGTCCAAACTACTAAGACACAAAGTTGGGCAGGCAATGCAGTAATATATCTGAAGATGGAAGTAGTATATCCATGATCAAGCCTGAGAAGGTCCAGTAAATTGTACAAAAAAAAAATGGGCCAACTCCCTATGTCACTTTCCTCTATGGCAGTGATGATTCTCTATCAGCTTACACTTCTAGAGCTGACCCCTCTAGCTTCATAGGGATTCCTTAAGCCCAACTGATGAAGGAGGAAAAATTCCAGTCCTGGATAATTGTTATGCATGGTGTGAGCAAGAAATAGAATAATGCTGCAATACAGCCCCACCAGGGTCAGGGGTGGTCCTATAAGATAACATTGAAGGACAGAATTGTGGGTGCCCCTGGTCATCCACTTTGCCTGGAGAAATAAGTGGTCTAAGCTATGCATACTTGGATTCCCATGCAGTGGGCTTAGATGGTTGGTCAGGTCCTGAAAAGAGAAAGAGACTTCTGGGTCAAGGGGGTTGGGGTAGAGGCATGTGACTGGACGTATGCGAACAAGCATGGAGCATGCAGGTCCTTGTGTTCCATGTTGGCACCTTCCAGAGAGCATTCACCATAGAGGAGGCACTGAATGACCCAGTGGACAGAAGGACTCACCCAGTAGATGTCAGATGACCTCTGTCTTTGGCCACACCAGTGCTTGTGAAACAGGCTCCAAAACATGGTAACTTTGGTGGCAGAGATTTAACTTTGGTGGCAGAGATTGGGGCTATTCATGGGTCCAGCAGCAAGGCTGATCCATCTCCTGGGAGCCATACTTAATCAATGACTGATGAATAAAGTGGGTGGGATAAATATTCCAGTGTTCTTGCCCCACTGATCAGATCAACTCTGAGTTTTAATGTACACTGTCCTCAGAGCTTCCCCGTGGGAGTGAGCCAAAGGTATCTTCCTTGGGACTTTCCTTGACTTTGCACCCTGGATCATCTCCTTTTCTTGCTGGTCACCACTTCACCACTCCCCTAGCTAGTGTTTCCTTGGGAAACTTCCTAAGAAATCAGTTTCTAACATCTCATGGTGTTCTTCTTGTGTGTTCCTCTAAGACAAGGAGATCCTGCTGCCTCTCCTGTCCTTCTTGTTCCCACACTACATGGTGCCATGGGATCCTAATGGTCAAATTCTCCCCTGCCAGATGCCCAGGGTATAATTTCCTAGGGAGACAGAAACATGCTCAGGATCACAGGGGAAAGGCAAAGCTGCCTGCCCTCCCTGCCTCTCTCTTTCTTCCACGAATTCACGTTGAGCACCTTGGGTCTGTCTTTAGGGATACAGCATGGAACAAAACAAAGTCCTTGCCCTCACCAAGCTGGCATTTGAAAATAACAAAGAAGTAAATAAAAATATAGCCTTATAGCTAGTAATAAGTATTAGGAAGAAAACAAAGCAAGGAAGGGAGACAGGGATGGCAGGGAGAAGAGGGGAGAGTAAAAGTTGAAGAGATAAGATATGAACAAAGACCTGAAGGAGGTGAGGAAGTGAGCCATGAGGGTATCCAGGGGAAACAGGCAGAAGGAATAGCCACTGCAAAGTCCCTGAGGCTGAAGGATCACTGGCACATCCAAGAATAGCTGGAGAAGAGGGGGAAAAAAGAGAGGGGTGGGAGATAAGGTCAGAGAGGGCAAGGGGCAGACCATTTAGAGCCCCACAGGGCAGAAGCAGAGCCATGGGGGGGTGGTTCTGAGTACAGGAAAGACATGATCTAACTCTGGTTGCTCTGGAAAGAGTAGATGTAAGAAATGAGGACAGAGGGAGGGGGCCAGTGAGGAGGCTGCTGTGATAACAAGAGGCAATGGGGGCACAGATCATGGTGATAGTGGTGGTGAAAATAATTTTACCTACCCAGTGAAGGATTCCAGTTACACAACTTTCTGAAAAAGACAAATGCAAAGTCACAGCAAAATAATCAGTGGTTGCCAGGGGGTCAGCAGGAGGGAGGAGATATGAATAGGTGAAGTGCAGGGGATATTTACAGCAGTAAAATTAATGATAGATACAAGACAGTAGGCATTTGTCACAACCCAAGGAACTTCACATCACAAGGAGTGACCTTTAAATTTTTTAAAAAATATCTTATAGGAGGTTGTGGAATCCCAGAAAGGATTACTGGCTTTGACAAGAGACTCACTATGTTACAAATATATGAGACAACCTCACTGAAGGATTGGGAGGAAAGGGTGCTTACCTAAGTAACTTCAGAAATGAGTGGAGTGTGTAAGACCAAAGGTAAAAAGCAGTGTATATAAGCACTGTACTCTAATTGATAAGGTTGTTTCCCATAGTGTGTGGTTAACAAGCACTGTACTCTAACTGATAAGGCTGTTTCCCATAATGTGTGGTTAACAAGCACTGTACTCTAATTGATAAGGTTGTTTCCCATAGTGTGTGGTTAACAATCTGAGACTGCTGTACATGTATACTGGAATGGAACAATTAACTAAATGGATGGCAGATGGTGGGAGGCAGGTTCCTCGCAGTTAGAGTGGGAGTTTACGGATAAGCAAGGAGAGGAAGCTAGAGTGATTGTACTGGTTTGTATATATTATGTCCCCCAGAAAAAGCCATGTTCTTTGATGCAGTCTTGTGGGGGCAGACATACTAGTGTTGATTAATTTGGAACATTTGGATTAGGTTGTTTCCATGGAGATGTGCCCCACCCAACTGTGGGTGATGACTCTGATTGGATAATTTCCATGGAGGTGTGGCCCTGCCCATTCAGTGTGGGCCTTGATTAGTTTACTGGAGCACTATATAAGCTCAGACAGAAGGCATGAGCTTGCTACAGCCAAGAGGGACACTTTGAAGAATGCACAGAAGCTGAGAGAGTAGCTGCAGATGAGAGACAGTTTGAAGACAGCTGTTGAAAGCAGATTGGCTCCAGAGAAGATAAGAGAGGACAAACACCCCAAGAGCAACTGAGAGTGACGTTTTTGAGGAACTGCAGCCTAGAGAGGAACATCCTGGGAGAAAGCCATTTTGAAACCAGAACTTTGGAGCAGATGCCAGCCACATGCCTTCCCAGCTAACAGAGATTTTCTGGACACCATTGGCCATCCTCCAGTGAAGGTACCCGATTGGTGATGACTTACCTTGGACACTTTGTGGCCTTAAGACTGTATCTGTGTAACCAAATAAATCTCTTTTCTAAAAGCCAATCCATTTCTGGTGTTTTGCATTCTGGCAGCATTAGCAAACCAGGACAGTGATCCATGAAATAATGGGTTAGAATTGGAGACATCAATATTAAATCATGTTTAGATTAATATAGATACAGGTGAAATTTATAAATATGTGTATATACAAGGTTAATATAAACACATGTTTTTTTTACTCTTTTAGTAAAATAAACAAACCCTAATTGCAACAAGCCTACCCAGCACCCAGATCTTGGTTTCTAATACCATTCTCCAATAGAAGGAGCCAGGGCTCCTTGGAGAGATGATGGATTCTAGTACCATGACAAGAAATATACGAGATGAGTCTGGAGCATCTTGCAATGCTAAAGAGTAAGAAAGTGCTCAAAATGAACACACAAACCCAAACACCCTACACATTAACAGGACTATGTCAAAGGGGCACAGAGGCCAACTGAAAGAGCTCCTGGGCCAAACCTAGAATAATTTGAGCAACAAAATAAAGTGTTATTGGACCATAACCCAAAGTATAAAATAAACACCAAGAATCCATCCATATATAAATAAATGATTAAATAAATTAAGAAATGGGGAGAAGGGACAAATCTTCCTTGCAGAAGAATTCCAAACAACTTATATAGATACTCCATCCTCAAGAATGTCATACGTAAGTCCCAATTCCTTAGGTGTGGGCATGCAAAGTGACTTCCTTCCAAAGAATACAGTCTGGAAAGTTGGGGGGATAATTTTAGAGTAAAGTAACCTTACAAACACTACCTCAGCCAGAGACTCCACACCAAGTCAGGAATCAACAATCATGAATACCTGTGATATGATATGATGAGAATACGGTCTTCCCCCGAAAAACACATAACCTCAGTTTAATCATGAGAAAAACAGCAGGTGAATCCCAGTTGAGGGACAGTCTACAAAATACCTCACCAGTGAAGCAGTCCTCAAAACTGTCAAGGTCATCAAAAACATGGAAAATCTGAGAAACTGTCACAGCCAAGAGGACTCTAAGGAAACACAACAACTAAATGTAATGAGGTATCTCGGATGCGATCCTGGAACTGAAAAGGGGCATTGGGTAAAAGCTAAGGAAATCTACATTATCTATGGACCTTAGCTAATTAAATTGTGGACACACACACACACACACAGAGAGAGAGAGAGAGAGAGAGAGAGAGAAACTTAGAGCTTGTAGCATCCTTTGGCATTTATTTTTCTTCTCGTTTATTCAACTGCCTCTGAATAGCATCTTCCCCAGTGTCCCATGCTCCACCCTTGAGCTCCCACTGAGGTGACACAGACAAACTGCCAGTGAGGCCAGGGTTGTGAGCACATCCCACTGAAGGTGGCTGCCTTAGTTTGCCAGGTCTGCTATAACAAATGCCACAGACTATTTGGCTTGAACAACAGGAATTTATTATCACACTCTTAGAGGCTAGAAGTCCAACATTGAGAAGTCGGCAAGGCCATGCTTTCTCTGAAATCTGCAGTGTTCTGGTGGCAGCTTGCTAGCTATCCATAACTCAATCTCTGCCCCCACCACATGGCCATCTCTTTCCATAACTGTCTCCTCCTTATGAGGACAAATGAGTTCAAATTCCCAGGACTAGGGGTTGGGACTTGAACATGTCTTTGTCAAGGACAAAGGCACCAAGTTGTGGGGCCCAGTCCATGGTGTCTACAGTGACATTGCTGAAGCTAAAGGATGGAAGGGTTGGTTCTCCATGCTCCTTTTGGTTCTGCCCTTGCACTCCCACTGCACCCAGTCTGCCAACCTTCTTGGACTCCCCCAGGTCCCATGTCCCCCTGCCCAGGTGCCTCCATTTCAAGCCCATCTGCTCCTGCCATTCCTGGTTGCTCCTTTTCTGGTGAAGACCTGGTGTCCAATTCCTCTTTGGGGAAGCAGTGGAGGAGATGCCTACAGAAGGAGTTGAGCCAAAACCCAAAAGGGATGGGTGGGCCATCTAAGGTCCTTTTCTGGATGGATAGAAGCTTTTGTGAATGCTGGGACTTGTCATCAAGCAGAGGAGGGATGAGATCAGGTTTGATAGAACACTGGTCCAGCAGAGGCCAGCAGAAAGGAGGTGGAATAGAGTGAAGGAGATGCAGAGGGGTGTGGGTATGGACAAGGGAGCCAGCCAGGAAGGTGGCACACCTGGGGACTTGCAATCTCCAGAATCCCACCTATGTCTGGGCCTGGAGCTGGGGGCTGAGCCTACTGAGGCCAGCCTGGGCCCCAGGGATGGGGACTGCTGAGAGGAATCTACCCTTCAACCCCCACATTGCTGAGTCCTCTGCCAGGCAGGCACAATCCCATGCACCCACCGCTCCCTCTGTACCTCCTGCAGCTCTTTGCCCAAAGTCACCCTGACTTGAGTCCTCACCCTCTGTTTAAAATTGTCCCTGCCCACCTCCACCCTTGTCCTGCCTCTCAGCTTCCATTTTCTCCATCTGATAAACTCTCTATTTAATTCTTTATCTTCTTTATCATCTATATCCTCCCAGCAGAATGACACTCTCAACAAGGCAAGGGTTTCATCTATGTTATTTCTAGGAATTTTCCTTCCTCCTTCAACAGATGAAGAGACTGAGGGTCAAAGAGGTCCTTACCCAGGACCGCTGCAGATATCCTTTGTCCTGAAAAAGTTATGTGTCACATGAAAGCAAGCCCCATTCTTAAGACCAGGGTCCTGCTTTGTGCCCACCACCAGCTCCACACCAGCTCCCAGAGCTCCCCAGCATGGTCAAGTAGGCACCCACAGTGGCAACTGGCCTGACAGCACACCCCTTATTAGCTGTCTTCTCCAACCCATCTTGTGGGTTCAATCCCTGACCTCCCAGGTCAGCTACTTGCACTGCAATGCTCATCTCTGGGTCTACATCTGTGGTCACTAAGACAACCAGGAGACAAAGTGTTGAGGCTGTTTCCTGCCTGAAGTGCTGAGCTCAAACTCCACCATCATCCAAAAGGACACCCCATCTTCTTTGGCCACATGGCAGAACACAGGGTCATGGGTTGAAGCATGTTCCCCAAAAAGATATGTTTAAGTCCTAACCCCTGATGCCTCTGTGACCTTATTTGGAAATAGGGTGTTGGTGGATGAATTCAAGTTAAGATGAGGTCATGCTGAGTTAGGGTGGCCCCAAATACAACGTGGCTGGGGACACTACAAGAAGAGGAGAAGAGACGCAGGGGAGTAGAAGGAGGCTGATGTGGAGTGGTGTATCCTCAAGCCAAGGGATGCCAGAGGTTTCCAGAAAGCACCAGATGCTGGAAGGGGCCAAGAAGGATCTTCCCCAACAGGTTTCAGATGGAACGTGGTCCTGACAGCACCTTGGTTTTGGACCTCTTGCCTCAAGAACCGTGAAGGAATACACTTCTGTTGTTTGAAGTCACCCAGTGTGTGGCACTTTGCAGCAGCCCCAGGACACTAAGACACACATGTCTGACCAGACTCTGCTCACTCAGCACCTTTCTCAGACACTCTCATGTCCTCAGGATAAACTTCCAAACTTTAGCTCAACATTCAAGATCCTTGAGACCAGAGCACAGCTCCCTCCCCCAGGCTCACAGCCCCTATCCCCTCAGCAGCCAAACCTCCATGGACTTCTCCATGATGTCCTGCTGCTCTCACCTCCAGGTCTTTGACTGTGATGTTCCCTCTGCCGGGCACCCCACACCCTAGATGACCTCTGGGTGCCCCTGACTCTCTCCAGGCCAGTTTGAGGATCCCTTTGAACTTTGGTGGTCCCTAGGCTTCCTTTTTCACAGTACTGGCTCCCCAACTTGTCCCTATGGGACAGCAAGCACCCCAAGGGTAGCATCTAGGCTCACTTTGACTCCCTCTGTGCCCAGTGTCCACAGCTGAGCTGCAGTAAAGATGTGAAATGAATGAATGAATGAATAGACTCAAGATCAGTGTTCTTTTTCCAAATTTTAAGCCATTCTTCTGGTGGATCCTGTAGTCAAGTTACAGGTTCATGACTAGCTTTCTAAGAAATTGAGTTAGAAGAGAATAGAAAATATCAGAGTGTCTCTCACAGAGTAAGGGTAAATGTTTTTGTGGGATTTTGGTTTCAGTTTTACATGTATGTATGAGTGTATACCAGGTCATGACATAATGTGGGTTCCTTTAAAAAACTTTTTATTGTAATGACATATATGTGATTCAAAATTTCCCATTTTAGCCATTCTCAAGTGTACAATTAGGTGGTATTAATTGCATTCATGAAATTGTGCTACTATCACCAATATCCATTGCCCAAACTTTTCATCATCTCTGTTCCGGTTTGCTAATGCTGCCATTACATAAAATATCAGAAACGGATTGGCTTTATAAAGGGGATTTATTGGGTTAAAAATGTACAGTTCTAAGGCCACAAAAGTGTCCAAACTAAGGCATCCACTAGAGGATACCTTCACTGAAGAAAGGCCAATGGCATCCAGGATACCTCTGTCAGCTTGGAAGGCACGTAGCTGGTGTCTGCTGGTCCTTTGCTCTTGGGTTCTGGTTTCAAAATGGCGTTCTCCAAAATGTCTCTGGGCTTCTGTCTCTCTTAGCTTCTCTTTCAAAGCTCATGTGCATCCTTGCTTGTTGTCCCAGGGCATTTCTCTCTAAACATTTGGGGGTCTTCTCTTAGCTTCTCCAGGGAAAACTCTGGGCTTCATCTCTTAGCTTAGCATCTCCAAACATCTTTCTGTTTGCTTCTCCAAGTGTCTCCAAGCACCTGGATCTATGTTGGCTCTTAGCTTCTCCCAGTGCCAAACTCTGAATTACATATCTTAGCTTCTCTCCAAAATGTCTCTCTTTGCTTCTCTGAGCTCCTTTTCTCCACAAGCTCTCTTAAAGGACTCCAGTAAACTAATCAAGACCCATCCTGAATGGGCTGGTTCACACCTCCATGGAAATAATATAATCAGAGTTCCCACCCACAATTGGATGGGTAATATCTCCATGGAAACACCCTAATCAAAAGGTCCCACCCAACAAGTTTGGATTAAAAGATCATGGTTCTTTCCATAACAGCTTCAAACTGGCACAACCTCAAACATGAAGTCTGCACCCTTTAAGCAATAACTCCTCCTTCCCCTCAGCCTACCCCCAGCCCCTGGTAACCTATAATCTATCTTCTGTCTCTATGAATTTGCTTATTCTAGGTCTTTCTTACAAGCAAGATCATACAATATCTGTCTTTGTCTGGCTTATTTCACTCAACATGATGTCTTCAAGCTTCATCCATGTTGTGGCATAAAGTACAAAAAGCTTGAAACATACAGCTTGGGATGGACTTTTGAATGTCAATGCCACACTTGGAACTTTTCATCCATTCATAACTTCATATTTTGTTCTTTCATAAATATTCATTGAGCATGTAGTATCAGTGAGGCAGAACCACAGTGTGATCTTTTGAGCCTCATTTTACCCACCTTTACTGAGCCCCTTCTTTGGGCAAGGTGATTTATCAAACTTCTCTCACTTGCCAGGCCTGACACACTCAGTGAGGAGGATGCCAGGGGCCCTGTGTCTCTGCCTGGTCACTTTCTGAATCCACAACTTAGAAGGCTGTGTGGGGAAGAAAGAATCAATGTAGCACAAAGATGCCTCTGTGGTGGTTTGGAGCTGCATGTCTCCAAAATACATGTTCTTACACCTAATCCATTCCTGTGGGTGTGGACTCATTGTAAGTAGAATCTTTTGATGAGGCTACTTCAGATAAGGTGTGTGGCAGTTTGGATGTATTATGTCCCCCCAAAACACCATGTTCTTTGATGCAATCTTGTGGGGGCAGACGTATTAGTGTTCATTAGGTTGGAATCCTTCGATGGAGTGTTTCCATGGAGATGTGACTCAACCAAGTGCAAGTGAAATGTTTGATTGGATAATTTCCATGGAAGTGTTACCCCACCCAGTCAGGGTGGGTGTTAACTGAATCACTGGAGTCCTATACAAGAGTTCACAGACAGAAGGAGGTGCTGCAGCCAAGAGAGACACATTGAAGAACACACAGGAGCTGAGAGAGGAGCTGGAACACAACTCAGGATCAGCAGATGCCAGCCATGTGACTTTCCAGCTGACAGAGGTTTTCCAGATGCCATTGGCCTTCCTTCAGTGAAGGTATACTTGTGTTGATGCCTTCATTTGGACATTTTCATGGCCTTCAGACTGTATAAACAAATAAACTTCCTTTATAAAAGCCAATCCATTTCTGGTGTTTTGCATAATGGCCGCATCAGTAAACCAGAACATGGTGTAACCCATCTCAGTCAGGATGGGTTTTAATCCTCTTACTGGAGTCTTTTTTTTTTTTTTTTTTTTTTTTTTGCTGGCCATGTTTTATTTGTCCTTTTTCTTTAAACAGGATAACCAAAGATACAGACAGTATTCAGTAAAAATAAAATAGAAGAAACAAATTTCTAAGAGACTGCGATGGCACATGCTACATTTAACCTAATTTTATTCATGCTTGCCTTGAGACAGGAAATAGATCATTCAGTAAAAACATACAGTAAAAAGAAAATGTCTTATCATGTACAACTTTTAAACTACAATAATTATGTACCTTAATTACTTCCATGCACACAAGTCTAACATTACAGTTTGTTTTAAAAAATGAACACAATTAAGACTTCTAGGAGAATTTTATAATAAAGTAATTCCTAATTTTTCTTTGTAGATCAAGCACCTCCAAAATACAAATTCCTATACACAGTGAGTGCTTTACTTAAAATGGACACGTAAGTAAATTAAGTACGTGGACAGCCTTAGAATAAGCTGACATTAAATATTCAGCTAGGTAGACAACAAACCATAGTGCCAAATGGAAAAAGTATATTTGCAAATAAATTTCAAAAACTAAAAGTTAACTTTCTATAATTAAATACAGAAAATATACTGATTTGCTAAAATAAATAAGATGTGATGTATTAACACTTCACTAGAAAGAATGCATACCAGAACATTTATAAACAGTGAATGAATCTTGAGAATAGTTTACTATAATAAACGCTGGCTAAATAGAAGTGCATATTGTGGAGCACTATGGGTGGTATATGTTTTGCCACATACTTTTGTTACCTTGAGGTAGATAACACATGTGTACCAAATTCGGCATTCATTTTCAGTTGCTGCTGGTATCATGTGTTTTAAGAAATGTGTACAGTATGAAAAACTTGAAAATACTCATGAATGAAAAAATGTTTTAGGAAAAAAATAGATATTTCCATGCAATTATGTACAGTCTCACTGTGTAAATTTCAAGGCAAGATTTTTGTTTCCTGTAAAAACAGATCACTGTTCTATGAGAGAATGTTTTTACTTGTCTTAGTGCATTTCTTTTGTCTCTGCCTGCATTGCATTATTTTGCTCTATTTTTTAAATTTTTCTGTGCAAATGACATGCCAGTTAAAATGAAAACTATCTCACATGTAGAAAATCTGGATTTTAAAAACCAAAAACTAATGAAATCCTTACTAAAATGACACAATCTGATTCAAGTAAAAAAAATGACTTAAAACACTAGTAATAAAAAAGAACACAATTCATGAAGAATACAAAGAGAAATGTCTACTGAGTGTTTTTAGTTCAGATGTTTCAGAATGCTGCTGTATGTTTTATGAGGAATTTGAGGGGAAGATTTCATAGCAGAAGGTGTTAATGTGGCCTGTATTGACTTAAGTGGTGACCCAACTGGACTGTGAAACTGTGGGATGCCTATGGATTCAAGCTGCTTGTTAAAGAGGAACTCCCCATTGTTGTTCAGAAAGCCTTCCTCATTTCCTCTCTCCCCAAGCTTCCCATCCTCTACTGGCTCAGTTTCTAGCATTTCAGCATCTTCTTTCCTGCTAAAGAACCTGTCCAAGTAACTGGTGTAAGTGTTTTCCTTGTCAATTTGTTCATCCTTCCTTACCTCACAACAAAACTGACTTATGAGAAAACAGTCCTCCCCACCACTCACAAACTGGCTATCCCAAGAAGATTGGTACAAGGCTTCTAATTGAGCCAAATTTGCCATTCCTTTTTCCTCTTTTTCTTGGCTTACTGATTTTGAGATCAAACTTTTCAGTTCTAGTTGGGACACTGAGCTATTCAAGTCATTTAATTTATCAACAACATCAGTAGGCTCATGTTGTGAACTAAGTTGAATAGTTCCCGCAATAAAGGAATCAAAGTCAAATCCCTGATTCTTTTCCCTTTCTTTTTCAGCCAGTTGCTGTGATGCTTCCTCTAGAGCTATCTGGGCTTTAACTAATCCATTCCTTTCACATTTTGACTTGCCTTTCTTATCAGATTTTTCTTTGCTTTGTTCTTTCCAATTGGAAAGATCTATAATAAGCTTGGGTTCATAATAATGATTAACTTCACTCTCTCTCCAAACTAAGTTATCTAAATATGATGATGACCTCATTTTGTAGTTACAAGTATGGCTACACTCCAAATCACAATATTTGTTTTCATGATGATCTTGGTACTGCCAACAAGGATCAGTAGAGTAACTGGTATCAAAAGCTGGATCCTCCAGATACTTTTCCCGATCTCCATCCAAATATTTTCGAGGATCAACTTGTACTTCTTCTTCATCAGTGACATCAGACAGAGCTCTTGGGTCAAGCTGAACTTCTTCAATATCAAAGTTGTTATGAATAGGCCAATCATGCTCTGAAAACTGACAATCATGGTACCTTTCCCAGTTATAAATGTGACTGTGAGTTTCATCCATAAGCAAAATATCATCAACTTCATCTTCAATATGAAAAGGATGACTTGAAATCGGCTCATCCGTTGGAAAAGAATATATGCTCATGTAAGGATGGGAGAGTGCTTTTTCTGCTGTCAACCGATCCATGGGGCTAAATGTCAAAATCTGTTCCAGGAAATCCAGTGCTTCTCGACTAATTCCTGGAAGCAGCTGAGTTAAAGGTTTGTGTGGCTCAGTCATGTCGTTTCTAATGTAAACTGGAATTACGCTGAGAAGCTCCTGTCGATCTTCCTCATGTACAACAGGAATAGATTCTAAAATCAGCTGCATCTGTTCAAGTTCATGTGCACCTGCAAAGAGGGTTTTACCAGTCAGCATTTCAGCAAAGATACAGCCTGCAGCCCACATGTCAATGGCTTTAGTATAATTATTAGGAGAAAGTAAAAGACGTGGAGATCTGTACCATTTAGTAACCAATCCTTCAGAAAGATGACCCTTATGGGAATAATGGGGATCCATGATCCGTGCAAGACCAAAGTCACCTATCTTCAGCACCAAGTCTTCAGTATTAATGAAAAGATTAGCTGGTTTGAGATCTCTGTGCAGTACGTTTGCAGAGTGAATATACTTGAGCCCACGTAGCAGCTGATACATGAAAAGTCTGGCATGCTCCTCCAGTAAAGGGCCCTGCTCCAGCACATTAGCCAAGTCTGTTTCCATGTACTCCTGAACAATGTAAACACTGTTCAGTTCAGTAAGAGAGCCCACGTCATCTGTTAACTGGCTTCCACTGGGACCAAGAATTTCGAACACTTTCACAATGTTATCATGGTCAAGTCTTCTAATAATTTTGATTTCACGTAGAGCATGTTTGACACTCTGGGGATCAGTAAGAACAATTTTCTTGATGGCTACTCTTTTGTCACAGTCATTGTCTACAGCAGAAAAAACCAAGCCATTGCCTCCACAACCCAATGGTTTTAAGTCCATATACCTAGAGCCTAGATCAAAACCATGAATGTTCATGAGACTTTCAAATTTCTCAGCCATTTTGAAACCCTTACTATTGCCTCGTCCTTTCGAACTGTTGAACTTGTGTAAACAAGGAAGAAAACTGGCATCAAAAGGAAAGATCTTTCAAAAAGGGAGAAGAAAAATAATTTTGCTTCCACAGCAAGATGGTTTCTTGATGTTCATTGCATATGCCAACCAGGCTGTTGAGTTCCCCTTAGATTTAAAGCTCAAAATGCTCTACTCATACTGAGAATTAAAAAGATTGCAGTACTCATAGTTCAAGAAAGGGGCAGCAACTCTGCAGACATTTAAAGAAAACACTCAAGAAACTCAAACGGAATGAAATGACATACTATGCACTCAGATTTACTTGTGCTAAACAATTTAACATTTAACAAAAATGTGAATAAATATGCACACAACAGGCTTCTCTGAACATTCTCCTCACAGTGCAGATACATTCAGTGTTGGACTGGTCCTGAGCAGCATCATTCTAAGGTGCTGGTAAGCACTATTTCCGTTTTGCTTCTTTTCTTCCTTTGTTGCTATATATTTCAACAGGAAGCTCTGGCGGCTGTTGGTTAACAGAAGATGTCTTTTGTTAGTGATCAGGTGGCTCCAGCTCACCACAATCACAATCAAAGCTACCGTCCATCTTACTCCGATACAACACACACACACACTCACGAGACTTCTCCGACTCATCAAGAGAGAGCGGGGTCCGCGGACAGCCCCCAGAGTCGGCTCAGGTCTCCGGCTATGCTGGCGGCAGCGCGGTCTCCGAGGCTCTCGCTTTGCCGCAGTCGCCGCCATGTAACCCCGACCCACTAGAGAGGGCGAGGAAGAGAGCTGGAGTCTTTTATAAAGAGAAAGTTGGGGGAAGCCACAGATGCAAGAAGCTGAAATCAACAAAACCTGTAAGAGAAGAGAGAGACCAGCAGATGCCGCCTTTTTGCCTTGCCACGTGGCAGAGGAGCCAAGGATAACCAGCAGCCAGTCTTCAGGAAGAAAGCCTTGATGATGCCTTGATGTGGACATTGTCTTGGCCTCAAACTGTAAGCTAATAAATTCCCATTGTTTAAGCTGACCCATTTCATGGTATCTGCTTTAAGCAGCCTAGGTAACTAAAACACCCACTAAATAATGAAGCTTCAGTACAATGAGGCTCACTCTGCACTCAGTTTCAGCATGTGCTTACCATCCTTGGTGCTTACAGGGTTGTGTCACTTCCTGAGGAGGTACAGCTGATTCCTGAAATCAACTACCAAGCAGAAAAAACAATTCTGCAAGAATTCATTTGCAAGATTCCAAAGTGATGCAAGATTTCATGAACTCCATTAAAATGATATTGGAGCTCCATTCAACTCACATGTAGAGCTATTGATAAACAAGATCCTGGAAGAGTCAGAAAATTATCAGATGAAGAAAAGGAAAACAGGAATTGACAAAAATGATGACATGACAGTTGCTTCCAAAGAGAAAGATTTGATGTCAAGAAAACTAAATGAGGTTGCAGGGAAAATATAAACTCTTGATGAATTTTGCAACAGACCCCCTTTATGATCTTCCTACAAAAATCAACCAATAAGGTGGTCCCTGGAACTTCAAGTATCTGTGTGACACCTGAGACTCAGAGCCAGAGTTCTGCAGCTATGAAAATCAGCACTAACTCATACAGCAACTGCTTAAAAAGCTGAAAAAAGAATTCAGACTTCAGTTAGAGATATGAATGGAGTGGATCTGTTTAGAACTAAGGCAAATCAGGCCAACGGGTAAAGGATGATATTGACTGTGTTTTAAAACTTCTACTTCTGGATGAGATGAAAGGAAGAGATGTTTATTTGGTGCAAAATTTATATTTTCTGTAGCACAATATATAATTTAACTTGTATGGTCAGTTCATTCAAACACCATAATCACATGGAACTTTGAGTAGGGAGTGAGATCTAGTTGCTTTGTACAGGTTAGTATTAAATCCTCAAATAATTGGGCAGAGAATAAAAATGTATTTTCAAAGCCCCTATGAGGGACTGGGGAAAATGTGGAAATACTAAACTTCCCCACCTGGGGAATTACTAATATTCTCACAAGTACTGGGGACTACCAATTTAGAAGGCTGAGCCCTTGATCTTGGTACTTCCCCTTATGAAGCTTGATACTTCAAAGGAGAGGCTGAGCCTACTTATAATTGTGCTTAAGAGTCTCTCTTAGAGAACCTCTTTTGTTGCTCAGATGTGGCCTCTCCCTCTAAGCCAACTCACCAGGTGAGTTCACTGCCTTCACCCCTATGTGGGACCTGACTCCCAGGGATGAACCTACACCTGGCATCATGGGATTGAGAAATCCTTCTGGACCAAAAGGGGGAAGAGAAATGAAATGAAGTTTCAGTGGCTGAGAGATATCAAATGGAGTCAAGAGGTCCTTCTGGAGGTTATTCTTATACATTATGTAGATATCCCTTTTTATTTTTCAGTGTATTGGAATAGCTGGAAGGAAATACCTGAAACTGTTGAACTGGGTTGCAACCCAGTAGCCTTGATTCTTGAAATTATTATATAACTATATAGTTTACATGGTGTGACTGTGTGATTGTGAAAACCTCCCTTTATCCAGTGTATGGACAAATGAGTAGAAAAATGGGGACAAAAATTAAATGAATAATATAGGGGAATGGGGGATGGGATGTTTGCGCTGTTCTTTACTTGTACTTGTATTCTTATTTTATTTTATTTTATTTTTTTGGAGTAATGAAAATTTTCAAAACTTGATTGTGGTGACGAAGCACAGCTATATGATGGTACTGTGAATAATTGATTGTACACTGTGGATGATTGAAGGGTATGTGAATATATCTCAATAAAACTGAATTGGAGAAAAAAAATCAACCAACTCTGTGGTAAATATTACTCAGGTGCACTAACCACTCTGAACCCCATTTGGCTTTTGGTCTAAGAATTAGACAAAATTTTTATTTTCATCTAAATTTATTAAATAGAAGACAAAATAAACTGTGTTTATAATTTTTCTTTTTGTTTCTCATAATGGAGTCATTTTGTCACCATACACAATTTTTGCAATAGGTACATTTTTTTTCCATATACTCCTCTATTATTAACTCTTTATAATAGTGTCATACATTTGTCCTAGTTCATGAAATAACTTTTTTATATTTGTACAATCATGGAGATTGTCCATCACAAGATTCACTGTGTTATACATTCCCATGTTTTAATCTCCAACTTTTCTTCTTCACCATATGTTATTTTTTAAGTGGTTTGATCTCATGGTCATATTTTTTACTTTAATGCAATTTTACTGACATATATTCACATACCATACAATCCATCCAAAGTATACAATCAATGGCTCATAATATCATCACATAGTTGTGCATGCATCACTACAATAAATTTTAGAACATTTTCATTACTCCAGGAAGCAAAAAGAAAGAAAGAAAGAAAGAAAGAAAGAAAGAAAGAAAGAAGGAAAGAAAGAAGAAAGAAAGAAAGAAACCAAAACATCCTGTTCCCCTTATGCCCCTCTATCATTGATCCCTAGCTTTGGTGTAGTACATTTGCTTCTGTTGATGAAAGAATATTAAGATATTACTGTTAACTATAGGCCATAGTTAATAGTAGTTATGTTTTTCTCATATATCACTCTATTATCAACTCCTTGTAATAGGGTCATACATTTGTTCTAGTTCATGGAAGAAATAGTTTTGTATTTCTGCTATTACTCACAGTCATCGTCCACCACAGGTTTCATTCCCCTGTTTTAACCTCTGGCTTTCTTTCTGTTGACATACATGACTCCAAACTTCCTTTATCAGCCACACTCATACACAATTCAGCACTGTTATTTATACTCACAATAAAGTGTTAACATCACCTCTATCCATTTCCACCTATTTAAGTTCAACTTAGTTAAGAATTCTGCACATCTGAAGCAACCATTCCGCATTCTCTAGCCTCATTCTATCTCCTGATAATTTATATTCTAGATTCTATGCCCTTGAGTTTACATAGTATAATTAGTTCATATCATTGAGACCATACAGTATTTATTCTTTAGTCTCTGACTTGTTTCACTCAGCCTAATGTCCTCAAGTTTCACTCATGTTGTCATATGCTTCACAACTTCATTCCTTCTTACTGCTGTATAATATCCCATCCTATATATATATATACACACACACACACCACATTTTGTTTATCCATTCATCAATTGATGGACACTGGGGTTGTTTCCATCTTTTGGCAAAATAATGCCTCAGGGAACATCAGTGTGCAAATGTCTGTTTGTGTCACTGCTTTCAGTTCTTCTGGGAATATACCAAATAGCAGGATGGTGAGATCATAGGACAATTCTATACTTAGCTTTCTGAGGACTGCTGAACCAACATACCATTCAACATTCCCACCAGCAGAGAATAAGTGATCCTATTTCTCCACCTCCTTCAGCACTTGTAGTTTCCTGTTTGTTTAATAGCAGCCATTGTAATAGGTGTGACATGATATCTCATTGTGGTTTTGATTTGCATTTCCCCAATAGCTGTGAAGATGAGCACCTTTTCAGCTTTTTATCCATTTGCATTTCCTCATTGATAAAATGCCTATTCATGTCTTCTGTCCATTTTTAAATTGGGTTATTTGTATTTTTAAGTTGCAGGATTTATTTGTATTTTCTGGATCTCAAACCCTCATCAGATACGTGACTTCCAAATATTTTCTCCCATTGAATAGGCTGCCTTTTCACCTTTTTGATGAAGTCCTTTGAAGCACATAAGTATACAATTTTGAGAAGGTCCCATTTATCTATTTTTAGTTTCATTGCTTGTGCTTTGGGTGTAAGGCCTAAGAAACTACTGCCTATCACTAAATGTTGAAGATGTTTCCCTACATTTTCTTCTAGGAGTTTTATGGCTCTATCTTTTATATTTAGGTCTTTGATCCATTTTAAGTTAATTTTTGTATAGGAAGTGAGACTAGGGTCCTCTTTCATTCTTTTGGATGTGAATATTCAGTTCTCCCAGCACTGTTTAATGAAGAGACTGTGCTGTCGCAGTTGAGTGAATTTGGGAACCTTATCAAAAATCAATTGACCATAGACCTGAGTGTCTATTTCTGAACTCTCAATTCAATTCCATTGATCAATATGTCTATCTTTATGCCAGTACCATGTTGTTTTGACCACTGTGGCTTTATAATATGCTTTAAAGTCAGGAAGTGTGAATCCTCCCACTTCATTCTTCTTTTACAAGATGTTTTTGGCTATTTGCAGCCACTTACACTTCCAAATAAATTTGATGATTAGCTTTTCCACTTCAGCAAAGTAGGCTGTTGGAATATTGATTGGTATTGCAGTGAATATCTCAATCAATTTGGGAAGAACTGACCTCTTAATGACATTTAGCCTCCCAATCCATGAGCATGGAATGTCTTTCCATTTGTTTAGGTCTTATTTGACTTCTTTTAGCAATGTTTTCTATTTTTCTGTGTATGGGTCTTTTACATCCTTGGCTAAGTTTATTCCTAGATATTTGATTTTAGTTGGAACTGTGAATGCAATTTGTTTCTTGATTACCTCCTCAGACAGCTCATTACTAGGGTATAGAAACACTAGGGATTTTGTGTGTTGATCCTGTATCCAACCACTTTGCTGAACTTGTTTATTAGCTCCTGTAGTTTTGTTGTAGTTTTGGGGGGGATTTCTAATAATACGGTCATGTTGTTCTAGTTTGCTAATGCTGCCAGAATGCGAAACACCAGAGATGGATTGGCTTTTATTAAAGGGAGTTTATTTGGTTACACAGTTACAGTCTTAAGGCCATAAAGTGTCCAAGGGTACCTTCACTGGAGGATGGCCAATGGTGTCTGGAAAACCTCTGTTAGCAGCGAAGGCACATGGCTGGCATCTGCTCCAAAGTTCTGGTTTCAAAATGGCTTTCTCCCAGGACATTCCTCTCTAGGCTGCAGTTCCTAAAAAATGTCACTCTTAGTTGCACTTGGGGTATTTGTCCTCTCTTAGCTTCTCCAGAGCAAGAGTCTGCTTTCAATGACTGTCTTCAAACTGTCTCTCACCTGCAGCTCCTGTGCTTTCTTCAAAGTGTCCCTCTTGGCTGTAGCTCCTCTTCAAGATGTCACTCTCAGCTGCAGTTGCACTGAGTTCCTTCTGTTTGTCAGCCCATTTATATGGCTCCACTGATCAAGGCCCATCCTGAATGGGTGAGACCATGCCTCCATGGAAGTATCTCATCTGAGTCATCACCCACAGTTGAGCAGGGCACATTCCATGGAAATACTCGAAGAATTACAATCTAATTAAGACTGATAGGTCTGCCCACACAAGATTACATCAAAGATAATGGTGTTTGGGAGACATAATACATTCAAACCGGCACATTCCACCCCCTGGACCCCAAAATGACATTATCTTTCCATATACAAAATACATTCATCCCACAACAATATCACAGAAACTTATATCATTTCAGTAACAATAGGTAAGTACAAGATCCCATCAAAATCAAGTATAGGCATGGTTGGTCTTAAGGCATAATTCTCCTGTAGCTGTGGATCTGTGAACTTAGAACAAGTTATGTGCTTCCAATATACAAAGGAGGGACATTCATAGGATAAACATTCCCACTGCCATAAGGAGAAATGAAAGGAAAACAGGGTTCACAGGACCAAAATAGTTCCTAAAACCCACAGGACAAACTTCATTAGATTTCAAAGTCTGAGAGTCATTAACAGAACAAGGTTGCATCTTTGGGGCTTGAGAGAGCAGGAGTCTAACCCTTCCTAAGGGCCTTTATGGCAGCCCTTTCCTCTCCAAACGCTTAGGTGAGTGCTCCAACGTATCCACACATTGGGGAGACCCCCTTCTCAGCCCCACCCTCCTCAAACATTGGGGCAGCTCCCGGATTCCCTTCCATCTCCAGAGCACATGCTCAACCCCTTCAGAACAGTGTGGTGGCAGCCAGGCTCTCCCCAGTTCCCTGGGAATGTGCTCCACCCTCTTTGGGGCTTGGGATGGCAGAACATTTCCTGAGCATCGAGGTGGAAAGCCTGCCCTCGACCTCTGGGGCAAACTCACCCTTTCCATGCATGTGGGCCACTCCACTCTCCCAGCCCAAGGCCTCTTGACCACAGACCTCAACCTCCATGGCTCTGTCTTTGAAGAAATTTTTCCTTCAATTTGTTCCTTGTCTGTCTCCTCCAGTCCAGACCAGTAATGGCTCTGCCTATAAAGATCTCACAATAATTCTGTTGGCTTTGCATGAAGCACACAAGGGGTCAAAGCCATCAGATAATAGGACTTTCCACAAATCCTTTCTGCTTAACTCCATCTCCAATCTTGGCTTGTACTGAAATGGCAGCCGGGTTCCATGCTTGGTTAAATCCTCAAGTTGGGCTGTAGCTTCTGGGGTTCCATCCCCTGGAAGCTCAGAGTTTTCCAGGCCATCAAATTCTGGTTTCTTTGAAACCAAGAGTTCAGTTCTCAGTTTATCTCTCTCTGCTCGCATTTTACTATAAGCTGCAAGGAGAAGCCAGGCCACATCCTCCACATGTAGTCTGGAGATCTCCTCAGCTAAGTATTCCACATTGTCACTTTCAAATTCTTCCTTCCATCTGACACCAGGACTCAATTTTGCCAAATTCTCTGCCACTTTAAAACAAGGATTGCCTATCTTCCAGTTCACAACAACATAGCCATCATTTCTGTTCAAGGCCTCATCAAAAGTATCTTTAGAGTCCATATTTCCACAAACAGTCTCTTCAAAGCAGTTTGGGCCTTTTCTATCAAGCTCCTCACAGTTCTTCCAGAATCTTCCCCTTATCCATTTAAAAAGCCATTCCAACATGTTTGGTATTTGCAAACTCAGCAGCAAAAGCACCCCACTTCTCTGGTACCAAAATCTGTTCTAGTTTGCTAATGCTGCCAGAATGCAAAACACCAGAGATGCATTGGCTTTTATTAAAGGGAGTTCATTTGGTTACACAGTTACAGTCTTAAGGCCATAAAGCGTCCAAGGTAACACATCAGCAATTGAGTACCTTCACTGGAGGATGGCCAATGGTGTCCAGAAAACCTCTGTTAGCAGGGAAGGCATGTGGCTGGTGTCTGCTCCAAAGTTCTGGTTTCAAAATGGCTTTCTCCAAGGACATTCCTCTCTAGGCTGCATTTCCTCAAAAATGTCACTCTTAGTTACTCTTGGGGTGTTTATCCTCTCTTAGCTTCTCTGGAACAAGAGTCTGCTTTCAACAGCTGTCTTCAAACTCTCATCTGAAGCTCCTCTCTCAGCTTCTGTGCATTCTTCAAAGTGTCCCTCTTAGCTGTAGCAAGCTCGCTCCTTCTGTCTGAGTGTATATAGTGCTAATCAAGGCCCATGCTGAATGGGCGGGGCCACACCTCCATGGAAACTATCGAATCAGAGTCATCACCCACAGTTGGGTGGGTCACATCTCCATGGAAACACTCAAAGAATTACAATCTAATCAACACTAATACATCTGTCCACGCAAGACTGCATCAAAGATAATAATGTTTTGAGGGACATAAAACATTCAAACCAGCACAGTACCCTTTGCTGATGTGTTACCTTGGACACTTTATGGACTTAAGACTGTAACTTTGTAACCAAATAAACCCCCTTTATAAAAGCCAATCCATTTCTGGTGTTTTGCAAAAGGGCAGCATTAGCAAACCAGAACACCAAGTTAAAGTATTTGAACTTGACCCTGGAGACAAGGAAAATGGAGTTCTTGAAGGTGTGAGAGCTGAGGAAGGACTTGATTGGGTTGCTGTGTCAGGACGATGAATCTGGTCACAGCAAAGGAGATGAGCTGGAAGAGGATTCAGCTAGCTACTGACGCCTAACAAACCACCCAGAAACTCAGAAAGCATTCATTACCACTTACAAGTCTACAGGTCAGCTGGGCAGTTGGGTCTTGGCTGGGCTGACTCATGCATCCGAGATAAGAATGGGTTAGGTATCCCTTTTTAGGTTCTAAAGAATTGGGGTAGCTGGTGGTGGATACCTGAAACTATCAAACTACAACCCAGAACCCATGAATCTCGAAGACAGTTGTATAAAAATGTAGCTTATGAGGGGTGACAAAGGGATTGGGAAAGCCATAAGGACCACACTCCACTTTGTCTAGTTTATGGATGGATGAGTAGAAAAATAGGGGAAGGAAACAAACAGACAAAGGTACCCAGTGTTCTTTTTCACTTCAATTGCTCTTTTTCACTCTAATTATTATTCTTGTTATTTTTGTGTGTGTGCTAATGAAGGTGTCAGGGATTGATGTGGGTGATGAATGTACCACTATGTTATGGTACTGTAAACAATCGAAAGTATGATTTGTTTTGTATGACTGCGTGGTATGTGAATATATCTCAATAAAATGAAGATTAAAAAAAAAAAAAAACTAAAGGACAAATGGGGTGGGATGGGGGGATGATTTGGGTGTTTTTTTTTTCACTTTTATTCTTTATTCTTGTTCTGGTTCTTTCTGATGTAAGGAAAATGTTCAGAGATAGATTGTGGTGATGAACGCATAACTATGTTATCATACTGTGGACAGTGGATTGTATATCATGGATGATTGTATGGTGTGTGAATGTATTTCAATAAAACTGAATTTAATAAAAAAAAAAAAAAAAAGAATGGGTTAGGTAGGCAGATGATCTTGGCTGGGTGTGGGCTTACTGAACATGACCTCAGTTGGCACAGGATCTCCCTGCTCCACGGGACTCTCAGTTTCCAGCTGGCTGGTCCAGGCTTGTTTGCATGTGGTGACGGGTGCCGAGAGAGTGGAAGTACACAGGTCCTCCAAGGCCAAGCCCCAGAAGTGGTGCAGTGTCAGCTCATCCTCCTTCTACCAGCCAAGCAAGGCAAGTGGCCAGCCCAGATTCAAGGCGTGGGGTGCAGACCCCACCACCTGATGGGAAGAATCCCAAAGTCACATTGGGCGTGGATACAGGAAGGCTAAAGAGTTGAGACCATTTTCTGGCAATCAGTCAAGCACTGACTTGGCAAATCTCCCCCCACTGCCTGTTTTTTTGGTCAATAAAGGATTATTGATACACAACCACATTCACTTTTTTACTTATGGGCTCTGGCTGCTTTCATGCTACAAAACAGCTAAGTCATCATGGCAGAGGCTGCACAGCCCTCAAAGCCTCGTTATTTATTTTCTAATCCTTTACTGAAACAGTTTGCTGACCTCTACCTAGACAAGGAGGGAAGTTTCTGAAGGCAGAGGAGCCTTCTGGGAGGCAGCTAGAACAACCGAGGAAGAAGATGGGTCCAATGGCACTGGGCACAGAATGTTGAGTTTGCTTAAGAAGCAGAAATCATGTCAAATCCCAGATTCCTTGTATCCCACCCCACCCCTTTCTGG
Source organism: Choloepus didactylus (assembly GCF_015220235.1). Taxonomy (NCBI): domain Eukaryota; kingdom Metazoa; phylum Chordata; class Mammalia; order Pilosa; family Megalonychidae; genus Choloepus; species Choloepus didactylus. Next base: position 9,839,461 of record NC_051316.1, on the reverse strand, counting down.
CTGTGTGTCTCCGGGTGGGTGGCTTCACCTCTCTGAGCCTCGCTTCCTACTTGTAAAATAGTCAGAATTGCAGCTATTGGGCAGGGCTCATAAGGATCCAGAGACAACACCTGGAGAGAACCTTGCCCAGGGCCTGGCATAGACCCCATTAGGCGGCTCTGGAGAAGCTCTGGGATGGAGGATAGGGCTGGCAGTTGCAGGTCCCGCCCACCTCCCCTCCAGTCCACAAATAGAAAGCCCCACCCCTCCACAGGCCAGCCAGGAGGACACATTCCTGCAGCCCATGCATCTGCAGGCTGATCTCCTTCCCTATCTGTGTTCTGCTAATAAAGAGAAAACACACTTCACGAGGTTAGAAAAATAGCTGGGGAGTGATTGACACAGCCGCAGCCCTTGGCCAAGTCACTAATGCCTGTGCAGCGAGCTCCTGAGAAAATAACATTTTTGCTCGACACTCCTCTTGGTGCAATGAGCTGTTTGCTTTCCATTAACCTCATATTTTGCCCTTTAGTCACACCACGTCTATCAAGATGAGCAAGCGGGAGAAACCTGCTCTTGGGGAGAACCCTGGGCCTGGCTGCGTGGCCTTCCCCGAGGGGAGCTGGCAGTCTTCCCCAGCATGCCCTGGCTTGTCCTGCCTGCTCTCCTGGGCTGGGGGTGCCCCTAGCTCGGGGCGCTCGGCCAGATGCTCTCTGTGTGAGCCAGGCCTTCCCCACCTGGCTGCAGGTGGGAATCACACGCGGGACTGTCCCTTGCCGGGGCCACCCCAAGCATTGAGTTTTGTGGGATGTTGGGGAATTGTAGCAGCTTTTTGGGTGCCTCCCAAGTGCTGCCCACTTGGGGAGGTCTGGCCCAGACCTCAGGATTTCAGCCAGGGCCCAGGATCCTGTGACATTGCAGGCTGGTGAGCCAGCAGAGTGGGTGCACTTATTTCCGGGCAGGGGTCCATACCCTCCAATCCGCTTCTACAACAGGTCTGCCCAGGCACTCGAGGAAGGCAGGGTAGGGGACTAGGCAATGGGGCCAGTCTTGGACCAAAGGGAACTGGGACTTTCTGCTTTGTGTGTCTTACTGAAGTCCTTGCTCCCACCTTGTAGGTTAGGACCGACCACTCCCGCGTGTGGGAATGGATAGGTGGAGTGGCTCAATGGGGACTATCCTTTGGTTTCAGACACTGACCTTTTCTGAAATCAGGGCCGACACTGGATAGGGGACTGTGTTAAGTGCCTTTGGGAATCCTCTACAATGGCAATGCACTGCATGTTGGGAAGGAAGGCAAAAGTTTGCAAAGTCCAGGGCAGGGTTGGTATGGGGTTAGGGGAAAGAGGTCCCAGAATCTAAAGTCTAGGTGCTCCCCAGTGTGGGCAGGAGCTTGGGGGGTGGTCTGATTCACCCAACGGAGGCACAGATGCCCTGTGTGAAACACCTCCAGGTGTGGGTGGAGAAACTGAGGCATGGATGCCCCATGTGAAAACCTCCAGGTGCAGGTGGGGAAACTGAGACACAGATGCCCCATGAGAAACACCTCCAGGTGCAGGTGGAGAAACCAAAGCACAGATGCCCCATGTGAAACACCTCCTAGTGCAGGTAGAGAAACTGAGGCACAGATGCCTCTTGTGAGACATCTCCAGGTGCAGGTAGAGAAACTGAGGCACAGATGCCTCATGTGAGACATCTCCAGGTTCAGGTAGAGAAACTGAGGCACAGAAGCCCCGTGTGAAACACCTCCAGGTGCAGGTAGAGAAACTGAGGCACAGATGCCCCATGTGAAACACCTCCAGGTGCAGGTGGAGAAACGGAGGCACAGATGCCCCATGTGAAACACCTCCAGGTACAGGAGGAGAAACTGAGGCACAGATGCCCCATGAGAAACACCTCCAGGTGCAGGTGAAGAAACCAAAGCACAGATGCCCCATGTGAAACACCTCCTAGTGCAGGTAGAGAAACTGAGGCACAGATGCCTCTTGTGAGACATCTCCAGGTGCAGGTAGAGAAACTGAGGCACAGATGCCTCATGTGAGACATCTCCAGGTGCAGGTAGAGAAACTGAGGCACAGATGCCTCATGTGAGACATCTCCAGGTGCAGGTAGAGAAACTGAGGCACGGATGCCTCTTGTGAGACATCTCCAGGTTCAGGTAGAGAAACTGAGGCACAGATGCCTCATGTGAGACATCTCCAGGTGCAAGTAGAGAAACTGAGGCACAGAAACCCCGTGTGAAACACCTCCAGGTACAGGAGGAGAAACTGAGGCACAGATGCCCCGTGTGAAACACCTCCAGGTGCAGGTAGAGAAACGGAGGCACAGATGCCCCATGTGAGACATCTCCAGGTGCAGGTGGAGAAACTGAGGCACGGGTGCCCGTGTGAAACACCTCCAGGTGCAGGTGGAGAAACTGAGGCACGGGTGCCTGTGTGAAACACCTCCATGTGCAGGTGGAGAAACCGAGGCACGAATGCCCTGTGTGAAACACCTCCAGGTTATAGGTGGAGAAACTGAGGCACAGAATGTAGATGCCAGCCACCCAAAGCCCCTTGAATTGAGGATTCCTTACAGGCCTGTCTGATCCAGGACTCCCATTCTGTCCCCTCCCCCAGACGCCCGAATTTTTTTCTGGCTCCAAGTCCCGTATTTGGCAGTCTGATTGCTTTGTCCCTTTCTGGGATCTCTAATGACTCCTCTGCATTCTCTTGTCATTTCGTGGCACGGTTGGCAGTGCTCAGGACTGAGGGGTTGTCCCGATGCTGACTTCCCTGCAGCACGTGCTTGGACAGGCTGTAGCAGGCGCTGGGCGTCAGTTTTCCCATATGCTCAGGGCACCCCAAACCCCGACTTGATGAGGGCTGAAGGGTGGTCCCTCCTGAGGAGACACTGATATGCTGCCCGCCTCCCCCACACACATCTCGGGGCCTCCCAGCCCTCTCCCGCCTCCTCCCTTCATGCAAGGGGAAATTACCCATTAATGAGAGAGAATTACTAACCTAACGCAGTGTCTGGCCCACCGCCCAAGGTCCTTCAGCAAGTGGGGAGGGAGCGGGCCTGCTGGAAGGGGAATTGGAAACAAATGCATGGGGGTGTTTTCTTTGGTGGCTGCTCGGTCTCCTCCCCACCCCCACTCCCACCGCTGTCCCAAATTTGGACTTTTACGGAAACGGATTTCATGCCTGGGCTTCCCATGAACTCTCTTAATTCAATTGAGGGGCCATTATCGGCACCGGGTGTAATGAGCTGTTTCCGCAGCCTGGGGGGAGCTTGGAAGGCCACGGAGATGGGTGCATCTTCCCTGTGCAGGTGGGAGCAGGGCAGGGGTGAGGGTGCAGGGTGGGGGACCTGAGCTGGGATTCTGGGTGAGGCCGGAGATCCCAGGTGCCCAGAGAGGTGAGGGGTGAGCCTGTGAGTGTCTCTCTCCCTCAAAGTGACTCCTTTTTGGGGAGCACCAGGTCCCCTGGGGGCAGGAGGCAAAGGAGCAGCTGGTCAGCTCTGAGCGTGGTGTCTGCACCCCGAGAAGGGGTGCTGGGCCTTGGTGGGTGCCATGTAGGCTGGGGGTGGCCAATGGCTCCCGAGGGCCTTGGGGGGAGGCACGGTCTGCACCACGGTTGGGAAGGAGCCGTCTGCAAGATACTGGGGCCTTCTCCAAGGGGCAGCTTTGCACATACTCTTCCCTCGCTTTGCAATTCTTGTCCCTCTCTCCTTGTTCCTCTTGCCCCCTCTCTTTGCAGTGCCCCCTGCTACTCATCTTTCTGGTTTGGACTCTGCCATCACCTCCTCCAGGAAGCCTACCTGGTGCCTGCCCAACAGCCCGCACTTGCACCCTCACAGCCCCTGTGACTGAGAGTGGCCCCATCTCCCCACGGTCTGGGGCCCTGGAAGGACAGAACTGGGATGGTGTTCATGTGTGTTGGTCAGCTGCCAGCTTGGGGACCAAAACAAATATGTAATTCTTGAGGCAACTGGTCAGAGAGGAGGAGCTGGGAAGGGGGGTTATGGGAAGGAGCAGGCTGTGCAGGGCCTGGCAGGAGTCCTGGCTGGGGAACCGTGGTGCCATATGAAAGGTCAGCTAGCTAGTCCCTGGACAGGCAGCCTCTCCCATTTCTGCCCCAGTGGCCAGGTGCAGGGCTCAGGCAGTCAACCTCCCAGCTCCCACCTTGCTGACATGGAGCTCCCCGGGTCCTTGTGTGTCCCCATGGGGAAGCGGCACTACCTTAGAAGGTGAGGCAAGTGCCGAGGGAGAGAACATGTGCACAGTGCCGAAACAGGATTGGCTCAGCAAATGTCAGTGTGCAGCTCTGCTTGGGGATGTGGGTCATTTTAGAGACTTGTCACCCCATCTGCAAAATGTGATCACAGTCCCCACCCATGGGGCCGAGTCAGGGCGACACATCGACTCCTGCACCAGGGTTGAAACAACTGTGGGGAAAGAGGCTGCGTCTAGCTTGGGAGGGGACCAAGGAAGGGAATTTGGGGAAGCCGGGAGATGGGGAGAGGCTCAGGGGCCAGTCGGAGGTCTGCAGAGCCATCCTGCCCTCCTGCTCTGTGGCCTTCCCCTCCGGACCCCCAGGACACACTCACCTTTTGGTCTGAGGGCAGGGGGCAAGGTGGATTCAGTCACTGGGGCAGACCACAGGCTTCTGGAAACAAACAACCCCTTTGAGGGCCTTGGGTCGTTCCTTTTTTTTTCTGAGCCAGAGTCAAAGAAAGTTTGGTCACCAATGAGGTTCCAGAGAGCCTGGAACCTTCCAAGGTGAACTGCACTGGGGATAGCATTAAAGTCCAGCTCTAGGGCCCTGAAGATATGCTAAGCAAGTGCAGAAGGGGGGACAGGGTTAACTCAGTGATCCCAAGTCCTCTGGCCTCAGTCAGCATCTCTCTTTGGTGTCCCACACAAAATGGCATGAGTGCGCAGGGCAGGATTTGGGCTCAATAAGAATTCCACATTTCCCAGGCTCCTTGCAGTTAGGCAAGGCTATTACTCGTTTTGGCCACTGACCAGTGAGCAGAAGTGGTGGTGTCACTTCCAGGTTGAACAGAAGAGCCAGAGGCTACAACCTTCTAGCTGTTTCTTCCTTTGCACTGGTGACTGAGGAGGCTAGAAGGTGACGCTCTAAGATGGTAGTGATTCCGTCAGCCTGGGGCTCTGAAGAGACTGTGAGGAACAGAACCGCAAATGACCCAGTGAGAAGTGTAGCGTAAGTGAGAAATAAGGCTTTGTGGTGTTACACCCCTGAAAATCCCAAGCAGTTTACTTCTGCAGCTCAACCTGGCTTATCCTGAGTGATACCAAGGACTAAACCGGTACCACTAACAGAGGGTACATTACAACAACAACAACAACAACAACAACAAAAACAATATGTAGCCTTGGCTTAGTGGTCAGGCAATGGATAGAGAGGAAACTAGGATCAGAGGCTGGAAGGATGGTGACCCATGTTACTACAGTGGCAACTATGGGGTGAAATAACTTACCAAATGAGCATGTGGCTTTAGGAGAAGAGGTTGGAAAAGTGGACATCCGTGTGCATAACTTTTTTTGTTCAACCATGACAGGAAAGAAATGAGCTGAGGAAAGAACTGGTCAGATGGCAAGCAGAAACGAAAAGGAATGGAGAGGGTCCAGAAATTCAACTGCTGCAAGACAGCCTTGCAAAATGTTGCGACCCATCAAATTGCTGTGGGCAAGATCAGAATAAAGGTGAATAAAATTTCACAGAACAAGGATTGGATCCAGGATATCATTATCCCAGAGAAGGCTTGTAGACTTAAGGTGAAAGAAAGAGAGAGAGAAGAATGGGGGCTAGAAAACAAAGACATAGAGCAGAGACACAAAAAGTATATCCCAGAAGAAACTGCCCTTATCATTAGCCATTAGGGAAATGCAAATCAAAACCACAATGAGATAACACTTCACACCCAGTAAGATGGCTGTTATTAAAAACTCGGAAAGAGCAACCTCTGGAGAAAATGCAGAGAAATTGGAATTCTAGTGCATCATCGGTGGGAATGTAAAATTGTGCATGGTGCAGCAATATGGCAGTTCTTCAGAAAGTTAAGTATAGACTTACCATATGATCGAGTAATTCCACTTCTAATCATCTACCCAAAGGAAGTGAAAACAGGGTCACAAACAGATACTTGAACACCAATGGTTATAGCCACATTATTCACAATAGTCAAAAGATGGAAAAAACCCAAATGTCCATCAAGAGATGAATGGATAAACAAAACATGGTCCATATGCACATTGGAATATCATTCAGTCATAGGAAAGAATGAAGTTCTGAGATAGGCTGTGTTTCAGTTTGCTAAAGCTGCTGAAATGAAATATACAGAAATGAGTTGGCTTTTACAACGGGGATTTATTAACTTAAGGTTTGCAGTTCTTAGACCATGAAAATGTCAACTCAAGCCATCAACTGGACAATACATGGACTCTGAAGACAGGCTTCTGCATCCTGGACACCTCTGTCACACGGGAAGGCACATGGCCAGCGTCTGCTGGTCCTTTGCTCCCAGAGTTTCTGGCTTTCAGCCTCTGGCTTCAGTGGCTTCTTCTCTGAGTTTCTCTGGTGCTCTCTTAGCTTCTCTGGGGATTTTCTCTATGCACTTCTCTTAATTTCATCTCTTAGCTTCTGTGTGTGTTTTATCCTTTCATAAAGAACTCCAGTAAGAGGCTTAAGAGCCACACTGGGGCAAGCCTCAACCAAAAGAACCTAATCAAAAGTCCCATCTAGGGATGATACATCAAAAAAAAAAATACAATTAATGCCCCTCAGCGTCTACAGTTAACAGTAACACTGTAATATTCTTTAAGTAATTGTAACAAAGGTGATACACCAAAGCTAAATTTCAATATAAGAGGGGGTATAAGGGAGGGAGGGGTATGGGATTTTTTTTCTTTCTTTTTCTTTTTCTCTCTTTATGGAAGAAATGGAAATGTTCTCATATAGATTGTGGTGGAGAATGCAAAACTACGTGATTACACCAGGAGGCATTGATTGTACACTTAGGATGGATTTCATGGTGTGTGAATACAGTCATTTAAGAAAACAGAAAGATACAAGTGCTAGAGAAGATGTGGTAAGAGAGACACACTTATTCATTGCTGGTGGGGAAGTAGAAAGGTACAGCCCCTCTGGAGGGCAGTGTGGAGGTTTCACAGGGGGCTAACTATAGTGTTGCCACATAATCCTGCAATCCAGTTACCAGGTATATACTCAGAAGAACTGAAAGCAGGAACACAAATAGACATTTGCACACTGGTGTTTATGGTGGCACTATTCACGATTGCCAATGAATGGAGGCAGCCCAAGTGTTTCCACTGACTGATGAGCAGAAGGGCAAACTGTTGGAGGATACATATGATGGAATACTGTGTAGCTGCAGAAAGGAATGCAGTCATGAGGCATGCAATGAGATGAATTAAACTTGAGGACATTATGTTGTGCAAAATAAGCCAGAAATGAAAGGACAAATATTGTATGGTCTCACTAATACGAACTAACTATAATGAGCAAACTCTGAGAATTGAATTAGAGGGCATAGGTTATCAAAAGATAGAAAGTGGGCAGAGATTGGGAAATTGATGGTGCTGGAGTACAGAATTTTCAATAAGGCTCATTGTAAAGGTCCCTAGATTATAAGCTCTCACAGAAATCACATTTTTCCTGAGTTTTAACTGTTGTTTCTTGTTCTAGTTTGCTAATGCTGCTGGAATGCAAAACACCAGAAATGGACTGACTTTTATAAAGGGGGTTTATTTGGTTACACAGTTACAGTCTTAAGGCCATAAAGTGTCCAAGGTAACACATCAGCAATTAAGTACCTTCACTGGAGGATGGATGGCCAATGGTATCTGAAAAATCTCTATTAGCTGGGAAGGCACACGGCTTGCATCTGCTCCAGAGTTCTGGTTTCAAAATGGCTTTCTCCCAGGACGTTTCTCTCTAGGCTGCAGTTCCTCAAAAATGTCACTCTTACTTGCTCTTGGGGTGTTTGTCCTCTCTTAGCTCCTCTGAAGCAAGAGTCTGCTTTCATTGGCCATCTTCAGACTGTCTCTCATCTGCAGCTCCTGTGCTTTCTTCAAAGTGTCCCTCTTGGCTGTAGCTCCTCTTCAAAACATCACTCAGAGCTACAGCTGCACTGAGTTCGTTCTGTTTGCCAGCTCATTTATATGGCTCCACTGATCAAGGCCCACCCAATGGGCAGGTCAACACTCCATGAAAATTATCCAATTAAAGTCATCACCCACAGTTGGGTGGGGCACATCTTCACAGAAGCACTTAAAGAATTACAATCTAATCAACACTGATAACGTCTGCCCACACAAGATTACATCAAAGATAATGGCTTTTGGGGAACACAATACATTCAAACCGGCACATTTCTAAATTCTGAGATGCTGAGCTCCTTGTGTATAACCTGGTAGTTCCCTGGAACTTTGGGTATCTGTGTGACACCTGAGACTCAGAGTTAGAGTTCTGCAGCATTACTCCTCACAGAAACTGTTATATAAGCTGAAAAAAAGAGATCAGACTTCAAATAGAGATATGAATGAAGCAGATCTGGTTAGACTAAGGTAAATCAGAATACAGGTAGAGAATGATATTTTCTGTATTTTAAAACTTCAACTTCTATGCGAGACCAAAGGAAGAGATGTTTATTTTGTTCAAAATTTAAATTTTCTATAGCATACTATCTAACCTTAACCTGTCTGGCCAGTTTATTTAAACAACCTAATTACCTGGAACCTAGAATAGGGAATGAGATCTTGTTATTCTGTACATGTTATTGTAATACCATGATACATTAAATAAAAAAGTATTTACAATGTCCCTTAAGGGGCTGGAGAAAAAATGTGGAACTATTAAACTTCCTCACCTGGGGAATTCCTGATGTTCTCTCAAGCATTAGGGACTCCCAATTTAATAAGCCAAGCCCTTGATCTTGAGGCTTACCCTTATGAAACATATTTCTGTAATGGCAAATCTAAGCCTATTTATAATTAGGCCTAAGAGTCACCCCCAGAGAACCTCTTTTGTTGCTCAGATGTGGACTCTCTCTCTCAGCCACAATCTGCAAATAAACTCATTAATCTCCTCCCTATTTGGGACCTGACTCCCAGTGGTGTAAATATCCCTGGCAACATGGGGCATGAGTCCCAGGGATGAGTCTGGCCCTGGCGTTGTGGGATTGAGAATGCTTTCTTAACCAAAGAGGGGAAATGAAATGAAACAAAATAAAGTTTCAGTGACTAAGAGATTTCAAGTAGAGTTGAGAGGTCATTCTGGAGGTTACTCTTATGCAAGCTTCAACCAGATATTGAAAATTGCCACTGTATGCCAAGCTCCAACCAACAGCATTCCTGAAAACCCTAAAGAACATCCTAGGCTCTAACTAAGACTCTATAAAAGTTTTACCTAGTAAGTTTATTTTTTCAGAAACTTAAAGTCTCCAGATTGTTCCTATGCCAGGTAAGCCATGAGACCCAGAGGTACCAGTCTCTCCAAGAACATCAACCAGTTTCATTCCTCTACCCCATAAGGTCAACACCTCTTTTCAGCATGAAGAAGTTAGAATGGTCATTGCCCAGTTAGCCCTGAAGATTGAAAGATCAAATGAGAGGGAGGAGTTGCAACTTAGAAGTCAGGATTTAACAAATGATTGTGACTATTGACTCATTATGTAGATATTTCTTTTTAGTTTCTAGTGTATTAGAATAACCAGAAGGAAATACCTGAAGTTGTTGAACTGTAACCCAGTAGCCTTGGTCTTTGATAATGAATGTATAACCATATAGCTTTCATCTTGTGACCATGTGATTGTAAAAATCCTGTTACCGACACCCCCTTTATCCAGTGTATGGGTAAATGAGTGTGCTGGTTCAGATGTACTATGTCCCCCAAAATGCCACTATCTTTGATGCAGTCTTGTGTGGATAGGAACTGTGTTGGTGTTGATCAGATTGGAGACTTTTGATTGGATGTTTCCATGGAGATGTGGTCATTCAACTGTAGGTAATGACTCTGATTGGATAATTTCCATGGAGGTGTGGCCCCATCCATTCAGCGTGGGACTTGATTAGTTCATTGGAGCACTATATAAGCTCAGACAGAAGGAGCTCATGCAGCTGAGACTGACATTTTGAAGATGGCCATTGAAAGCTGATGCAGACATTTTGGAGAGCACCATTTTGAAACACAACCTAGGAGCAAGCAGACCCCAGCCACGTGCCTTCCCAGCTAACAGAGGTTTTCCGGATGCCAATGGCCTTTCTCCAGTGAAGGTACCCTTTGTTGATGGACACTTTATGGCCTTAAGACCATAATTGTGTAACTAAATAAACCCCTTTTTATAAAAGCCAATCCATTTCTGGTGTTTTGCATTCTGGCAGCATTAGCAAACTAGAACAATGAGTAATAAAATAAAAACACGCATGAGAAAAAAGTCCCATCGACAACAGGTCTGCAACCACAGGAATGGATTAAAAGAACATGACCTTTTCGGGGGTACATAACAGCTTCAAACTACCACAGGCTGCAACATGGAACAACCTTGAAAACATGCTCAGTGAAATAAGGAAGACACATAAGGATAAATATTGTATGAAATCACTTCCAAGAGATGTCTAGAAATAGCAAATTTGCAAAGACAGAAAGTAAGATAGAGGTTACCAAGAGATGATGGGACAGCAAGAGGGAGTGTATATTTGGTGGATATGGAGTGTTTATAAATAAAATTAATTTTTAAAAAAACTGTGGTTATAGCTGCCTGCGCAAGGAGCCTGTTGGATTTCTGAAGAAAACATGAGTGTATTCTAAATGTAAATCAAGCCCTGGGCACCTGAACTTCCACAGGCAGGAAGTGGCTGATAGAGCTACACATCCCCCAAATAAGGCATATTTCCTAGAGCCGTGAGGACAATGGGATAAGAAGATTCTTCCACAGAATGGAGCCAGCGGTCAGAGAAAACAATGGACACCAGAGCTGGCCCAAAGAGCAGAAACAGGACTGGTCAAGGGGCATTCTCCAGCCAGAGAGGGGCTCTGACAACCTGGGGCACAGGCAGGCAGGTTCCAGTCCTGGGTGGAAACTGCTTCCTCCTGCAGATGTCAAAGCAGAATAAGCAGATTCTTCATCTCCAGGTGCTCACGAGGGCTGGATGGCTGTTATGGAGGTGCTGCAGAGAAGAGGCAGCTCGTAGGTGGGAGGCAATTAATGGCCTTTGTTCCTTTCAGCCCTGAAATCCTCAGGTCCCTAAAGATCTGTGGCTCTACATTTCTATTGTTCTAACATTCAGAGTCTAGAGTTGTGTTTCCAGGTTCAATTTTTCTAAGATTTGGAAGGACCACTGCATCACAGGAAATGGGAGTTCTGAGCGGTGGATGCTTGGGGTACTGGCCTCCTGCAGGAAAAGTCTGGGCCATTTCCAACACAGCCCCTAGGAAAGGCAGCCAAGGCGGGCAGAACTTCAAATGCTTTGGGATCATTTGATCTCATTTTGCATAAGTGGAGGCAAAAACTGGTTTCTCATGCAGTCTTAGGCTTTCCAGCTCCCAGCGACACTTTCCAGTTCCCGCTACTGAGAGGTAGAGCTGGGATGTGGGGCAGTCCTCTGTTCAAATCCCTTCTTGGCCCAGCCTGTGACCCAGGGCAGGTGACTTAACCCTAGTCTCCCCGATGATAAAATGGGTCTACCAGTTCCTTTTGCAAAGGTGAAGTCTGTACATGAGCTCATTTCAACTGTCACCTGATTTGGGGCTTTATTTCTGTACAACTAGATAACTAGAGTGGTGTTTGATCGGATAACTGGGAGACAGTGTGGATGCACCCAGGGCTGTGAAAAGTGGAGGAGTCTTAGAATTCTGCATATCCCAGCCTCACTCTGTGATGGTGACTGACTGGCAGTTTGCTGAGTGATGAGAATGGTGGAGACGTGTCTGCTGTCACCCAGCAGACTTCTCTTCACAGAAGCAAGTTCTAAGAGAAAGAGTCTTTTGAGGCCTGGGGGTGGAGCTCTCCAACTCTTCCAAAGCAAGTCCTGGACCGCCAAACTCAAAGGGCCAGGGGGAGAACCTCCATTGCTTGGCGGGGGGAGCTGGGAGATCACAGAGCCCAGGGCCTGGCTGCTGGGTGGGGTGGAGGCTTCTGTGTGCACTGTCAGGGTTTCCCAGACCCGCCTCCCATGTAACTGAGCTCCTTGAGAGCAGAACAATGTCCAATTCATGCACGTGTCCTCTGCATCCAGGACACGGTACTCGAATGAAGGCTCAGGTGAGATGAAACTAGGCTTCTTGGATCCAGTCAATGGATCCAGGACAGCCCTCAGTCCCCCGGGCCCCTCCAGCCCTAGGGAGTCAGGAATTAAGCTGGTGACAGTGATCCCCATGGATTTCAGGATTGGAGTCCCCACCCAGATGATTCTATAAGGCTCACAGTCATCTGCACCCGTGTACTCCTTTCCCCAGGCACCTGGCCCCCTTGGAGAGAGGTCAGTCACGGGCCTGTGTCCAGGCCCATGGGATGGAAGGGGAGAGAAGCACACGACTCCCAGCCTTCTCACTGTCCTTTAAGCTCACTCTCCCTCCCCAGCTGCCAGCTGAGCAGGGAGGATGGTGAGGATGCAGAAGGAGGCAGAGCCACAATGAGGAAGGAGCCTGGTTCCCCACTGACCACCTTAGTCTGTGCTGTGACTCGGGAAGTCATGCTTTTTCCACCACTTTTCCTCTCCGCAGGCTCCAGCTTGGCAACCACCCTCCCTACTCAGCAAGCCCCAATCTGGGATTTGGTCAAGGCTTCTCTGCAGATGCAAGGAGAAGCATCCCTGTGAGAGAATGAGGTGCTCAGTGATGCCCCTCCAGGCCAGGACTGAGGCCGTTTCAGGAGGTGGGCAGCAGAGGAGAGGACGAGGACAAAGGAGGAGAAGGAAAAGGAGGTGCAGAAAATGGGGGAGCAGAGGAAAGGGGGGGGGGAAGGGGAAGGAGAGGCGGGAGGAGGGGAGCCAGGTGGGCTGGAGCAGTGCAGTCATCCGCCGAGTGCCTACTTGCCTGTGGTACACAATCCTCTTCCATCCCCCGGTGTCACCCCACAAATTAGGAGTTCTCATCACCACTTTACAGAAGGGGACATGACACCCGGAGAGCTCCGGGGACCAGGAAGCAGGAACTTCTCCCGGCCGGCTGCACCCACCCTGCATCTGTAGCCCAACTGTGACTCTGGGCTCCCGAGGTGGGGGAAGGTCCTTTCCCCACCAGAGGCTGAAGCTCAGCTCCTAAAAGCATACCCAGGTTTCCCGGGCCTCCTCCCAGTGCCCTTGGAGAGGACACGTCCTGGATGGCTGAGGTTACAGACTTCAAGCCCACCGGGCAGTGATGTCCTAGCCCCTTGCAATGTCCCTCAGAGCCTGGAGACTCTTGCCCCCCACTTTCTGGGGTTCTCTTCAGGCATCCCTGGAGGCCCAGCACGTCCCCGTGCAAGAGACTCTGGGGAGTGGGGGGTGGGAAAGGCCGGCTCTGCCTCCTGCACCAGGAGTGAGGGAGGGAGGGAGGGGAAATGGCCACCCTCAAGCTGCCCCCTGGGGAACCTCGGCCCCAGCCTCCATGCTGCTGTGAACACCTTGTGGCTGGGCAAGAGACCGGATGGGCTGCATGGCTCTCTGGCCTTGTCATCTCCCCCAGACTCGGGTTTGCTCCCCTGCAAAACGAAAATAGCCCTGCCCGCCTTGAAGACTTCCAGAAGAAACCAAGTGATAATGCTGTAGTGCCAGGGAGGTGGACAACTCCCCTGGGCTAGTAACTTGGGCTCAAATCCTGGCCTCACCAGTTTCTAGCCAGGGGATCCTGGCTAATGTCACCTCGCCTACAAAAGAGGACTCTGGGAGCCGCCGGCATCCTGCAGAGAGAGGCTGGGGGTGTGCTCCCAGGGCCAGCGGCTGAGCAGCCCCTCCGGGCCCCAGCCTGGTGACGACAGATGTGCAGCCAAGTCTGCGCCCCCAGCCAGGCCCCTTTCCACTGGGGAAGAGGCAGTCCAGCGAGGATCCACCGTCGCCACCGTCGGGCCTGTCACTCAGCCTAATCCCTCCCATTGTCCACCTGCCACGGGGGCTTTGGGCTGCACCCAGCCCTGCACCCCGGGGTGGTGTCATGGCAAAGGAATGTGGCGGGAGGTGGGGGCAGGTGATCTAGAGTGCCAGAGAGCTGACACCCTCCCATGCAGGGAAGCAGGGAGGCCTGGGCCTGCAAATCCTGTCCCACAGTATCTCCCACAGGTGTCAGAGTCTGCAAGAGGGCTGAAGGCTTCCTGAGCCATGGGCTCCCTCCAAAAGGTTACATGAAAGCAAAAGAGCAGGGGCACCCTGCTTTATGGGGTGCAGGTGGGAGTGTCACTCAGCTCCCAGAAGTGGGGTGCAAAACTGCTTGGAGGAAGTGAATTTTCTGGGGGAGAAGGACCAGTCTTCTGTCAGATTCCTAAGGTCCTGTGCCCTGGAAGAGGCCAAGACTTGCTAGGACTGGGGGCCCCTGGCCCACCTCCTCCCTGGGAACACCGTACAGCCTCAGTTTCCTTGTGTCTGGAGGAGTTTTGACCTTTCCCAGCTGCACCTGCAACCTACTCAGGGTCTGGATTTCCCCACCCTAGAGGGGTTCTCACTGGCAGGTGGGAAGTCCGACAGCAAGTCCTTTAACCGCAGGATCATCTTGTTTCCATGCTAAGGATCCCCAGCAGTGGGCAGGCCTCATCCTCACGTGCTCCAGCCCAGAGGAAAAGGGCCGGAATTGGGTCTCTAACTTCTCCTCTCCCTGCATCCACAGATGGGGGAGAAGAGGCAGCTGTCCAGAGCCCTCTGCCTGGTGACATCTGGTGCTGACCCTTTCTCTTGGATAGTATCTTAATCTTTCAGGGCTGCTGTGACAAACATCCCTGACATGGTGACTTGGACAACAGGGATTGGTTGTCTCACTGAGAAACCAGAACTCCAGCCTCAAGTTGGCAGGGCCGAGCTCTCTCTGCAGCCTGTAGCTGTGGTGGTGGCTGTGACAACCCATGACTCCATCCCTGCCTCCGTCACATGGCCCTCTGCCTCCCGTCTGCTGCTCCCTGTGTCTGAATTTCCCCTGCTTATGAAGACTCCAGTCGTACTGGGTGAAGGCTCACCCTGATCCACTTGGCCTCGTCTTAAGTAATAACATCTTCAGAGCTCCTGTTTACAGATGAGTTCCCAGCCAAATGGCCAGGGGTTAGGGCTTGACCACGGCTTTGTGGGGCATGCAATTCAGTCTATAACAGGAGGCATCTGTGGGCTCTGTGAAGAGGCCCTCCGAAGGGGACCCCTCTCCTTTAGTTCCCACAGACTGGCAAGGCCCCACCTCCAGTGGCTTCCCTGACACCCCTCGCCACTCTGGATGATGCCCTCCCAGTGTCTTTCTGCAGAAGCTTCCTTCCCTCTTGGGACCACTCCCTCGAGCAGGGCCCCTGGAGAGAGGCTCCAGATGCCCCCTGCCCACTGGGGATGCGGATGAACTCAGAGTGAACAAGCTGTTCCCAGCACGACCACGTGTCCTGGCTCCCTTACCGTGGAACCTACCCGCACCCTGGGGCTCCTGGGGATGAGCTGGGCCAGCTCCCAGGCCCCACACACAGATCCAGCTCTGCACAGGGTTCCTTGGAGCCCCTCCTGTGGCAGCAGAGGCTGTTGGTGCCCTGCCTCTTACTGGGGCACTTGAAGCCCCTCACCTAGCCAGGGCTTTCTCCTGAAAGGCTCTTGGGGACTCTTGCGTAACAAATACTCCAGCCTGGAGTGTGGGAGACAAGACAGACACCAGGGATTGAATCATGTCCCCCCAAAATGCATGCTCAAGACTGAACCCCTGGTCCAGTGGGTGTGCACCCACCTGTCTGTCAGCAGTGCCTTCGTAGAGGTTATGAGTTAAGATGTGCCCAGACTGGGTGAGATGACCTTAATCCAATAGGGCTGACGTCTTAGAAGCCAAGGACATGGGACAGAGAGAGAACCCCTGGGATCAAAGGAACCCAGAAGAGAAAGAAGACGCCTCCAAGTGCTTTGCCATGTGATGCAAAAGCCAAGAAACCCCGAAGATTGCAAGCAGCCAGAAGATACTGACTCTGGTAAGAAGCAAGACTGCTGGCCTCTGAAGTTATGAGCCAATGAATTCCTGTTGTTAAGCCAACCCACGGGATGGGATTGGTTTTAGCCTCCCGGAAACTAATACTCCAATGCAGGAGAAGGTGCTGGGTAGCTCCCAGCTCTCTCTCACCCCCGGGTGGAATGGCTCTGAGCTGTGCTTTCCAAAGTCTCCCCAATTTCTGCCATGGGGTGCACACACATTGTGTTGCTGTTTCACCTCCCTGCCCCCATATCTGTACTTCTATGCTTGTTGCCCAAAGGCAGGTGAGCTGGGATAGTTAGTCTTTCCACCACCCCCTTTGCATTAAACGTGTCCAGCTCAGGCCTCAGTTTCCTGATCTGTGAAATGGCACAAACATGAAAAGAGCCTGGGACACTGTGAAGCACCCAGAAAATAGCTAAGCTCCTGATGGTGGCAGGGGATTTTTGTTGCCAGTGTCAGAAGACCCCTCCTTCCCTGGGGCCCTGGCTTCCCACTCAGCCCAGTTCCCATGGCCCCAAGGCTGGAGTCTTCCCTCTGGGGAGCTTTGTGCAGGGCAGATCCAGAGAGAAGCATAGTCTCCCCCGATGTCATGGGGATAGCCTCAAAGACCCTGCACCTGTGGTGGGCCTGGTGTCAGGGTGTGTCTACACTGGGCAGTTGGTTGCCCCTATTTATGCCACCAAATTGTCAATTTAGGCAAATGAGGAGCCCAGCATGGGTCTGGGGAAGGGAGGCCACATTTGCCGGGTTCCTATGAAGTAAGGACGGTGCAGTATCGCGTGTACCACAAGACTGGGAAGAGTGCGCTGCTATTATTCCCATTTTGCAGAAAAGGAAACTGAGGCCTGAGAGGCAAAATGACTCCCAGGTGCCTCTCAGATAGGAGGCAGAGCTCTGGCTAGAGCCCAAAGTCTGTGTTCTGTCCTCCTTTGCACCCCCTCCCCTAACCGAGGCGGGGGAGGGATCCCTTCCTGTTTTAGGATGGGGGCCTGAGGGCTTGCTGGAGGAGGAGGTATCTGAAGTGAGCCTCAAGAGAGAGGCAGAATTAGAGGCAGGCCAACTTTGGAGGTGGGCAGGCACTCTCTTCCCCCTGGGGAGCAGACACTTGCAGACATCTTGATTTCTAGATTTCTCTCCATCACCCCGATGGCTCCAGATCAGAAGCTCAGATCAGAAGCTTTTCCATGTCTTTCTGTTTGCACTTACTGGCTCTGCTGCTAACAATGAGGGCTCCTGCCCACCCACTGATTTGGCTCAGCCCCTTCCTCTCTGCCTCTGAGACTCCCGCAGGCAACTGGACAGTATCCGCCTCCTCCCAGCTCTGATCTGCATGGCTCAGCCTTTCTGCATGTCAGACCCACCTCATTTAATCCTCCAAACAAGGGCTTATTAGCACATTTTGGAGAAGAGGCTGCTGAGGCTCAGAGAGGCAGAGTGACTTGGCCAAAGTCACCCAGTGGTGCCAAGTGTCATGCCCCAGTCCAACTGTCTCCCTAACCTTGAACCAGGACTCTCACCGTGCTTGACCGTCCCCTAGAGAACCAGCAGGCGGGAAGCCTTTTGGGCTCCTGGGCCCCGTCTGCAGGGTGGGTGCGGCCGCAGAGGCTCTGCACAGCAGCACGGTGCCTGGGTGCAGCTCCCAGCTCACCTTGCCCATCCCGCCACTGGTCTGTAGGGGGCTACAACAGCTGGAGACTTTGGCCTGGACTCTGCACATCGGGCCTGCCCACCCCCCGCCCATTTCCCACCCTCGCACCCAATGCCCCTCGGAGGAGGCTCCAGCATGCATCTCTGTCCCAAAAGGAAAACAGCCTCTCTCTTTCTCCCCAGGAAGGGGTGGTCCTCACGTGAGGAGGAGGGTGAGCTCACTTCACTTCTTCCATCACGGGCAGCGTTCTGGTCACACAGCAGCTCCCGGGGTGCCACCTGCCACTCCAGTCCCTCTCTCTTGGTTAGTGCTCTGGTTGCAAAAAATAGGAAGAAATTGCAGATGGCTTAAGGATTGGGGGTGCTGTTACCCCAACCAGGAAAAGGGGGAGCAGGGCAGGAGGTAGTTGCACTCTTCAATCAATCTCAATCAATCAATCTTGCCCCCTCCACCCCTAGAGTCTTAACCAAGCTCACCCCATACCTCTGGCTCTGTCTTGTACAGACAAACACAATCTGGGGAACAGGATCAAAATGCAGTTTCAACTTTGTCCCCCTCCCCTCCTCCTTCCCTTTAAAATCTGTTCGGTGAGGGAGCGCTCCATTTCTTGCTCCCACGCCAGTGTGTCACTGTTGTTGCAGCAGTAGCAAACAATCCCAACGCAGCAGGCTGAACCCAGTAGAGGGGCATCTCACCCTCGGGTCCCAGGAGCTCCGCAGCGCTCCCCACGCAGTGACTCAGGATCCAGCCCCTTCCCCAGGTGATCGGGGCTCAGCAGCCTCCACTGGGTCCCCTGTAGGGGTCAAGAAGTGACAGAAGACAGAGGGTGGAGGATCAGGGAGGAGGTTTTGGGGCCACTTTTTGCTCACACTCCTCACTAGCGGGAGAAGGAAGTACTCTCTTCTTATGAGTGACCAGAAGGAAACTAAATAGGATTTTCTCTGCTATACATGACTTTTCTGGTCCCTTTTCTAGGAATAGAGATATTTCATTAAAACTGAGACTCATTTCTGAAATTAGAGTGTTCAATCCACCACAGCAAAGAAAGCTCTGAATTTGAACCCGTCACATCATCTCCTCTCCGTGAGCTGGAATTGTGGTGGATTTCCCTCCTCACCAATTCCCAGTTACTAACTTAGTTCTCTCCACCGGGTTTGACTACAGGTGAGCATCTTGGTCTGTGGAGGCTGCTGTGACAAATGCCACCAGCTCATTGGCTTAAACCTCAAGGATGTATCGGCTCACAGCTTGGAGGAGAGAAGTCCAAAATCAAGGTGTTGGCTGGCAGTGGCTTCTCTGAAGTCTGTAGCTTTCTGGTGGTGGCTGGACAGCAAGAAACATCTACCTCCATCTCTTCCTGTCTCCTCCAGTGGACTGTGTCTCCAAGTTCAAATTTTCCTTGCTCCTAAGGATCCCAGTCGCACAGGAAAAAGTCCCACCCTGACTCAGTTTGGCCTCATCTTTATAGGATCTTTGAAGATCCCCATTTACAAATGAGTTCACCCCCACGGGACCAGGGGCTGGGATTGAACGTTTCTTTGTTTAGGGGACAAGATTCACTCTATCTTGGTGAGTGAGTAGGGAAAGAGGGCAGGGAAGTTCTTATCAAACAGGTACTTTTGCAAGATGGTCTCACACTTTCTGAGCCTGGCAATGGATTTTCAGAGCACTTAATTCTGGGGATGTTTTGAAGAGACTGCTGCTCAGTCCTTTCTCTGCAACTCCTTTGGTGTGGGCAATGCCACTGCTTTGTCGCCCCCATGCCTGCCCCCATTCCCAGCTTCTGCTCCCCTGACTGTCCTCCTGACTCCGATTCTCACTGCTGAAGTTTCATTACTCCCTCCCCTTGGGCAGTGGAGAAAGCAGGATTCTGAGATGGCCTCTGAAGATCCCTGCCCCCTGGTGTCTGCAGCCTGTACAATCCTCTCCCCTTGGAGTGTGACAGGACTTATGACTATGATGGAATATCACCTCATCATTGGGTTACTAATCAGTTGACTTTGATTTCATTGGAAGGGAAGACATCCTGAGTGGGCCTGACATGATCAGAGAAGGGAAGAAAACGATCCTATTGGGAGCTGCCTCCAGGGGCAAATTGATTTCATTGAAAGGGAAGACTTCTTGGGTGGGCCTGACCTAATCAGGGTGGGGGAGCAAATGATCATATTGGGAGCTGCCTCCAGGGGCCACATTGATTTCAATCCTGGGTGGACTTTACCCGATCAGAGAAGGGAAGAAAATGATCTTATTGGGAGCTGCCTCCTGGGACCACGTGGCAGGAACTGTGAGTGGCCTCTAGGAGAAAGAGCCATTCCTGGCAGACAGCCTCAGTCACGCAGCTACAAGGAAGGGAATTCTGCCAGTAGCCAGCAAGCTCAGAAAAGGACCCAGAATCTCAAGAGGGAGCTGCAGCCCCAGCCGACACTTTGATGTCAGCTTGGGGAGACCCTGAGCAGAAGAATCAGCTGACTCATACTTTGTGCTGTTTTCAGTTGGAATTCATCATGCAGTGATAGAAAACTTACACAGGCAGGACTTAAACAGCTCTGGCTTCTCTCTTTCCTCCTTTGGGAAGAGAGTGATGTTGCTGAAGTCACAGACACTGCCGCAGTTCTCCTCCCTCTGCCTCCAAAGCACCGCCCCAGCCTGTGGTTTCTGCCCTCCCCCAGATGTCTCCCTGGGGTGAGGCCACAGTTCACTGAGTCTCCAGACTCCAGGGGATCCACCCTGTAGCAGGTTGAATGGAGTCCACCAAAAAGTCTTGCACCAGCGGATATGACTTGGTTTGGAAATAAGGTCTTTGCAGACATAATTTTAGTTAAGGATTTAAGATGAAATGATTTTGGTTTTCCAGCTACTATGACAAATAGCACAAAACAGTCTGGCTTAAACAACAGAAATGCATTGGCTCTTGGTTTCAGAGGCTGGAAGGCTG
This sequence comes from Choloepus didactylus, assembly GCF_015220235.1. NCBI lineage: Eukaryota > Metazoa > Chordata > Mammalia > Pilosa > Megalonychidae > Choloepus > Choloepus didactylus. The sequence continues at coordinate 9,818,760 of NC_051316.1, read as the reverse complement.
ACCTCCTCTGGGTTTGGAATTGTCTGGCTGGCCCATGGAATGTTGGCGTTCCTTAGCTTTTCTGTTACTTGGTGGTGTCTCCTGCTTTCTCTCCTGGGTTTCGTCGACTTCCAGCTCCTGGCTGCTCCCCATGGCTTCTCTCTGGGGCCTTCCCCTTGAGGTCTCCATCCCAATCAGGCTCAGATGCACCTCAGCTGACATCACTTCCCCAAAGGTCCTATTTTCAGTGGGTCCACACCCACAGGAATGGGTGATGACCAGGAGCTTGTTTTACTGGGTTGCACAACTTCTAGCCCCCACAGAAATCATCCTGGATGAGGTGGATCCTAAATCCAGTGACCAGTGTCCTATGTGAAGAGGAGAGGATGAGGGGACATGGGGCCAGAGGGCCAAGGACAACCAGCAGCTGGAAGAGGCAAGAAAGGAACCTTCCCTCGAACCTGTGGAGGGAGCACGGTGCTGCCGACCCTCGGTTCTTTCCTGTACCTTGAAAGAATAAATGTCTTATGTTTTCAGCCACCCAGTTTGTAGGGTTTCATGGCAGCAGCCCTGGGAATCTCAGGCATTCCCGAGGTCTCTGTGTGGTCTCCTGGAGCCAACACTCCCTTCCCTCCACCCAATTATGCCCCAGGTGGAGAGGGAGCTGGTCAGGCATCCCAGGAAACAGCCCGGAAAGCAGAAAGGAGTCCTTGTCAGCCTGGGATACCCTGGGAAGACTAGAGGACCACACTGTGTCATCACCGCCCCTGAGACCATGGCAAAAATGGTGGGCCCTGGGCATGTAACAGTCATTCTACCAGAAGAGCAGACATGGATTTCGTCTGGGCATTATCTGCACCTCGTCAATGGAAACACAAGGTTCAGGAGGGGAAGCGATTTGCCCAAGATCAAACCACTGTCCTAGAAAAACATTTGGGGCAGTATACACAGAGGCACGGACAGGAATGCTAATTGCTTCTTGTTGTTGTAGCAGAAGACACGGAACCCACCTAAATGTGTCTCCATAAATAGAGGTGTGACTAAGTAGATGAGGGCATTTCTCAACTCCGGAACACTCAGCAGCCATTAGGAAGAGGGAGGTTTCCTGCGTGTTTGGACAAGGAATGATCCCCAAGGTCCATTGTGGGGGGAAAAAAGCTGCTGACAGAAGGTATAGAATAGGATCCTATGGACGCCTCATTCCAACAAACCAATTGTCAGAGGATGTTTTTGACACAATTGAGGGGGAGTTTGAGTGCCGACTGGGTATTAGGTGATATTAAGGCATTGTTCATTTTGTTCAGTGTGTTCAAGGAATTGTGCTACTGAAGAAAATAAAGAGCACAGCCTTTAAGAGACATGTATTGAAATATTTGCAAATGGATTGCTGATATTTTGACTTTGTTTTAACATACTCCATTGGCAGAGGGGGGACGTAGAAGAACTAAGCCTCACCATGAGTTGATCACTGTGAACCTGGGTGACAAGAACAAGGGTCTTTATGCCACTCTCTTTGAAATTTCAATAAGAGACGCTAAGCCCCTAAAGCAATACTTTGTCTTTTCTACACATATGCATGAATGTAAACAAACACATTACAGAAAAGTCTGAAAGCATGAGCTCCAAGCAGATGAAGGTGGACATCACTGGAAGTGGAGCAGGGAACTGGGGCAGAGTGGCTAAACATGGGGACATTCGTCTTCCCTTTTAAAGTTTTAATTTTTCAGGCAGATTGCCTAGAGGTATTACTTATGTATCTGAAAGCCACCTCTCACGCTGCCGTCACCCAAGTAATTTAAGAGACAACAAAAAAGAAGGCTCCTGCTGTCCCTTCAGAGGTGACTCGCTGGCAGTCCCAGCTGTGGGGAAGGAGCAGCCAGTGTCTGTACCCAGATGCAGAAACCAGGGTGGCCCCTCTTGACCCTGACTGTCTCTCTCAAAACACCAGCTGTTATTTGTATTTATTCTACATCCACTACAAAGAGAACTCACAGCAGATCTCAGGGCACAGAAGGTGGGGTGGGGGCAGTGGCACAAAGAGCCACGAGCCATTTGGTCTTGAGAATCCCCAAGAGGGGACAAGGGGAGCTCCCCATGGGGACAGGGTAGGCTGGAGAATCTGCAAGCCTGGCAAGAATCCCAGCTCTGGAGAAAGCTACTTCTGAGCTGCAGTCCCTGTACTGGGTTAAATAGCATCCTCCCAAAATCCATGCCCACCCAGAACCTCCAAATGACCTTATTGGACACAGGATGTGTGCAGGAGTCATTCTGGACATTAAGATGATAGTAAATCATCTTACTGGTTTATTGTGGGCCCTAAATCCAGTGGTGGGTGTCCTTATATGAAGAGGCATGGACACACAGAGAGAGAAGAAGGCCCTAGGAAGATGGAGGCAGAGATGGAAAGGACTTGCCTGCTTTTATGACAAATACCACACAGTGGGTTGGCTTTTACAAGAGGAATTTTTTGGCTCCTGGTTTCAGAGGCTGGAAGGCTGGCTTTCCCCTGGTGTTGAGAGCATGCTGGCTGGCTGCCGGCAACCCTTGGGGTTCCTTGGCTTTCCCATCATATGGCCACATCATCTCCTTTCTCTTCCTGGTTCTGTTGGTTAACAGATTCTTGCTCCTCTGTGTGGTTTTCTGACTATAGGACAGAGACCCAGCCTCATTCAGTTGGCCACACCTTAATTTAAAATAACATCTTCAAAAGGTCCTATTGACAGTGGGATCCACCCACAGGAATAGATTAAGATTGAGAACATGTTTCTTTTTTTTCTGGGATACATAACTCAGACTACCACACTGCCTAAGACCCAGATCTGAGCTTGTCGCTCGACTCCTTAAAAAGCTTTCTCCAAATCTCTGTCCCCAACAGGACAAAGACCAGATTCCTAAAGTGGCTTGGAGCCCTGGGTGGACTGCCTGCAGGGATGGCAGCTGACAGTTCAGTGCTCTCCCCACATCCTGCGCCTCCCCTCTGGGGCCGAGCATCCTCCCCTTGTATTCAGACAGACCTCATGACTTGCTCTGACCAGCAGGAAGCAGCAGGAGGGAACTTGGAACAGAAAGTTGGGGCTCATGGGGCCTGGCGGCTCCTGCCTCCTGGACCACAGGGATGGGAAACTCTCCCAGCCCACTGCATGATGAAAGCCATGCACAGGGAGAGGCCCTGAACATAGACAAGAGGATGGTGGAGACTGAAAGCCGCCAGTCTCCAAATGTGGCAGCCATCCCAGCCAAGGTGCCAGGTGTGCTGAGTGAGATCATCTTGTATCCTACAGCCTCAGTTAAGTTGCCCCAGGCATTGAGGACCAGTCTGTATGATTTGCAGAAATGCAAATAAATCATTGTCATTGTTTTAAACCACGAAGTTTTGGGGCAGTTTGTTACACAGCAGTAGCTAGCTGATACAGCCCTCCACTCATGCAGCTTTGAGATTGGGGGCAGGGAACACAAACTGAGAAATAGCTGCTGCCTTTGGAGCTTTGGGAGGGGCAGGGGTGAAAACCAGACTGCAAGTGGCAAGGGTGAGTGTAGGGTGAGGGAGTAGAGAGCTTCTAGAAATTTGGGACAACTTCCATTCCCCATGCTGGATCTCAGTTTCCCTTATCTGTAAAATAAGCAGTCAAGATTGGCACTGGGCCTGGTTCCCACACTCAATAAAATTTAGTCAAAGTTGTTAGCGTATCAAAATTATTGCCGTCAGTTCTGGCTTCGAGGTCTCCCAAGTGGCCCCAGTCACTCTCTCCTTCAAAGCCCAGCACTCAGTCTTCCCGCCCCTCTTTAAGCCTTGCCCGATAACCTCCCAGTTAGTCTCCTTTTTGCTGTTGACTGTCCTGGCTCCCAGCATTGCATGGCAGTGCCCCACAGGCAGCAGGCAGGGTTCCAAGGTGAGAGCCCGCTCGGCCGGGGAGGCGTGCTGAGGGACCACAGCTGAGCAGAGGCCAGGGTGAGTGGCTGGAGTGTCTGGTCCCCCCTTCTTGAATCAGAAGAGTCGGGGGAAGCCACAGCTCACCCTGAGGCTGTGGCTGCCGCCTGCTGGAGGCCCCAGGCACCCGCAGACCCCGCGGTCATGCCGATGATTAATGTCAGCTCTGAGGCAGGCTCGGGGTCCACAGGAAATTGGAGTGGATGAATTTAAGAGAGAAACTCCTTGTTTAAACAGAACTACTTTAGAAAATAAATACTGCCAGGCTTGACGGTAAATACAGATATTTGTGCGGGACGGCGGCGGAAATGAGAGTTTAATAAAGCTGGCGGCACGTGGCCTTGGACTGCGGGCCTCCGGGTGGGTGTCCCAGCAGCCTGAGACCCCCGTCCCTGTCCCAGCTCCACCACTCACTGGCTCGTGGCCTCAGCAGCCTCCGTCCCCACCCTGAGCCTCACAGGGATGAAACAACAGAGGGAAAACAAAACTCTCCCTTTTGCCAGCATAGTGTTGCTGGCTCTCAGTTCACTTGTCCATAGGCTCGCAGCCTCAGCGTGGCCTCCACATTTCTAATCTGGGATCTGAGTCCTTGCTTGAGCTGTTCCTTCCACCAGAGGCTCTTCTTCCCTGTCATCTAAAACCGGCACATCCCCTCCTCCAGGAAGCCCTCCCTGACTTTGCTGACACAGCAAGCATCACTGAGTCCCTGCAGCCTTGCCAACCTGGAGTCCCTTAGCTACAGACTCGCAGCCTTTTGGACTGTCCTGGACACTTAGGTCCTTGTTCTGGTTTGCTAATGCTGCCATAATGCAAAACACCAGAAATGGATTAGCCTTTATAAAGGGGGTTTATTTGGTTACACAGTCACAGCATGAAGGCCATGAAAATGTCCAAATTAAGGCATCAACATGAGTATACCATTTCAAAGGGAAGACCAATGGTGTCTGGGAAAGCTCTGTTAGCTGGGCAGGCACATGGCTGGCGTCTGCTGATCCCAGGTTGTGTTCCAGCTCCTCTTTCAGCTCCTGTGTGTTCTTCAAAGTGTCTCTTGGCTGCAGTGCCTCCTGGTGTCTTTGAACACTTTTATAGGACTCCAGTGATTCAATTAAGACCCACCCTGAATGGATGGGGCCACACCTTCATGGAAATTATCCAATCACAGGTCTCGCCACAGTTGATTGAGTCACATCTCCATGGAAACACTCAATTAATAGGTTCCAACCTAATCAACACCAATACGTCTGCTCCCACAAGATTGCTTCAAAGAATATGGCATTTTGGGAGACATAATATACCCAAACCGGCACAGTCCTCTACCCCCACCAGACCTCCAAGGTGGGCTCCACTATCCCTGTTGGATAGAGGATGACGCTGGGACTCACACAGTGGGAAGGAACCCAGGGCCTGGGGTGTGGCCAACTCAGGAGCAGACCAGGCCGCCAGCTGGGGCCCTGGGGAGCTGACCCCTGGCCAGCCCCATGTAGTTCCCTGTGGGCCCAGGGCTGGCTGCTCTGCGCAGGGGAGGAGACCCCCAAGGGCCCCACCAGGGAGGGTGTCCACGGAGACAATGCCCTCAGGAAACCCGGTGCTGCTGAAGGGGGTGCAGGTGCCGGAAACCCGCTGCACCCTCTCCTAACTCCTGGGGTGCTTATTGAGTGCCTCCTGTATACCAAGCCCCAGAGACCCAGACAGAAGTAGACCCACCTCCACCCTGGTTGAGAGCTCATAGGCAGCGGTGCGCACCGGGAAGGAGCCGGTCACTGGCTGCGGGGCCCAGGGAGGAATTTGGAAGGCTCACTCTGCTGGGGGGTGATCAGGTAAGCTTCCAGGAGGAGGCAACATGGAACAGGGCTTCCCCATCACAGCAGGGTTCGGATGGGGGAGTGGTTCCGGAACATGGACAGGACAGGGTGTGGGAGCAGCTCCAGAACACAGGCAGGACAGGGGTGGGGAGGGAGACAGCTCCTTGCTAGGAGGAGAGGGTGGCCTGTGATGGTGGCAATCACAAGCACCTGCTCCCAGATGGCTCAGGATGAACTGATCAGTGCCGTGAAGACACAGGGGTGTCCGGGGCTGTCAGGGGCCCCATCCCTGAGACAGCACATCCCAGGCAGACACACCTCAGAACCGGAACTAGGGTCTCTGAGTGCCAAGCCTGAGTGGCAAGCTCACAGGGAGCCCCTTGGAGAGGTCTCCCTGCAGGGCCATGTCTTCCCAGGCCTGGGCACCACTGGCACCAGACCCCATTTCCTCCCTCCTGGCTCTGCAGCAACCTGTTGAAGTCCTGGCAGACAGCCAAAGTGGGGACAGACAGCCCTGAGGAAGGGCTGGTGGGGAGGGGGCCTGGGCCTGGAGATGGGGTGGGGGAACCAAGCCTGAAGTTGAGTTCAAAATGAAATTGCACCGGTGACATCAGCAGAGACGAGACGTGCCACAGGCTGACCCTGTCCCACCAGGCACTGTGCACTTGACTTTGAAGTTTTCACCCTTCACCTCAGAGGAAGGCACAGCCACCATGCCCATCTTCCAGATGGGCAAACTGAGGCACAGTAAGAAACGCACCTGCGTTTCCACAGGTTTGGGGAGCCCTGGGAGGGGATCTGAGGGTGCCAGGAGACTGGACCTCCAGGCAGCCCCCGAACACGCCACCCACGGAGCCAGTTTCCAGAAATTCTCCTGTCCCGAGCTGAGCTGGAGTAAGATGAGGAGACCAAGTCCCCAAAGAGGGTCTGGCCTGTGTGTGTTTGGGATGGGGGTGTCCCCTGCCTGGAGAGTCTCTGAGGCTTCCTGGGGATGGCCCTGCCCTGTGCACAATCAGGAGGACTCCAGGGAACCACCTGGCCTGGGCCAGCCCAAGCCCCAGACAGGGTCGGGAGACACACGTGCAGGGCTGGCGGAGATTGATGCGGGGGCCCCTCGTCCCACGGGCTGGCACTGTGACTCGTCACGGCCTGGCGCCCCTGCCCATGCCGCAGGTGCATGGACACGCGTGGCGATGGCTGCAGGGCTGATATTTTTTCATAAGCCTGGCTTGAAATTAGTCAAACCACATGATTGTTGGAGAGCACATCCGTCAGAAATCGCCGCTGCCAGATGGGCCACCCCCGCCACAGCCCCCTTTCCCACAACTGCTCCAGGCATGAAATTACACATAGACTTCAGTTTAATGTCAAACCTTTAAAAGAGAGAATTAAAAAAAAAAAAAAACAAAGACTTTGGAGAAATTTTTTTTTTAAAAAAAAAGAAATGAGTCGGAGTCTGAGTAGTCAAGACTTAAGAACGTTCACACATCCTGACTTGCCCATGCCCAGGTTTTTATATGAAAACCCGGGCCAACAGTAAATAAAACTTCCAGTCTGTCAAGCCATTCATTAGCGAGGTGCGCATAATTTATGTATTTAAGAGCGGACTCCAGCCAAGCCATCACACGGCAAGGCATGCTTCGTAGGTGTTAGTGTTTATAGGAACGGTAAATAAATGTCAAACACGCACAAAATCCACTCTCAGGCGGGTGCTGACGTGGGCACATCCATCATCCGCCCAGCTGGAGGCCGAGGCCGGGGGTTGCCAAGGCTGACAGGCCGCCGGAGCCTGGCAGGAGTGAAGGGCTCAGCGGGGGGAGCAGAGCAGCTCAGCTAAGGAAGCAGACGCCCGGGGGGTTTCCCCACCTGTGCAAAACCAGAAAAGAGCCCCCATGGCGCAGAGGCAGGGCCACTGCCAATCCAAAGGCCTGGTCACCTGCCCAGATCTCCAGATCAGGTCCATCCCCTGCCCCAAGAACCAGGCCCAAAGCCTCCGTGGGCCCCTTGCTGGGTAAAACATTCATTTGTCCCCTCCCGGCCCCAACCTGGCTAGGGCTGGAAGGGCCTCAGAGGCCGCTGGTGTCTGCGGAGCTAAGAATAGCAGCCTCCCCGCGCCCAGCTCTCCCGGCCAGACACGGGCAGAAATGTTTTCCATCCATTAGCTCACCCGCTCCTCACACAGCTCTACCAGGTAGGTCTCGCTTGGTAAGATTTAGAGCTGTTTGCAATAATAATTTTTAAAAATTGTTCTCGTCACTTTTTCGTGGCTTGCAATTTGGGGTAGCGATGGGCATGCAGGCCAGTCTCCTCCGGCCCCTCTCCCCTAACACAGCTCTGCACCCCAGGGGCAGCTTTTTCCACCAATTTCTTGCACGGGCAGGCAGTAGGGGGTGTTTGTGCATAAATGGCACCTTCCCTCAGTACTTTAGCAAACCGGCTCCCTTACTCCACACTCACTCCTGGACCTGCCTTTCTCCCCTAAAGCTGCATCTTGGTGCTCAGACCCCAGCAGCGCACAGGAGCTGCCGTGGGTTTCTCAGAGGCTGCACAGGACCCACCCTGCCCCAAGTCCCCACTCCCAAGTAGCTGACTCTGGCCAGGGTTCCCAACAGCCATGAGGGAAGTGGCTAAAAGCAAAGACTTGGGGTTGAGACAGGCCTGGCGCTGCAGGCCCAGCTTCTCCTTCCTGGGTTCAACCACTCGATCCCCACGGTGGAACAGTAAAGTCACAGGAGCTTCCTCTAGGGCTGCTGCAAGCACAGGTTCATCGCATCCAGCACAGTGAGCCCACAGAAATCCTCAGCTAATGTCCTCTGCCACTACTGCTCATCCAGAGAAGGCGCAGAGGGTTTGTAGATGTCTGTGCCCCGGAGCCACTCACTGCCTGGAGAAAGCCCCCAGGGATGGTGACTCCACCTGGGGGGCTGGGAGGAAGCCTGAAGTGCAGCTGTGTAGCACCCCCCATAAGGCCAGGCCCCTTGCTGGGCGGACAGAAGCTGCTGAGACGGAGCTGAGAGCAAGTCAGTTCAAGGCAGGCTGCTGTCCAGCAAGTGGGACAGATGCCAGAGACTGAGCCCCCACCTCCTTCTTCTGCAGGGGAGAAAGTCAGGCCCAGAGAGGGGAACACGGGAGAGGGGCCACCAGCCAGGGTCCAGGGCTCCTGCTTCCCGTGGCCACTCCCTCCCACCACACGCGAACGTGAGAAGTTGGCCCCGCATTTCCCATCCCTGGGTCTCCCCTCAACACGGCTCCTGCTACTCTAGAGCCCTTTCAGAAGCCTGGCACTCACCATGGTGGTCCTTTGTGTCAGTTAGCTGTGGCTGCAACGATGCTGTGTAACAAATGACCCCCCCATATCTCCACATATTTAGCAACACAGTGCTAAGCGTTTATTTAGTTGACACACCAGTGGCTCAGCTGAGGTTTGACTGGGGATTGAGCCATCCAGGCTGGGTCCACCTGGGACAGCTTGGTGGGTGCATCTGAAATGAGGCAGCTCACAGTGAGGTCAGAGGTAAAAGAAGGAAGCAGAGCACATTCACCTTCAAGGCCTACAGGTGCTTCAACCTCATTCCACTGGCCAAAGTGGTCCAGGGTGGGGAGATTCCACCTCTTCACAGGAACACTTGCAGGGGTACATGGCAAAGGATGTGAATTCAAGGGGACAGGTCAGGACCAGAGGCCCTCTCTCCACCACAGTGCATGCCTCCAGTGAGGGGGGCAGCGTGCAGAGTTCAACGGATGCTTATTTACCACAACACCGATATAAGTGTTACAACTAGCACGTCAAACATCACTGCACAGTTACCACTTCTTTGGGCCCTGCAAAGTATAACTGGAGATGACAAAGCAAGAATGATGTTAAATCCAGAATAGAAGAGAGGCTTGATGCTCTGGCCAAACTCTGAAGGTGGTGCTGACCCCCAGGACTGGGGATTAGGAAAGACGAACCCAATGTGTATTTTTAATAGGGACCCCTGATGGAAAAACAAAAGGCACAGCAAATGGTGACATTTCAGGCCCTGTAACAGGGAGATATGGGGAAAATACAGATGAGGACACAGCTATCTAATGTAAGGATTAGGGGAAGGACCCCCCCAAGTGTGAGGAGCCAGGGCCCCAGCTCCTAGGAATGATGGGTGTACCAGTTTGTATATATTATGTTCCCAGAAAAATCCATGTTCTATGATGCAATCTTGTGGAGGCAGACATATTAGTGGGGATTAAGTTGGAACGTTTGGATTAGGTTGCGTCCATGGAGACGCACCCACCCAACTGTGGGTGAGATCTTTCATTGGATAGTTTCCATGGAGGTGTGGCCCCGCCCATTCAGCATGGGCCTTGATTAGTTCACTGGAGCACTATATAAGCTCAGATAGAAGGAGCAAGCTTGCTACAGCCAAGAGGGACACTTTGAAGAATGCACAGGAGCTGAGTAGCTGCAGGTGAGAGACAGTTTGAAGACGGCTGTTGAAAGCAGACTTTTGCTCCAGAGAAGCTGAGAGAGGACAAACATCCCAAGAGCAACTGAGAGTGATATTTTTGAGGAACTGCAGCCTAGAGAGAAACATCCTGGGAGAAAGCCATTTTGAAAGCAGAACTCCAGAGCAGATACCAGCCACGTGCCTTTCCAGCTAACAGAGGTTTCCCAGACACCATTGGCCATCCTCCGGTGAAGGTACCCGATTACTGATGTGTTACCTTGGACACTTTATGGCCCTAAGACTGTAACTGTGTAACCAAATAAGCCCCCTTTTATAAAAGCCAATCCATTCCTGGTGTTTTGCACTCCGGCAGCATTAGCAAACTTTAACAATGGGGGTTCACATCCACAGAGTGGGAAGAGCTCCGTGAAAATGATCTAAGGGTCTTAGTTGGCCACAAGCTGAAACGAGAACTCGGTAACCAAACAGAGACAAAGTCTCAGGTGGTGCAAAGAGAACTGTGCTATCTCAAAACCCGAGAGGGGTGTCGCCTGTGGTGTAGCTGCAGAGTGCCTACCCCTCATCTGAAGGAAACTTCTCCATTTCTTGCTCTACATTTTTGCCAAGGACAGTAATAAATCATTGTAGGCCATCAGCAGCAGTCAATAAGCATGTGCCAGCTCCTGTGCCCAGGCAGAAGGGTGTTGGAGACAGGTCCACATCCACAAGGAAAACTTGTCACCCCAAGTGCCCACAGCCTTGATGCTGGAGAGTTCCACCCAGTGGGCAGGACTTCTTCCAAGGAAAGACTTGGAGGAGGAGGTACCACAGCTACCAGGGGTGCTTCCCCTGGACTGGCTCTGAGTCAGGTCCTGAGACCTTGTGACAATGTCTGCATGAAGGAGGGAATGAATGAATGAATGAATAAACAGATGAACACTCAGCGTCCAGGCCCGCCTGCACAGCACGTCATCAGCACCACGCTGTCACTGCGTCCTCCTCATCTTTAACCAGCTCCTCCTCCCCACCCCGCCACTGCCTGCACACTGCCCAACCTCCTCGCCCTGACTCTTCTGGAGTCTCACCCCTCTCCCCTCCACAGTGGCTGCCCCAGGGACTTTCTCAGGCCCGGGTCTGACCTGGCATTCCCCTGCTCAAAATTCGCCCATGGCTCCCCATTGCTCTTACTTACCAGCCAAGGAGCCCTGCTCCTCTAAGCCTTGTTATCTCACCTGCAAAATGGGGGTGACAGTGTGCACCCCAAAGGAGCCATTTGGGGGGTGAGCCCCCCACACCCTGTCAAGCACCTGCCCTGTGGACGAGGTGCCCCAAGAGCTGACTCAGACGGTATCACCGTTCTCAGTCTCCTTGAGGCCCCCAGCCAGTGCCCTGCAGCCTGTGTAGGTTAGCACTTGACAGTTTGTAGGGGATTTTACTACAGAATTGCCGCAGAGGCAGAAACTGCCTGTGAATAAACGGAGCCGGCAGGAGCCCACATCCGAGCTGCGAGATCCAGCACCCCTGAAGTCAGACCATCCCGAACTTTTCAGTGACTAGTGGGGGCCACTGCTGCTGGGTTTCAGATGCTGCCATCGGAGAAGGAAACTGAGTCCCACCCAAGGAGTCTGGGACCTGTACTGGGGCAAGCGTGAGCAGACACTCACCTCAGTCCTCACAAAACCAAAGGCTATCTGTCCTCCACACTGACAGCCTCCTGCCCAGCAGGCACCATGGGTTTGTGTGAGTGTGTGTGAGTATAAAAGCGTGAGAGCATGTGAGTGTGCAAGCAGTTGCGTGTAAGAGTGTGTGAGTGTGTGTGTAACTGTGAGAGCGAGAGCATGGGAGTGTGAGAGCGAGAGTATCTGAATATGTGAGTGTGAGTGCATGTGAGAGCCCTGTGAGTGTGAGAATTGTAAAGTGTGAGTGTTGAGTGTACAGTTGTGAGCATGTGTGTGTGAGCATATGGGAGTATAAGTGCATGTGAAAGTGTGTGTGAGAATGTGCTGTGCAAGTGTATGTATTGTGAGAGAACTGTGCATGAGTGTGTACGTGTAACTATGTGATAGCACACTGTGTGAGCAGTGTGTGAGCATGTATGTCTATGTCTTATGTGAGTGTGACTGCATGTGAATGAGTGAATGTGTACAAGCATTGTGAGTGTGAGCATGTGAGAGCATGTGTGCATGTAATTGTCAGAGCTCTGTGAGGGTGAAAATCTTCTGTGAGAGCATGTGCGTGCATGTGAATATGAGTGTGTGTATGAGTGTTGTGAGCATGTGAGCATGTGTGAGTGAGCATGTGTGACTGAGACTGTGTGCATTTAACTTGTCCTGAGGTCCTGAGTGGAGGGCCCCATTCTCGAATGTGCTGGGAGCTGGGAGGCACGTCACCTATGGAGGGCAATTCTAGAAGCTCCTGAGTGTGCCACAAAGACACCAGCCTTCTCTCTTCCCTGGAGCACACACCCTGGGGCCTGGCCCTTCCCTTCACCCTCCCAGCCGGCAGCTGCCCAGCATCCAGGGAAAGGACGGCTGAGGGAGACCCTGGGCCTTGCCACCCTCCACTTCCTGGCTTGCCCAAGGAACCCACAGCTTCTACCCAGGGAAGAAATAAAGAGCTGGAAAGGGTGGATTCCTGTAAACAGCCTCTAAATAGAGAGGCACAGGTGGTCCCCGGGCCTGAGTCTTTAGCAAGGAGAACCCCACAGCCACACAGGCTGTAGGTGCCACCTCAGACCACCCCATCTCTCTCTGACAGGCAGCACCAAGGGGGATGAGGGCATCCATGGGCCCCCAGGGGCTGGGCTTCGTGCCACCACCTTGCCCATCCACCCACCCACCCTCCAGAATCCTCTCTGGAGCCTCCCTCCCTCCCCTCCAGGCCACTGCCCCTGGGTCCCAGCTCCTCTCCCCCAGTCACCCCCTCCCTGCCTCACTGAGGTGCCCAAAGCCCAAATCAGACTTGCACACCCCTGGGGACCACTCCCTTGTCACCCAGAGCAGTTGTCTCCAAATTACTAGGAAAAGAATTGGGGGACCCTCCTCCCAACACATGTATTTATTTATTATGAGTTGACTGTATCCCCCCAAAAGACATGTTCCAGTCTCCATGTCCAGTCCTAACCCCCACATTTGGAGATGGGCTCTTGGAAGATGTGATCAGTTGACATGAGCCAGACTTGGGCATGGGCCCTAATTCAGTCGAACTGGTGTCCTTATAAGAGGAAATTTGGACACAGACAGAGATCGAGATGACGACCAAATGACAGAGGCAGAGATTGAGTTATGGCTTGCCGACAGGCCACCACCAGGGTCCAACAGATTTCAGAGGGAGCACAGATTTGCCAACACCCTCATTTAGGACTTCTGGTCACCAGAACTGTGACAGAATAAATTTCTGTTGTCTCAAGTCAACCTGTTTGTGCAACACTGTCACAGCAGCCCTAGCAAACTAAGACATTTATCTATGAATGTTTTGCATAGCCTGCTCCCAGTAGCTGATACCTGAAGGTGTAAAATCGGTATGGTACATTCTTGGAGGTAAATCCATATATCAATTGATAACTTGTAATTGGGGGCTGATATCGATCGGATCACTGTTGCTTTAGCTGGTGAGCTCACGGCCACAGCCCAGTGGTTCAATTCTGACACGAGACTTTCCCACTCCAAGCTCCAGCTCTGCCATTTACAAACTGTGAGGCCTTGGGTGAGATGCTTAGCCACTCTGTGCCTCAGTTTCCCCACCTGTAAAGTGGGGATGCTAATAAATACCCCTACCTTCCCGATTTGAGGGTAAAATGAGCTGGCTCACCCAGACCCACCCAGGGGACAGATGCTGGTCCTTTCCAGAAGTTCTAGTGTTTTCTTGGACTTCAGATATTGATGTTGTTTTGATCTGCTTGGCAATTGCAGATATCTGATTTCAAGCCATCTTTCCATCTTGTGGCATGCTGGTTTTGTAAAAACGAGGTAACGTCACTCACAACCCCCTACTTGGGCATGCATCCATGGCAACGTGTTGAAACTTCCCCAAAGCAACGAGCCAGCAGATGACACGGAACTCACCACTTGCCCTCCTGACACCCCAGAACTGTGTGTATTGGACCCGGTGTGGGGGTAAGGACATACCTGCCACAGTCAGGTATCAAATATTAATTTCTTTCTCGTGTCTTTAGATTAAGAAAAAAAGAATAGTTCAGTTTTTGTCCTGCCCCTCCCGGCCCCCCAAGGTGGGCACACCTCCTCCCAGGTGTGAGCCAGCCATCTCACCTGCCTGCCTCATTTCCTGCCACCCCACACCCTCCAGCCCACCTGGGTCCTTTTCAGCTCCCTGCCCTGGAGGGACATTCTCAGGAACCCAACTTTGCCAAAAAGCTCCCTCGGCCTGGGATACCTTTGCCAGGTGCCCACCAAAAAGGTTCATCTGGAATTTCTCCTTTGGAACACCGCTTGTTCCAGTTTGCTAATGCTGCCCTTATGCAAAATACCAGAAATGGACTGGCTTTTATAAAGGGGGCTTATTTGGTTACAAAGTTACAGTCTGAAGGCCATGAAAATGTCCAAATTAAGGCATCCCCATGAGTATACCTTCATCGAAGGAAGGCCAATGGCATCTGGAAAACTTCTGTTAGCTGGGAAGGCACATGGCTGGTGTCTGCTGATCCCAGGTTGTGTTCCAGCTCCTCTCTCAGCTCCTGTGTGTTCTTCAAAATGTTGCTCTTGGGGCATTTTGTCCTCTCTTAGCTTCTCCAGAGCAAAGTGTCAGCAAAAGTCTGCTTTCAATGGCCATCTCCAAAATGTCTCTTTTCACTGCAGCAGTTGAGGTCCGTCTGTTTGTGAGCTTTTATAGGGCTCTGGTAAACTAGTCAAAACCCACACTGAATGGGTGAGGCCACACCTCCATGGAAATAACCCAATCAAAGGTATTACCCACAGTTGGGTGGGTCACATCTCCATGGAAACAGCCTAATCCAAAGGTTCCAACCTAATCAACACTAATACATCTGCCCCCAGAAAATTACATTAAAGAACATGGCATTTTGGGGGCACAATACATCCAAATTGGCACACCGTCACCCTCTGTTTCAGGCTGTGCTTGTGTCCGTCCTCCCCCAGCCCATCTTCCAACAGAGCCCAGCTGTGGTGTTTCTTTCTCCAGGGCATGCTTCTCCACCTCCTTGTGATGCTGCCTCCAGGGGACATTTGGCGATGTCTGGAGACCTTTGGAGTTGTGACTTGGGGTCGGTGGAGGTGAGGAGAGGATGCCATCAGCTTCTGGTAGATAGAGACCAGGGATGCTTCCAAACACCCCCCCCCCCCAGTGCCCAGATCAGCCCCCAGGATGGAGTGTGACTTGCCCCAAATGCCCAGGGTGGTGCCAAGAGATTTGCCCAGTCTGGATGGCGCAGCAGACAAGGGGCCCTCACAGCGCTGCACAGGCCGGTGGGGAGGTGGGGGGTGGGACACGCCATTACTTTCCTCTTCCCTTAATCCTGTTGTCAGAAGACAGCCAAGTCAAACAAAAGCAGGTCCCCGCTGGCGGGAGCCTGCAGCCTTGAAGAATTAGGTTTCACGGTAATTAGGCCCATCCGGCGCATGTGCCTGCGAGGCCCGGGCCATGGCGGGGATGGCGGGGTGACGGGTGACAGGGGTGATGGCAGGATGGGGGTGATGGGGGTGTCAGAGTGACAGACGCTGAGGGACGGTGGGAAGATGGGAGCAATGGGGTGTTGGGGTTTCTTTAGTGACAAGCAATGGGTTATGGGGGTGTTAGGGCAACAGGACCATGGGTTTTGGGATGATGGGGTGATAGCTCTGTTAGGAGGTCCCAGACAACACCTCTGATGTCCTCAGTTGCGGCATGGCCTTGGTGGATGGGGGAGACATGGGGCAGTTGCAACGCCCCCAGACTCCCCTGGCCAGGGGCTGCCTGGGCTGACCCACCCGACACCTGCCTGCCTCCCGGCTGCCTTGCTCCCTTCCCTCTGTGTCCCTCTGTCTATCTGCATTGTCTGTCTGTCTCTCTTGTCTCTGCATCTCTGTGCATCTCTCCCTGCCTCTGTCTGCCCCACTTCCTGTGACTCCTTCTCTCTTCCCCTGCATCTCTCCACCTCTCTGCCTGTCTCCCTCCTGGCTCCCTCTGGACTTTGTGCCTCCACTGCTGGACTCCTTCAGTCCACCTTGCCCTCCTCCCCACCCCTCCTCGCACCCCCTCCCTTGCTCACGGCCACAGCCCCCCTGGGTGCCCCAGCCTCTCTCGCAGGCTGGGGTGCCTGCTCCAGTGGCCTGGATGATGGACCAGGTGGCTAGGAGCTGTCCAGCCATGCAGGGGCCTTGGTGCAGAAGGTGATGCTTGGACAACTGGGGTTCAGGTCCTGGCCGTTTCCCACTGTGGCACCCCTCTGGTCCTGGGGTTCTTGACAGGTTGCGTCTGAGGGCCCCGCTCTCTGGCACCAGACTCCAGGGTCATGGACAGCCCCTGACAGGTGTGATGGCGTCAAGGGCAGCCCTCGCCCCTGGGTGCACTCTCATGACAGGGAGCTCACTCCCATCACAGCTCCCTCCATCCCTCACATGCCCTCGAGGGCGTGCTTTTTATCTGGGCAGCGGGTGCTGTGAGGGACCCCAAGTGCCTCCAGCACCTCCCATTTCATAGCAGCCAGCCCAGCTTCCCACTGCCCCCCTTCCTCTGCCAGAGGCAGAGCCTACTCCAGGCTCAGGGCCTGCTCTCATCAGCAGCACAGGCTGGAAGTGACAGGAGAACACACACTCACACCCATGCACACATCCACCTCACACACTCACATGCATGCTCTCTCACTCACACAGACACAAACATGCTCTCATACAGTCACTCACTCATATCTCACACATTTACGCATATACTCACACATGCCCATATGTGTGCACATACCCACACACATTTGCACACTCATATTCACTTTTGCACATACCCACACACAACCCACTCACACACTCACATACTCTCATGCAGTCATGCACACACTCACATACACACCCAAACCCACTCACATACATACATGCTCAGGACTCATACATAACTCATGAACATACACACACTCACACATGTGCATGCATATACTCACACATGCCCATATGCATGCCCACACTTGTTCACAACTCATATTCACTCATGCACACACTCACACTCACACACAATCCACTCACACACTCACATACTCTTATGCACTCATGCACACACTCACACCAAAACCCACTCACATGCACACACACTCACAGACACACACAACTCATGCACATACACACAGACGTGCATGCATATACTCACATGTGCCCATATGCATGCCCACACTCATTCACACATTCACATTTACACTCATGCACACATTCACACCCACACATAACCCACTCACACACTCACATACTCTTACGCACTCATGCACACACTCACACCAAAAC
This sequence comes from Choloepus didactylus, assembly GCF_015220235.1. Taxonomy (NCBI): domain Eukaryota; kingdom Metazoa; phylum Chordata; class Mammalia; order Pilosa; family Megalonychidae; genus Choloepus; species Choloepus didactylus. The sequence continues at coordinate 9,801,188 of NC_051316.1, read as the reverse complement.
CCACTCACATGCTTGCACACACACTCACAGACTCACACACAACTCAGGCACATACACACATCACACATGTGCATGCATATACTCACATGTGCCCATATGCATGTCCACACTCATTCACACACTCACATTCACACTCATGCACACATTCACACCCACACACAACCCACTCACATACACACACATACTCTTATGCATTCATGCACACACTCACAAACCCAAACCCACTCACATGCTTGCATACACACTCACAGACGCACACACAACTCATGCACATACACACGCACATGTGCATGCATATATTCACACATGCACACGCCCATACACACTGAAACACCACATGTGCATGCACAACTCATGCATGTACACACTCTAAAACATTGACATACCCACTCACATTCACACACACACACACTGAGAACTGCCCTCAACCAGAGACTGGCGGGAGTTAGTGGATCAACACCCCAGCCCCACATCCTTCCAGAGGACAGATGGTACTAGGGGGTACAGTGCACACCGGACCCCAGGGCCCCCAGCACGATCGAGCTCCAGCTGCCCGCAGTGGGACCTGGCTTGACAGCACAGCCTTTGACAGCTGCCTGCCCTGCCCACTCCCCCACGGGGCCAGGCTTCTCCCCACCTCAAGGCTCTGCCGCCCCAGGGTAGGCTTGTCATCTCCCCGGATCGGCCAGCAGGAGGGAGGCAGCACAGAGGAAGCTCAGCCAAGGTCTGGGGTCCCACGTGGGAGCGGCACCGACACTCTCACTCACCCTTCACAGCACGAGCCTCGTGGTGCAGCCACCCCTGGGTGCAAGTCTGTCCTGACAAGAGAAGGGAAAAGGGGCTTCTGTGGAGAGCCAGCAACTTGTGCCAGAGGCCTTTGGAAGCTCCTGGGTCTGTCATTGTAAATGAGGGGCTTGGACAGACCCAGACACACATTTTGGTGCCCACGTGGTTAGAAATGACCAAACATTGCCATGTGCTTGCACCCCAGGTGGACTCCAGGCACCGCCTCCCACCTACTGTGTGGTCCCTGGAGCCTGGGCTGTGCACATAGTAGGGGGTACAAACCTGCCTTAGTGGCCTCTACACACAGACCTGAACTGATGCAGGGGCTCCGTCCACACCTAGCCTGTGAGCACGGCCACCCTCAGGAAGCAGGGAGAAAGGCAGAACTGGGGAGGGAAACCGCAGCTCGCCTCCCTCCATTGGCCGACCCACGGCTGAGGCCTCCCCGCTCCCCGCCTTCACTTCTGCACCCAGCTCCCCACCCGCCCCCTCACCTCCATCCTCACCACCTCCCGCCCACTCTTCCCAGCAGTGGCCAGAGTGACCTTTCCAGATAGAAAAACTGACCACGTCCCGTAGCCGCAGGGCAACGCAGAAACTCCCAAGCCTGCCACTCCAGCCCGTCTTCAACCTCATCTCCCAAACCTCTTACACCCATTTTCAGCCTCAGAAATAGTTAATAAATACAGGGCCCTTACTCGACGTGCGACCTTTGAGCAAACGCACCCACTTGATGGACAGAAATGAATGGCTTTGGGGGTTGTATCCACGTGGGTCAAACCCTCCACTCAGACACCAACTTACTGTTTGACCTGCAGCAAGTCACGTGACCTCTGCAAGCCTCAGTTTCCCCATCTGCAAAATGGAAGTGGAGAGAACAATCTCTGGGGCTTGTGAGGAACAAGCAAGTGAAGGCAGAAAGCAGAGCTGGGCTGGTAAATGGCTCACAGTGGCTCCTCAAATACAGCTCCAACGCAAATGCTGGTTGAGGTTTTCACATCCATTAACATGTAAGACAAAGTAAAGTGTGAGCGCTTCACTCACACTTTTTGTCAAGGACATGAATGGCTTCTTTGCTGAATGGAATGCTGGAAGATATTTCCTCCATTTGGTGGCTATCCACAATGCAAAGTCTACCCACAGGGCACACTTTTAAGTTCAACCTGTGTTATTAACATCTCTTCCATTACTTTCTTAAATTCAAACCAGGAGTCAGTAAACTGCAGACTATGGATCGAATCCAGCCCATGGCCCATTCTGATACAGCCTATGGACTAAGAATGGTTTTTACATTTGTAAAGGACTATTAAATAATAATAATAATAATAATAATAAAGAATGTGCAGCAGAGACTGAATATGGATGCAAAGTCTAAAATATCTGCAAAGTGTACAGCACAGTCCTTTGCAGAAAAGTTTGCTGGCTCTCAGTTTAGATAATCTACAGAACAATAAATCAAGTCTCGATTTCCAGCATTTGCTGATTTCCGTGGCATCCACGGCCAATTACAAGCTATCAGTATATTGTCACTGAACCCCGCTTTGTAGAGAACAGTAGTCTCCATTTCCTCAGACAGCTCACAGACATCTGGGACCTCCAGACCATAGATAAGAGGAAAACAGTTGCTATTTGTTTTTCATATATTTTATTCAATGGTAAATGTATCTAATTTAATTTTTCATAATGATTGTGCTTAACAAATTCCTGGACGGGTAACAGTTGGCTCTCCCGAGCTTGCTTGCATCAGCCCCAGGACTGTCTCCAGCCGAGGCCTGGCACATGATGGATGCCCCCCCACTTCCATGATCCAAAGTGGCCGCTGTCACCAGCCTGTCCCTCCTGCCGCTGTAAGGGGGCAGCTCTGGGTGAAGGTTGGAGTCACAGAAGGTGGGTCTGTGGAGGGAATGGCCATATTCCATGACCGTCTTGAGAAAAAGCTGAAAGGACACCAGAGCCCAGGAGGTAGATGTCAACCTGGGCACAGCCCAGGATTCCCAGCCCTCTTCTGTGCTCATTTTCTGGGTCTGAACTTCAAGAAGCTGGGCTGTTGTGGGGTCAGTTCTTAGGCAGTGATGCTACAATGACTCTCACCACCAAGAGATCGACAGTGACTTAGAAGGGACAAGGTCAGAACTACCTGGAGAAGATGTCTTATTTTATTCACCCAATGATGAGTGTGAGAATTAGATTATGTTTAGCTTTCCCACAGGGTGGCAGCAGCTCTGGGGTTGGCAGAGGGTCAAGAAGCCAAACTGTAATTGGTGGCCAGTCCTTCTGTTTATCTGCCCACTATCCTTACAAGGTGGAGACTCGGGGTAGAGGTTCCTAAAATAGCCCCATAACTTGTTACCAAACTAGCTCAGATGGACTCTGAAGTTAAAGAACAAAGGAAAGAGGCCGCATAAGCATAGAAGTGGTGTCAGTGCCTTATGTGGGCATAAGAGTTACAGTCAGGTGTGGAGACTTGTTTCAAATGTTTCAAATCTGTGTGGGAGACTTGTTTTGAATGTTTCAATTCTACAGGGGCTGAATTTTCAAACTTGAGAAGACTAGTTAGGCCTGTCGAATAGGCTGTAACCTCTGGAGTAGCCAGCCAATGGAGAAACAGGGGAGGGACTTGCATGTTAGGCTTAGGGCATAAATAGTGCTGTTTTCCATTGTTCTGTGTGCCAACCACCAAATTTTGGCTGTGTGCCTGTTCTTGCAAGATCGTGAATAAATTCTTTTCTTCACCACAATTGGATGAGCATTTATTTCTTTTTAGGTATAGTGCTTGTTTCTCATATGAGGTTCTGAGTTTCTTTCCCTGGAAACCTCTAGCCTCATGCTGCTGACACAACCAGCAGCCCCATGTGGCTCTTTAAATTTAAACTGATTAAAATTAAGATGTAAAATGCAGTCCCTTTAGTAAAGAAAGAACGAGGCCACTAGCACAGTTCACCACTGCAGAACATGCTTGCCTTTAGTGAAGCCTTATTCAAATATTACAGCCTTTCCTAAGCTGGGCCACACTGTGATGGAGACACACATATGTCTGAATTTAGAACATGAACAGGAGAGCACCCTGTTATGGCAGCAAGAATTCAGACAAGAACCCCCAACATGGAAAGGCATCTCAGCCCAGCTTTGAAATCCAGCAGCTCTCCTTGTTACAAAAATGTCCCCCAATCGCAAACCCTGGCAGAACTGGGCTTGCTAAAGATGTGGGATTAAATTATATTTGTATAAAGAATAAAATAAATGCAGCAACCAATGTCAGATCATGGCAAGGAGCCTGGTGTTGGCAACACCTCCCTGAAGTCTCTCAGGAGAGGGAACAATCTACCAGCTTCCCTGGGGTGCTTGCTTATTCTCTGCTGCATCTGGTGTCCCAGCTCAGTGAATGGGTTCAGGGATAGGAACAGAACCCCAGGCTTGATCAATGAGGGCGTTCCAACCCCTCTACTCCCTCTCATCATTGTGATTGGTTTAAGGATGAACACATGACCCAGGCCTGGCCAATCAGGGCATTCCAACTCCAGCCTCCCTCCCATCATTGTGATTGGGTCAGAGATGAGCACATGACCCAGGCCTGGCCAGTCAGGGCATTCCAACCCCAGCCTCCCTCCCATGCTTGTGTTTGGTTGAGGGATAGGCACATGACCCCAGGCTTGACCAATGAGGGCATTCCAACCCCTCTTCTCCCATCCATCATCGTGATTGGTTTAGAGATGAGCACATGACCCAAGTCAGCCCAATCAAAGCCAGTCCCAGACTTTCTCTTCCTCTGCTGGTAAAAGAAGACTCTTTCTCTAAGTCTGCAGAAGGGCTAGGAGGCCATCCTGGAAGCAGCCACCTTCTCGCCCCTACCATGAGGGGGGTGGGGGAACAGCACAGAGAGAGGGCTACACCACTCCTTGAGGGCATTTGTTCCAGTCTCTGGGACTGCCTGAGCCCCTGACTTTTCAGCTGCAGGAGCTCACAAATTTCCTTGTGTGTTTAAACCAGTTGTGACCTGGTTCTGTCACTTGCAACCAAAAGAGTCTGGGTTAACTGAGCAGATTACTGAATTTCGCATCCCCATCTGGAAAAGGGGGGCTCTTCTGACTTCTCAGACTTGCCACAGGTGTGAAAACTGCCACCCACAAGCTCAGACGTGAGGATGGCCTCAACAGCAGTCCCAGGTTCGAGGGCATGCTAGGTGTCCTAGTTTGCTCATGTTGCCCGAATGCAAAACACCAGAGATGGATTGGTTTTTATGAAAGGGGTTTATTTGGTTACACAGTTACAGTCTTAAGGTCATAAAGTGTCCAAGGTAACACATCAGCAATCAGGTACCTTCACTGGAGAATGACCAATGGTGTCCGGAAAACCTCTGTTAGTTGGGAAAGCACATGGCTGGCATCTGCTCTGGAGTTCTGGTTTCAAAATGACTTTCTCCCAAGATGTTCCTCTCTAGGCTGCAGTTCCTCAGAAATGTCACTCTTAGTTGCTCTTCGGCATTTTTTTCTCTCTTGGATTCTCCAGAGCAGAAGTCTGCTTTCAATGGCCATCTTCAAACTGTCTCTTAGCTGCAGCTCCTTTCTCAGCTTCTATGCTTTCTTCAAAGTGTCCCTCTTGGCTGTAGCTCCTCTTCAGCATGTCACTCTCAGCTGCACTGAGTTCCTTCTGTTTGTCAGCTCATTTATATGGCTCCAGTGATTTAATTTTGACCCACCCTGAATGGGCGGGATCACACCTCCATGGAAATTATCCAGAGTCATCACCCACAGTTGGGTAGGGTGCATTTCCATGGAAACACTCAAAGAATTACAATCTAATCAACACTGATACATCTGCCCATACATTATATTGCATCAAATATAATGGCATTTGGGGGGACATAATACATTCAAACTGGCACACTGGGGAACCTAAAGCCTTGGGGAAGGGGGTTGAGATGTGCTGACGTGGTGTGAGGAAGGATGGAATGGAATCTGAAGTCGTGTCCTTCTACATATAATTATTAATGCCAACTCTGGTGAGGGGCAGTTGGGGGCCTGAGCAATTAGTCACAGCAGAGGGATGTGCCTGGGGACTCCAAGAAATGGACCAGGGGAGTAGACAGAGGGTGACCATGGAGGTGACAGCTGAGCTGAGTGGTCTAGATGTGGCTCCCAGACAGGACCCTCCTGTGTGCCTGCCTGCCTTTAGAGGCATATAACTGTCCCGACCCCACCGTTTGCTGACTTACAGCCAAGCCCTTGCCACTCAAGGCCTTTCCCCATATGGTCCCCTCCACCCTTCCAGCCCCCAGCCCTCCTCCAAACATGTCTCCCCCAGAGCCCCTTCCTGAACACCCAGGGCAGTGGCTTCTTTCAGCCTTGCTCATGCCTCCACCAGAAGACCTTCCAGAGGTTCCTCAAGACCCAGGTCCAGCATCTCCTCCCCTGTGAAGACACCCCCACCCAAGTCGGGGTGCCCTCCTCCAGACCCCAATCATAGCACACATTGTGACTGTCCCCACGAGCCCGGGAGCTCCCCAAGGACAGAGGCTGCACACTCCAGGGCTGGCGCCCAAGTCCAGCACCCAAATAGTGGAGGGTGAGCACCAAATAAGCCAAGAAGGTGACATCTGGGTTATCCAGCCATTGCCTAAGAACCGCAGCCAGCTCCTCCGAGGAAGGCCAGCTCACAAAGGCATTCTTTTCACTGAAAAATGAAAAGAAGGAAGAGAGGACAAATACAGGAAGAGAGGCATTCTTGGAAGTCATTTTGTGTGGCTGAACTCAGCTGAATAAGGCGGCTCTTCCCTCTTCTCATGCTTTTTTCATCCCGTTCCATCTTGGTCCGATATTCAATACTTCCTTTTGGAGAACACATAGATTTGTTTGACTTGGAATATTGAATTTGGAGGCTATTCAGCGATTTCAAATTTCAGGAGTGGGGTGGTGGGGAGACACTGTAAATTAAAAAATTCTTTCCTCTTCGGTTTCTACCCAAGATTGTATATTTTTTGATGGCAAAATTAGGGATTAACTATAAACATCTGTTTGTTCAATACCGACGTGGTTGTGAGAACAATTACAAAAGACATGGACACTGAGGGGGTGGAAAGCTTTGGCTCTCCTTCCAAGGATTCAGGGAAGGTGGAGAGAGGGAGAGAAGGGGAGATGGGATGGGGGGAGGAGGGAGAGAAACTCAGGGGGAAGCAACAAGGGAGACCCCTCACCCCTCACCAGCACATGCCCAAAACCACCCCATCCAGTCAGCCTCCAGCCCCCACACTGTGCACTGACAGTCCCTTTCCCCAGCCTCTCTGCCCTGCTCTTCCTACATCTGTCCTCATTGTCTGAAATCTCGTTTCCTGAGCTGCCTTCAGCAGGGCTTTCCTGAGTGCCTATCATGTGTCTTGCAGTGAGCTAGGCTCTGAGATGTAGGCTGGGGGACTGTTGACGGTTGCCTTGTGACCCCACAAAAGACATGTTCAACTCCTGACTGCCCCCAGTCCCGAGGGTGTGGACCCATTTATAAATAGGATCTTTGAAGAGGTCATTATTAGTTAACGCATGGTCTAATTGACTGAGAGCCAGCCTTTATCCAACAGGGCTGGAGTCTTTAAAACAAAGGAAATTGGACACAGAAGCAGAAGCCAGAGAAAGATCAGCATGTGACTTTGGAGAAGCCATGGCCTTGCAACACCTTGATTTGGGACTTCTAGACCCCAAAACTGTGAACTAGTAAATTCCTGTTGTTTGAGCCAATTAGTGTAACTGCTTGCATGGTCACTATAATCTATGTGGGGAAATGGCCACCAAGCAACTCAGTTCATGATGAAGAGGTTAATTAAATCTGTGGTAGGTAAGTGCCACAAAGGAGTACAACGACCTTTGTTCATAAATAATAGGGTCTGATGAAGGCTTGGGGTTGGAGAAGGCTCCTTGAGAGAATGATCTTTGAGTGTAACTTTGAAGGATAAGAAGGAATTAGCAGAGCAAGGGGAGGGCATGGCTTGGTCAAAGGCCCTGGGGTAGGTGAAACATTTAGATTTGGAACCAAAGAGGAGCCAGTGAGTGCAGAGAACAAGCTGTATGTGAGGATGTGGCTGGAGGCTTAGCACCATGGGCAACCTCTAAAGGTTTTGAAGCTGGGCCAGGGAGCAAGACCAGATCTCTGCTTTTGGGGAGAGTCCACCGACAGAGCTTGGGAAGTGGATTGAAGGTGGAAAGAAGGGCCTTGGGGGCCTGCATGAGAGATGATGGCAGCTTGGGTGGAGACAGAGGCAGTGGGCAGATTCGTGACAAATTAGTAAAACATGGGTTCCCAGGAGGTTCTGGGGAGTACAGGGTGGGTGGGGGGCAGTGTGGGGGAGAAGTTCAGCAGTCTGGCTGTGATCATGGTGAAGGTTCCTTTAAGACATCCAAGGGAGTGTCGAGAAGATGTAGGGAGGGGTCTGGGTCAGAGGTCCATTTAGGGAGTTATCAACATGAGGGTAGTGTAGAGTAAGAGAACTGGGGGCTGATGGTAGACACACACACACACACACACACACACACCATGGCATGAATCATTGAGAAGAAGAATAGGGGTCCTAAAAGGAGAAAGCAGTGAGGTGGGAGAGAAGCTGACATCACATTTCAGGAAGAGGGAGCGGTTGGTTGCGTGTCGTGTGGTCAGGAGATGAGGGTTCTGGTTTGCTAATGCTGCTGTCATGCATAGTACCAGAAATGGACTGGCTTTTATAAAGGGGGTTTATTTGGTTACACAGTTACAGTCTGAAGGCCATAAAGTGTCCAAATGAAGGCATCAACATGAGTATACCTTCACCAAAGGAAGACCAATGATGTCTGATAAACCTCCGTTAGCTGGGAAGGCACGTGGCTGGTGTCTGCTGATCCCAGGTTGTGTTCCAGCTTCTCTCTAAGCTCCTGTGTGTTCTTCAAAGTGTCTCTCTTGGCTGCAGCATCTCCTTCTGTCTGTGAACACTTTTATAGGACTCCAGTGATCCAATAAAGACCCACCCTGAATTGGTGGAGTAACACCTCCATGGAAATTATCCAATCAGAGGTCTCACCCACAGTTGATTGAGTCACATCTCCATGGAAACACTCAATCAAAGGATTCCAACCTAATCAACACTAATACATCTGTCCCACAAGATTGCATCAAAGAACATGGCATTTTGGGGGACATAATACATCCAAACTGGCACAGTGTGGGTCATCACTCAAAATCCAGGCCCTGCTCTAGGTGATCATCTTGTATGTTTGCTTATTTAATCCCCACAAAGTAAGTTGTATTATTAGCCTTGTTTCACAGAGAGGAACTGGGGCACCAGAGGTGGAGGGACTCTGCCCACAGCCCCACAGCTGGGCTGTGGTAGCACTAGGATTTGAGCCCAGACTACCCACTGTACCAGGCTGCCTCTTGACACCAGGCTTCAAGAAGCAAGATCTGGATTTACTGACATGAAGGTCTTTGGTGACTTCTGTGAGAGCAGTGTCAGTGGAGTGATGAGGAAGAAAGCCAGATGGAGGAAGAGAACTGGAGATGGTTCATGAGAACAAGTCTTTAGGGAAGTTCCACTGTGAATGGTTAGCTACTGCTGTGGGGAAAACCCATGCCAAAATTTAGTGACTTAAAACAACGATTTATTTTTCTTGTGATTCTCTGGGTTGACCAGGCAGTTCTGCTTCACTGGGGGTTGCCTAGAGTCCTGGGATAACTAGAAAGTCTAAGATGGTCTCAGTTTTGGCCTGTGTTAAGAGCTCCCTGGGATTGCCAGCCAGGGTATCTTGGTTCTCATCCCTGTGTGTTGCCACACAGATGCTTGGGCTTCCTCACAGCATGGCCATTGGGTTTCAAGAAGAAGCACTGCAAGGGGACACACCCCAAGGTGCAAGTGCTTACTAAAACTCTGCTTGCTATATAATTTAACTCGAATGGTCAGTTCTTTCAAACACCATAATTACATGGAACCTTGAATAGGGAGTGAGATCTGGTTTGTCTGTACAGGTTAGTGTGAAGCCCCGATGCATCCCAGAGTAATTTGGGCAGAGAATAAAGAAGTATTTGTAAATCCCCTTAGGGGACTGGGGGGAAATGTGGAAATAGTAAACTTACCCACCTGGGGAATTCCTGATATTCTCACAAGCATTGGGGGCTACCACTTTAGTAGGCCAAGCCATGATCTTGGGGCTTGCCCTTATGAAGCATGTTCCTGCAAAGGAGAGGCTAAGCCAACTTATAATTATGCTGAAGAGTTACCCCCAGAGAACCTCTTTTGTTGCTCAGATGTGGCCTCTCTCTCTAAGTCAACTCGGCAGGTGGACTTGCTGCCCTCCCCCCTACTTGGACGTGACTCTCAGGGGTGTAAATCTCCCTGGAAACATGGGACATGACTCCCAGGGATGAGCTTTGCCCTGGCATCAGGGGATTGAGAAAGCCTTCTTGGACCAAAAGGGGGAAGAGAAATAAAACAAAATAAAGTTTCAGTGGCTGAGAGATTTCAAGTGGAGTCAAGAGTTCATTCTTATGTGTTATATAGATATCCATCTTAGTTTTTAGTGTATTAGAATAGCTAGAAGGAAATACTTGAAACTGTTGAACTGCAACCCAGTAGCCTTGATTCTTGAAGACAATTGTATAAGTGTATAGGTTACATGGTGTGACTATGTGATTGTGAAAACCTTGTAGCTCACACTCCCTTTATCAAGTGTACAGACAGATGAGTAGAAAAATGGGGACAAAAAAGTAGATGAATAATAGGGGAAATGGTGGGGATGGGATGTTTTGGGTGTTCTTTTATTCCTTTATTTTTGTTTTTATTCTTATTTTTATTATTATTATTTTTTGGAGTTCAAAAATGTTCAAAAATTGTGTTGGTGAATGCAGAACTATATGATGATACCATGAACAATTGACTGTACAATTTGGATGATTGTATGGTATGTGACTATATCTCAGTAAAATTGCAAAAAAAATAATCTCTGCTTGCATCACGCTTGCTAACGTCCCATTGACCAACACGTGGCCAAGCCCAGGGTCAATGAGAAATGATCATGACTCCTGGGAGCCATAGTTCATTGGCAACCATCAAAGTAACAGTGTACCATGGGACCAAGTCACTGCTGTCAATAAACATGCAGCAGAATGTTTTTGAAAGATGGTAGTGATTTGCATATGTTAGAGCAATAGGGTCAATAGAAAGGGAAGAGGCTGAAGATGGTGGGAATAGAGTGACCATTTAAAGCATGTAGAGTGTTTCACTGAGTATGTATTGCCTTCCTACTCCATTTTAAGGTAACCCCACAGCTGTCTAGCTCCTCTTTGTACCCTATTTGACAGACATGGCTCAGTGCTTTGGGGCAAGGTCACACAACTTGGGTGCACAGCAGAGCCAACAGGCCTCCAGTTCTATCTAACTCCAAAGCTGACATCCCTAACCACCAAGCTTCACTGCCTCCAGGCATAGGGGAAGAGCCAAGAGGCCAGCAAGAGTGAGCAAGATAGGAGAAGCCAATTCAGGCAGCAGGTGCCATCTTCCTCCCCAAGGAGAAGCAAAGCTAGGTTGGGGGAAAAATACGTTGATAGATGCAAGGAAGGATGTTGACTGATGAACTCCATTTTCCTACCTAGGTAGGAAGCCAGGCTTTGAGCTGAGAAAGCTGAGGCATGGGCTGTAACATTGAAGGGTGGTGTATTAGCTATTGCTACCTAAGTGTGATGGTTAGGTTCATGTGTCAGCTTGGCCATGGTGCCCACGTGTCTGGTCAAGCAAGCACTGGCCTAACCATTACTGTAAGGACATCTGTGGCTGGTTAATAAACCAGAATGCTGGTTTATTAAATCATCAGTCAGTTGGCTGCAGCTGTGACTGATTACATCAACGAAGGGTGTGTCTTCCACAATGAGAAAATGCAATCAACTGGATTTAATCCAATCAGTTGAAGACTTTCAAGCGAGACAGATAGAGGACCTTCCTTTCTTCTTCAGCTAACCAGCGAAGCATTTCCTGAGGAGTTCATTGAAGTTGCCAGTTTGCTGTCTGAGGAGTTCATCAAACATCATTGGAATTGCCAGTTTGCTGCCTGCCCTATGGAATTTGGACTCATGCATATTCACAGTTACATGAGACACTTTTATAAAATCTTATATTTAGATATCTCTTGTTGATTCTGTTTCCCTAGCAAACCCTAACTAATACACTAAGAAACCACCCCAAAGCATAGCTGCTTAAAACCACAACTGTTGATCAACAAAATGGGGTCAGTAGGTGCAATGGAGGATGATTCAGCTGTCAGAAGGGAAGGAGTTCTGAGACTGACTGCCACACAGATTAACCTTGCAGACATTACGCCGAATGAAAATAGGCCAGGCACATAAGGACAAATGTATGATGTCACTTGAATGAGATCCCTAGAAATGGCAAATTTGCAGAGGCAGAAAGTAATTTAGAAGTTACCAGGGGAGGGGACAAGGGGAAGTTTGGGCTCAGTGGGTATGCAGTGTTGGTAAATAAAAATCAATAAAAAATAAATCTGGCCTGGACCCTGACTGATACGGAGCATTTGTAACAAAATAATCACACCTAGCAACGTTAAACCTCCATGATGGCCAAAGAAGGGAAAATGAAAGCGGTACTACTTATGGCTTATGAAGTTTGCACAAATTCTTTTAAAATGAGGTTATCTAGGGCTGGTGAAACAGCAGTGAAAGGTAAAAATAAAAAATCCAGCACACATTGTTGGAGGCATTTTTAAAGCTACAACTCCTTCTGGAAAACTGTTTCCCGATATAGATCAAAGGCATAAAATGTTTTTGACTTTTGCCCCACACTTGTACTTTTGGGAACCTATGGAAAAAAAAAACATTTATTTTGTGGCTCACAGTCTGCAGACCCACCAGACTCACTCTGGGACAGGCTGGTGGCTTGGCGGCTGTCTGCTCAGCTCAGCTCTGCTCCACGTGGCCGTCATCCCCTAGCAGGTTGGCCCAGGCTTGTTCTTGGAGCAGAGGGACGGAGCAAGTGGCTGGGACTCTCGGGGCCGAGCGCAGAACTGGCAGCGCTCTTCATTCCACCACAGTGTCTCAGCCACAACTCTGGTTAGTTCTGATCCATGTGATATGATGAACCCTGAAGACATTGCGCTGAGTGAAATAAGCCAGACACAGAAGAACAAGTAGTATGATTCCACTTAGAGGAAATATCCAGAATAAGCAAATTCATAAAGACAGAAAGTAGAGTAGAGTTTACCCAGGGCTGGGGATGGGGCAGGAATAAGGTGTTACCATTGAATAGGTGCAGAGTTTCTGTTTAGGGTGAAAAGAATGCAGTGGTCAGGGATGGTGGTGACAGTCAATGTAATTAACGCCACTGAACTGTGCAGAGAAAATGGTTAGAATGTCCCACAACAATGCCTGGCACACAGTCAATGTGAAATATAATATTTGTTTAAAGAATGAATCAGCAGAGACGTGACCGTTAAATGTCACAAGAGGGGATAGTATTGCCTCATCAAGTAGATTTAAATTTATGCATGACAAGGCCGTTTTGTGGTTTTCGTGTAGGAATAGTGATTTGTAGTTCTGTTTACAATGGAGCCTTATTGATGAAAACATGTTATAGAGCAGATATTTTCCACTGGTTTCTGTCTACAAAAACATTCTGTCTTAGAAAACCAAGGTCACATTGTTAGCTAACATTTGTGGTATAACTTAATTTATTAACTTTATTTAATAACTTAATCTATTTAATAAAATAGATTAATAAAATATAATTATTTTATTAAATAGATTTTATTAAATTTTTTAAATTAACTTTTTTAAATCAAAATTTTTTAAATCAGATTTAAAATTTTTTAAATTTTATTTAAAATTTTTATTAAATAAAATAATCTATTTTATAAATTAATCTATTTAATAAAATAGATTTGCTTGTTCATAATTTTTAAAAAATGATTAAAATGGCAAATTTTATGTTATTGATGTGCTGGACAATAAAAAAAACTGTTAAAAAAAAAAAGATCAGGAGAGTCCGGAAGCAGATGCTTTTTGGAGGAAAGTTTCTGTTACTATGATTCCCACTTGACAAAGTCTGGCTCACTCAAAAATGTGGCCTCAAGCACCCGGGACAGCACCGTCCCTGGCACCTTGGCCCCTACTTTGAAATTCGCCCCCAGGCTCTGTCCTGGTTGTGGAGAGGAAGCAGCAAGAGCCAGCTTGGCTCATTGGCAGGCGGGACTTTTTCAGAAGGGTTGCAAAGAGGATCTCGCCTTGCACCTCCAAGGGGTCTGCAGGCAAGAGGAAGGAGAGAATACGTATTCTTTCCGGCTGCACCACACCTCCTGGTTTCCATTGGCCACTCAGGAAACCAGGCCCTCTGCCCTGCTCGGCAGTGTTTCCTCCGAGTCTGGAAGCGAAAGGACTTGCCAGCATGGTCCAGCACTGCTGGAGCAAGGAAAAGAGGCTGTTGAGGGGATCTGACACAGCACTCAGCAAGCGTGTCCATGGAAGCCTGGCCCCATTCTGCATCTGGGTGTACACCCCAAAGACATCTCCACTCAGTGCATGGGCAGCTCTGGTTGTGGAGGCCGAGGGTCCAGGGCAGGCCTCCTCCACGAGGACCCCCCAAAGCATAGTGCAGAGGGAAAGGGTTAGATGCAGGATAAGGCACAATGAGAACATGACTGCAACTATCTAAATAAGAAGTTCATTTTATTCTTTCATTTCATGCAATGCTGGACAAGGTAAGAAGCATCATATCAGTGACACCCATTTCATCAGAATACGTAAACATAACCCCTATTAAGCACATCAGAATGGTTGTCTATGGGAGGGGGAGTGAGAATAAAGGCAGTGGGGAGGGGCAGCCAGTCCTGAGCTTTAGTTAATTGATGTCCCAGGAGAGGACACAATGAACACCAAACAACACTCAACTCTGATTGGTTTGGTCCGACAGCCTACAGGGCAACTTTTGTGGGGAAATAAAAGATAGCTCCTTCTGGGAGAACACAGCCTAGGGCTGGGGCACACAGCTTGGCGAGGGAAAATGGAAACCAGATTTCAGCCCTCACTCCTCAGCTGGCGGCCTTGTGCAGTGCATGACTTGCACAACTGTGCATGGCTGTCCTGCCCATGGCTTAATAGTTAGCATACACAGAGTAAAGGGAGAAGCATGGGTAGATGGATAGATAAAGAGAAGTTGAGGGAAGATAGATTTTGAGAGAAAGAGAGAGATGTGAGTGTATCTGAGCTTAAAACCCATGCGGAAGGTCACACACCAAAATTTCTGTGGTTGGGACTTCTGGGAACGGAATGAGAGAAACACACAGAGTGGCAGAATTATGGGTGAATTTTACTCCTTTTTTTTATTAAATAAATTAATGTTTGGCTTCTTTAAATTCAAAATAAAATAAAGGGTCCCTTCTCCCTGTTCTGGGTGCACTGGTGGACAGGTTGTCTCTGGTCTGGCAGGGGACTGGGTGGGGAGGCTGGGGTTGGGGGCACAGCAGGGTCCTACATGCGAGGCCCAGGGTCCACACAGATGCTTGGTCCTAGAGCTGTTGAGGCATCCAGGAGTCACCTATTCTTCTCCCCAGGGCCGTAGGGGGCTGCCCTGTCAAGGGGGATGGAGGAAGATGGGTCACTGCTTCTCTTTCTGATCTGTGGCTGCCTGGACCATCCAGCCCAGCCTCGGTGTCCCTGTGGGTGAGGGACAGACCCCTGAGAGTTTCAGATGGTAAGGAAACTATTTAGAGGTCATAAGCATGCTCTTTTCAATTCTCTCTGTATCCTTCTGATCACATTGTAGATGGTGCTAGGAGGTCTGTAACATCTATCCTGCACTTGCTAGCGCCCCTTCTTAAACAAAGACAAAGAAGCCCTCTGGTTCCAAGACTTTCAGCTCTGTACGATAATGGTTTAGCCAGAAGTTAATGATTTTGTTTGTTTGTTTGCTTTCATTGTATTCATTTTGTAAACTTATGTTAATGAAAAAATGACACCGGTTTTTCACTTACGGAAGCCGCATAAAGTTTTCTTTTAAAAATGTTTATTTACCTATTTTAAAGTGAATTGATTTAAAGAAAATATAGGTAAATCACTGAAGAGGAGGTTTGCAGGTAGGCAGAAGGCATGAGGCAGGACTCAAGTAACTAAAACCTGGCAAGGGACTACTAGAACCCCCTGACAAGAATGTCTCCACTCCAGCATCCTTTGTGACTAGGGAGGTGTTCCGGTTTGCTAATGCTGCTGTTATGCAAAATACCAGAAATGGATCGGCTTTTATAAAGGGGGTTTATTTGTTTACAAACTTACAGTCTGAAGGCCATGAAAATGTCCAAATTAAGGTTTCAACACGAGTATACCTTCACCAAAGGAAAGCCAATGGGTCCAGGAAACCTCTGTTAGCTGGGAAGGCACATGGCCAGTGTCTGCTGAGCCTGGTTTGTACTCCAACTCCTCTCTCAGCTCCTGTGCATTCTTCAAAATGTTGCTCATGGGTGTTTTGTCCTCTTAGTTTCTCCAAAGAATCAGCAAAAGTCTGCTTTCAACAGCCATCTCCAAAATGTGCCTCTCAGCTGCAGCAGTGAGTTCCTTCTGTGTGAGCTCTTATAGGACTCCAGTGATTTAATTCAGACCCACCCATTCAGGGTGGGGTAACACCTCCATGGAAATTATCCAATCAAATGTTTCAGCCACAGTTGATTGATTCACATCTCCAAGGAAACACTCAAAGGATTCCAATCTAATCAACACTAATACATCTGCCCCTACAAGACTGCATTAAGAACATGGCATTTTGGGGGGGCATAATACATCCAGACTGGCACAGGAGGGGACACAGTTCTGAGACTCTGACTTATGGGCTTCTTTACAGCATTCGAATATCAAGCATTGAGCACCTACTGCACGCGAGGCCTACTGTCTATAAGGCGACATGTCCTGTGTACCTGGGTAAATACTGGTCCCTGCCCTCCCAGGTCTCCCAGTCTGCCGGGGAAACAGATAAATAGACAGAAACCTGTGAGGGTGCAGAGGAGGCTTCTACTTCAGCCTTGGAAGAGCAAGGAGGGCTTCCTGGAGGAGAGGGCTTCTAAAATTGAATAATGAAAGGGAAACACAAATTCACCAGACCAGAGTGCTAGGTAGGCATCCCAGCAAGAGTGTCTGGGCCAAGATACTTGTGCTTCTTCTGAAAACATTTTCTAAAATGAGTCCCTTTCCACCCACATTTGTAAGGCAATATGTTGATACAGAACTATTGATAAGATGACAAAAAGATGTCAGAGGAAGCTCTGGGAAAGCCCAAATGGTGGCACAATTT
Organism: Choloepus didactylus; assembly: GCF_015220235.1. NCBI lineage: Eukaryota > Metazoa > Chordata > Mammalia > Pilosa > Megalonychidae > Choloepus > Choloepus didactylus. The sequence continues at coordinate 9,784,117 of NC_051316.1, read as the reverse complement.
TTAGTAGTTTCCCCTATTATCTGTATCCCCATGACCCCATGTTAGAACAGGATTTGCTTCCCATGGGCAGGTGGGCACAGTCTGTGGGCAACGTTTCTGAAGCTGGAGCAATCCTGCTTCTTTTGAGTCACTATAGACTAGACATACCTCACACACAAGGGCTATTTCTAGATTTGATACCTAGAGCCAAAATTACCTGTCATCCCAGCCAGTGATCAGCCCAGGCCCAGCCCAGCCTCAGCTCAGCCTCAGGAAGGCCAAGCCCCAGCCCAGGCCAGTCCAGCCCAGCCCAACCCAGTCCAGTCCAGCCCAGCCCAACCCAGTCCAGCCCAACCCAGTCCAGCCCAGCCCAGCCCAGTCCAGCCCAGTCCCAGCCCAACCCAGCCCAGCCCAGTCCAACCCAGTCCCAGCCCAACCCAGCCCAGCCCAGTCCAGCCCAGCTCAACCCAGTCCAGCCCAGCCCAGTCCAGCTCAGTCCCAGCCCAACCCAGTCTAACCCAGACCAGCCCAGACCAGTCCAGCCCAGTCCCAGCCCATCCCAGCCCAGCCCAGCCCAACCCAGTCCAGCCCAGCCCAGTCCAGCCCAGTCCCAGCCCAACTCAGTCCAGCCCAGTCCCAGCCCAACCCAGCCCCAGCCCAGCCCAGCCCAGTCCAGTCCAGTCTAGCCCAGTCCAGCCCAACCCACTCCAGTCCAGCCCAACCCAGTCCAGCCCAGCCCAGACCAGTCCAGCCCAGCCCAGACCAGTCCAGCAGGGTTTGATTCCAGCTTGGAAACAGATCACTTTTCTCTTAGCACCAGATGAGTTAACCAGCTTAATTTTAGGTAAAATCTCCCATGGTGAGAGGCTCCCAGGACTGAGGGAGCCTGAGGAATCAAACAGCAGGCTCTCAGCCAACTCCAGACAGAGAGACACCCAGGGAGCGAGTTGGTGTGCACTGGTTAGCATCATCTAACCTATTTTCTCTTTGCAACATGTATAATGACAAAGGCATTTCATCCAGAGTATGTAAAGACCCCAACGATTTAATAAGAAAAAACAGGTAGCTCAGTAGGAAAATGGGCAAAAGTATTGAATAAAGAGTTCTAAAAAGAGGACACCCACACAGCTATCCCTCCATCCATCCATCCGTTCATTCTGCAGATACTTACCATATACCTTCTGCATGCCAGGTACAGTCCTAGAAGTGGAGACACAGGAGTAAATGAAAGAGGCAGGCGTGGCTGGAGACGGAGTGGGGGTGAGGAGGGTGCGGTGGTTAGAGAGTTTTAGAAACGGCAGAGCCTTGTCTGCCCATAAGGATCCAAGAGAGCGGGAAGGCAGGGCATGTTCACAGGTCCAACTCCCCCCAGACCTGAGCCGATGGAGGCAGGGCTGGCTCCTTCTCCTCTTTGTGTCCAGGCACACACCTGACGCATTACAGGTTCTCAAAACTGCAGCAAGTTAACAACAGGCTCTTACCTAACCAGGATCTTCTCTGGGGCCTTGGAGACAACTGTCACCTGGACAGGGCCCGGGAGTTCCCAGGCTGGCATCCCACACCGCTGTAAGAAGGCCCTGCCACCTGCAAGCCAGAATCTGCAGCATCCCCAGGGAGATGTGCCAGGGCAATTGGGAGTGGGAGCTGCAGGAATCCAATGGGGGCAGAGCTGCTTTCCATTCTGCATCCCTATAAATACTCCCAGCATCGGTGGAGGACCTCCTAATTTTATTATGACCAGCCTAAAAAGACGCCTGTAATAAAAAGAAACACACAGCCCCATTTATACACAAGTGTAAAATATATTAAAATAACTTTAAGTGCATGAGTCACTCACTCACAAAGAGTATGTGTGTGTGGTTTTTTTTTTTTTTTAAATCACAAACAGCACTTTGTGGTGAGGACGGCAATGAAGCGAGGCTGGCCCAGCAGGACCCTGGCAGGGAAGGGGTACCTCCTGTGCATTCCTGGGAAACCCTGTGGGTCTGCTCTGACAGTATTCCCATTTCACAGATGGGGACACTGAGTCCAGGTTAAACCCAGTGAGGGGCAGAGCCAGGGCCAACACCACATGCCCCCACCGCCACTACGGCACTCTTCCCCACCAGCACAGACACCAAGGCAGAACTGGTGCCCTCCAATTTAGGGGGGACCCAGAGATGATGGCTGGAGGGATCTTCAGAGGCAGAGTCCCACCTGCCACGGGCCCTCCACCACTCCACCCTTGGGCAGTGTGCCAGTTTGAATATATTGTGTCCCCCAGAAAAAACCATGATTTTTTAATCCAGTCTCGTGGGATATTGGGATTAGGTCATTTCCATGGAGATGTGACCCCACCCAACTGTGAGTGACACCTTTGGTTAGGGTGTGACCTCGGATTGAATGTTTCCATGGAGATGTGGCTCCGCCCACTCAGCGTGGGCCCTGATTAGTTTACTGGAGTCTTACAAAGGGGCTCACAAGCAGAAGAACCTCAGAGCTGCAGCTGAGAGACACTGTTTGAAGATGGCCATTGTAAGCTGACATTTGGAGAACACCATTTTGAAACACAACCTGGGAGCAAGCAGACGCCAGCCACAAGCCTTCCCAGCTAACAGAGGTTTTCCAGACCCCATTGGCCATCCTCCAGTGAAGGTACCTGATTGCTGATGTGTTACTTTGGACACTTTATGGCCTTAAGACTGTAACTGTGCAACCAAATAAACCCCCTTTTATAAAAGCCAATCCGTTTCTGGTGTTTTGCAAAATGGCAGCATTAGCAAACCAGAATAGGCAGCAAACTTGTGAGCTCTGCCTTCTCAACGTACCCAGAACCTGGCCCTTTCTCCCACCTCCATCACACCACCCTGGTCTGAGCCCAGATGGTGTTGTCCCCTCCTGGCTGTCCTCCCTGCCCCATCCTGCAGTCCATTCCCAGCCCTACCCTGCAGACTCCTCACACTGCTCGGAACTCTCCGTGGCTCCCACCTCCCTCTTACACCCTCCCTCACTTTCCAGGTCCCAGCCATGCCTCAGGGGCTTGTGGCTGACCCTCCCTCCTTCCCCTCCTTCTTTGCTCAGATACCACCTTCTCAGCGGGGCCTATTTAAAATTGCACCCCAGCACTCTTCCCTGTTTCATTTTCACTGAAGCCCTTTTAGTTGTCGTGTTACCTTCTACCAATTTTACTTACTTATCCTGCTCACTGTCTGTCTCCCCCACCTGAGTGTGACTCCTAGGGACATGGTTCTTGCCTGTCTGTCCTGGTCACCGCTAAGCCCCAGAGTCTAGATCAGTGCCCACCAAATGTCCAGTGGATACAGTAACAGGTGACGAAAGCAGTAGCGATGCTGAATGAATGAATGAGTGCATGCTCTCTGAAGGTGTGGAACAAACCCAGACCTTGAACAAAGTAGCACTAACACATTTTCGTTGAAAGATCAAAGGAGGGGATGTGGAATGAATGAGTGAATGAATGATGCATGCACAGGGACTGTGCTTTCTCCCACAGACCCCCAAGGGCTCTGGTTTCTGAGTGTTCTCTGTCCTCCTTCGGGTTCCAGCAGCAGGGACACTGCATCTCCATGTGGACACAGCTGGCCTCATAGAACCCAGCCCAGCCTGCTGGGCAGAGTCACCGTGGGAAAGAAACCCGCCATCTCTTCTCTTATCCCAACACCACGGTCTCCTTGACAAGCGAGAAATGCAAGCAAGCGTTCAGGTGTCTTGGAAAGCAGCTGTTTGTAGCATGCAGACCGTGCACCCTGTAGCAACGTGCTCTTTTCTGGTTTCTCTCCCTCCTTCTCTGTCGTCTTTCCTGCTCCTCCTCCTTCCTGGCCCTGCTTCTTCCCTACCATTTTCCCTCCTCCTCCTCCTTTCACTCACCAGAGTGGGTGGCTGCAGGATTAAAGCAGAGCCAGAAGGTGAATGGAGCTGGGAAGGTGACCTCACAAGATATCCATCTCAACCAGAGGTTCTAACCAAGATGCCCTCCCTCCCTTCTCTCCAGCGAGTAGAGCCCCGTTCCTGCTGCCCTGCAGAACAAAAGAGAGTCTCAGGTGGCACTCCCCCAGAAGCAGACCCCGGGACAAGGATTCCCAAGCAGTCATTTACTTGGGAGGTGATCCTGGGAAGGACCAGGGGGGCACAGGAAGTGAGGCAGGGCAAGAGGGCAAAGGGTGGGTTGTCAAGCAATCAAGCAGCCAGAGCTAGCCCCAGCTGGGAATTCTAGGAGCAGGTCAGACCACGTCCCTCAGTGCGTCCACCTGAGGGGGAGGGAGCTGAGGGTTGATACACCGTCTCCTACTGGTCACCAGTGGGGGCTGCCTGGGGGGCTGCAGGAGAGTGTGAATTGCTTGGTGCTTCCAGGCCACTGCCAGGGCAGGCTCTGGGGGCTGGAGGAGGCTAAGGGAAGCCAACGCTTACCGTTCATTGTGGATTGAGTCACATCCCCTGCAGAAGACGTGCTCCAGTCTTAACTGCATTCCCGTGGGGGTGAGCCCATTTGTAAACTGGACCTTTGAAGATGTTCTTAGCAGTTACGGTGTAGACTCATTTACGAACAGGATCTTGGAAGATCCTATTTAGATGAGGCCAAACAGAATCAGAGTGGGCCTTAATGCCCGTGGCTGAAGCCCTCAGAAGACAGGAAATTCAGACGCAGAAGTCAGCGGAAGCCAGAAGACACAGGAGAGAGGGATTGCCAGGGGATGGAGAATTGCCAGATGCTACAGACTCCTGGAAAAAGCAAGTCCTCCAAGTGGCTTGACATGAGACTTCTAGCCTCCAGAACCATGAGCCAATAAATTCCTGCTGTTGAAGCCAACCCTTCGTGTGGTGTTTGTCACAGCAGCCCGGCAGACTAATACTGCTGGATGTCAGACACAGAAAATGAAGGCAAGGCTCTGGCGGGGTCTGCCCCCAGCCTGGAGGAGGGAAGTGGGGGTGTCGGGGTACAGTGCAGAGCGGCTCATAAGGGATGGGGTCTGGGAGGTCTTCAGGAGAAACTGGGTCCTAAAAAAATCTCAAATGAGAAAGAGCAGGCAGGGAGGGGAATGAGCCCGAGCTAAAGCAGCAGCCCTGGAAGTGGCAGGAACCATAAGCTGGGACAGGAAAGGATAAGGATACGGCAGAGGGTGGTGAGCATGACGATGGAGGGGGAGGGTGGCTGGTCGGGTGGGCAAAGGAGCTGGACCTTGGCTTGCGGGAAGATGGGGGGCTATTGAAGAATGTATATATGTGAGAGACCCACCTGCTTTCCCAGGCCCTCTGGGACCAACCCCAGGCTGCCGAGGACCTGCCCCTCATCCTGCCACTGCCTTGGTGTCCTACCAGAAGGCCCTGGAGGAGAGAATACAGCATTGCAGACCTGTAACATGAGATCACACACATCGCCACCAGGATCACCCAACATGTAAACAGGGGGCAAGGAGACATTCCCTGGGGCCACGGTGTTTATTGTGTACTTCCCACACACCAGGCACTGTCCCGGGAACTGAGGGTGCAGGGGTGAACAGGACAGGAAGAGTCTCTGCCTTCCCAGAGCTGACATTCCAGAGAACCAGAAAGCCAAAAACAGACAACCTCACGAAAGACTTACAGACGATGGCAAGGGTCGTGATGATGCTGAGAAGTTGTGAGAGAGGGAAAAGAGGGGCTGCCAAAGCCGTAGGGGCTTCCTCCCTGGTTTGTCTCCTGAGCCCAGACTCTCTGCTTCCCCACACTCAACCAGCCAGCCTGCAAGCAGACAGGAGCCACATGCCCCATGCCAGCAGTCCCAGCCCCCTTCCTCCAGGACAGAGGCGACCTCCCAGCTTTGGGGGATGCTCCACTCCAGCTCTTTGGGTAGTGCACAGACATCACGTTTGTGCTAACTCTGAAAATCCCTGGTGAGGAAATCCCATGGCTATGGGTCAGGTACTTCAACAATACCCTGAGATATTAGTTTTACTCCCTAATTTAGAGAAGGGGAAACCAAAACACAGAGAGAGGAGGTAAAGCACTCAAGACTGCACAGCTGAGTGGAGAAGTCAGGACTGGAACCTGAGGCAGCCTGGCTTAGAATCTGCACGTTTCACCACAACGCTAAGCTGCTTCCAATTCTGTAATCATCCTAAACTCTCACTCAGACTGTTTCCTGGGCCGAGGGTACAGAGTGAGCACAGGAAGTTGCTTTGGCCTGAACTGACAGCCCAGCTTTACTGCCATTCATTTTCTGTGTAAACTTGAGTAAGTCACCCCCCTTTTCTGAGCCTTAGCCCCCTCATTTGAGAAATGAACTTGGGACTTTTTCTTGCAGAGAGAGATCACAGCTTAAGTGCTTCATAAATAGGGGGTGGGAGTGACATAGTTGCCCCCAATTCCAGCTGGCACCATTCTAGGGACCCCTGGGAAGGGAAAAGAGCCCACCCAAGTTGGACGTCATTCTACCCCGGGAGTTTGCAGAGCATCTGCACTGGGCACAGAGGTCAGAACCAGATCTGCCTGACTGTAGAGTGGGCGTTCCTTATGCACACGAGAATGCCAGGGACTGAGTCACAGCCGGCCAGGGACTTAGACAGCAGTGCCCCAAAAGGGCCCAGCCCCAGCCCCCTGGAACCCCAAGCTTATTGGGAGACAGTCCCTCAAATGCACATCATTAGCAGTAGCAGGTGCTAGAGAGCACTGGGGCAAATGATGTGGCAGCCCAGACCTGGAAGAAGGCAAGGCTTAAGCAGCTGCAGAGCACAGGGAAGGGCACTGCAAGCAGGTGGAACAGCATGGGGGGGTGCCCTGAGGAAGGAGGAGGTTTGGCTGAACCAGCCCAGAGAGCCAGCCACAGGGCAGAGTCATATTGGATGGCTTTCTATTCCAACTCCCCAACTTTCTCCTGAACAACGAACACTCTCATTTCTGTGCTAAAATTCACTCGTGGTCTGGAAGAGAAGACGGTCGATGCTTACCACGGGAGCCAACCCACCTGCCTCCCACCCTCCTGTCTTTCCCTTGTATCTTCTCCTAAGTCTCCATTTCTGGGCGCTTTTTACCACTTTCCTCTCCTTTCTGTCCCTTTCCCTGTCTGTCCCTCCTCCATGGTCCCCTCCCCCGCCGGGCTGGTCCCCGCCGCCCTGGAGGCCCCGGGCCTCCTCCTGCCTCCACCTGCCTCTTCCCCACCCTCTCGCCCGCCGGGTCCCTGCACTCGCCGCGGCACCGCCTCCAGTGCGCAGGGCTGGGAGCCCCGCTAATGCGTTTCTCATGGCGCGTCAGTCAAACGCCCTTCTAATGTCTTTAAAGCACGCAGAAAATTGCATCCTTATGAAAAAAAAAAAGAGAGAGAGAGAGAGAAGGAGAAAGAGCAAATTGCCTAGTCGAGGCGGAGCTGCCGCGGGGCTCGGCTGGGTTCAGAGCGGCCGGGGCTGGCGGGAAGGGTCGGCCAGCGGCTCGCGCGCTACCTTTGGGCGGGAGCCAGTCACCGTCTACTCTCCGTCGCCTTCTGGGCCGCGCCCTGCCCTCCTCCTTGTCTCCTCACCTACCTCCTTTCCCCCACGCTCTCCACACTTCCTCTCCAAGCCCACCTCCCTTTCGCCCCTCCTACGCCAAGCTCATAGCTGCCTCGGGGCCTTTGCACTTGCGCGTTGCTTGGCGCGCGGCACCGCACCGCGAGTTCCTTTTTGTCATTTCAGGTCTCAGTTGAAGAGTCTGCACCTTAGAGACCCGCCCTAGCCGCCCTGACTAAAGTCCCCGCCCCACGCATTGCCTAAAATCCTTTTTATTTTCTACATGCGTTTATCCCTCTCTGAGATCGTCTTGTTTACTCCCCTCCATCCCATGTAAACTCCTTTATGCCCGGTGCCTGGCAGAGCCTTGCACACAGCAGGCACTTAATAAATCGTTGGTGAACAAATGGAGGCTCATTCCGGGTGGGCAGAAGCTGTTGGCGACCCTAAGGCGCTTGCCTGGCAGCTGCACTTTCTCTCTGGAGCTTCCCAAGGTGGACCTGGAGGCTGCTAGGCAAGGGGAAGTGGAGACCACAGAGCTGAATTCAGATCCACTTGGGAAAGTTGCCTCACATCGCTGAACTGTACCTTCCTCCTAGTCTCCACACCAGAACAGGAGCACCTGAGTTGCCACTGGATCAATATAGGTAGGTAACTCAGAACTCCAGCCCCACCGCACAGTGTCCCCAGAGATCCAAACAGCCTGCCACACTCGGTAAAAGAAAGCACGGCTCCAAGCACTTGATATATATCAGAGAATCCATGACGCTATTGTCAGACATATCATTTCCTGTACCACTAAAAAGAAAAAAAAAAAATGTTGCCTATTACCATGACCCAATGCTCTTACATCACCCGGAGTTTTTTATACTTACAAAAGCTGTTTTAGACTTACTAGGATTTATATATTTTATTCCAGATCACTGTCAAGTGTACATAAAAAGGAAAGTATCAAGGAAATAAATCGACTGAGTTGTTCCTAAAACTTCTTCGCCGTCAGAGCGCTGTCTCTAGGAATCACGGTCCCACTAGCGTTCCCATGTCCCTGCACCCCCCCCCCCCATGGCGTCGACCTGGGCCTTTGCAGGTAAGGGGACCCATTTCCTCAGAGCTGCTCCCCCACCTCTCCGGAGAGTCTTTCCACACCACGCAGGCTTTGCAGCTGCCACTTTCTCCATCTCACCCAAAGGGGCCCTGACTCCTTTCCTCTGTCTGAGGGTTGACGCCTGAGAGGCGAGGGGCGGCTGCTGTCCAGCCAGATTCCCGGCAAGGCCTCCGGAGAGGTTCACGTGCTGCAGAGACAATTCCATCCTGCTGTCCCCCTGCAGACCACAGGATGCCAGGTGCCTGGGATAGTCCACTGCCCCCCACACTGTCACACGAACCCAGATTTCAGAAACGGGAAGATGCCATCTTAAAATTGATGAAATACAATAATGTTATTGTCAGAACTAGGATAAAGGGAACTTTGAAGTCACACAAGTGAGAGACGTCTCTGCAGCCAAGGCCAGTGTCTGAGGTGCCTCTGCCCCCCTTACAGAGTCCCCACATTGGACGTGCCCTGTTGTCACGTCTCTGACACCCCTCCACCCCCACTGGGAGTCCCAGCTCCAGTACCACCCTCAAGTGGGGGTGAGGAGGGGGTGTCTGAAAAAAGCCGTGTCCTCCAGCTTTGAAAGCTGGGACCCAGGCCAGCTAGAGGGGTCCAGGGTGTCTGTAGCCCTCCTTGGCTCCAGCTGTGCCCCCTGAGAAACCAGGGACTGGAAGAGGCCTTGGGGGTGGGAAGCTCCCCAAACCAGCTGGTCCACCCTTCTCTCTGTGGATACAGGAAGCCCAGCAGAGGATATTCCTTGGGTGCCTTCGGAGCCCCTTCCAGTGGCATCACTTTTGAGGTACCGGGTGCACTAGAGTATGAAAATGAAATCAGGCAGTGGGGCAACCAAAAAAGGAGGGGGCAGCGAGCAGTCTCCTTTGCTATCTCGGTGTCTGGGCAGTGGCTTTCCTGCAGGGGTTTGGGTCCCCACCCCCCAGCTGGCCTTGCTTCAGCCTCGATTTGCCCTCCAGTTCCAGGAGAGTGCAAACCTCGGGACTCTCTCACAGGCTAAACGTGGGCCAGGGCTCCCCATTTCTTTTCTTCCATCTTGAGAGTTCACACCAGGAGACCGGAGCAGGAAAAGGAAGTAACCCAGATTAACCTTTATTTTTTAAAAAGTGGGGCAGGAGGGGGAGGAGATAGTGCGTCCCAGCTCCCGGCTGAGTCCTGCGAAGGGTTCTCCGTGGAGCCAGCAGCATATCGGAGGCTCGGAGACCGGGGACAGGTCCCAGGCCACTGCGCCGGAGCCCTCTCCCCTCCCAACACCCTACCACACCGGTTTCCCTCTTTTTTATGGAGGAGAAGACTTGCCAGGGTCACACAGTCAGGATTCAAGTCTTTCTCAGCTGGGAAGGGGGCCCAGGGTGGGCCTCCTCCCGCAATCTCCTCCTGGGTGATGGCAGAGCCCTTTAGCCATTTCTCCTGCCCGCTCCCAAGTCCCCATTACTGCCCAGGCCAACTCAAATAAACGACCCTGTGCGCTCGCTTGCAAGCGCTGCCTCCTGGCCAATCCCCAGCCCCTCCCCGTCTGAAGCGTCCAGGCGGACACCTCCCGGAACTCCGGGGCGCCTTCGCAGGACGCGCGTGCCGAGCGCGCCCTGCACTACCCGACCACTGGGCGCAGGCCCCGCGGGCGGGCTCCTCCGCGTTCTCCCGCTCCCTCCCTTGGGCCGCAGGGCTGTGGCTCTCGCGAGACGCCCCAGCCCGCTCCCTCCTCTGGCCGCGGTCGCCGGGGCTCCGGGAAAGGCAGCCGCGGCCTCTGCGTTTTGTTTCCGAGAACCGTGGGGCTGAAAGGAGAATTGTGCAGCGGAGTTGGGGGGTGGGGAGGGAGAGGTCCTTCCCCTCCCTCAAGCGGCCTCCGCGACCCCGGCTTTGGAGCGAGCGGAGCGGGGCGGGGGTCTCAGAAAGGAAGCCTGGGGCTCCCCATGCCGGGCAGATCGCGTCACGCCGTTACCTAGAGGCACAGCTTCGGGGGCAGCGGTGTACCAAGTGTCCAGAATCGGCTGCAAATCCTCTGCCTCTGGCCTTTTCTTCTCCCAGGAGCGGGCGTGGAGCTTTCAGCAGGGCTGGCGTGGGGTCCCCCAAACAAGGAAGCCCTGAGCTGGCATCGACTCCAGGGGAAGCACACAGCCCTCTCCTCCTCCCCCGCCTGGAGGGCTGGGTCCGCTGCGATCGCCCCGTCCTCTCTCCCGCCGAGGAACCCAGTGGCGCAGGCAGCGACAAAAACTCCACCCCTCCCACCCCGCCCCCGCAAGCATCCGGACCCCCTGGTTAGGGGCCCAGCTCCCCTAGTGACCGGCTGGTGACCTCGGACAGGATTCCCCGCGTCAGGTTTCCCATCTGGGCCTGGAGGGGGCTGTACTCATGAAAATATTGGGGCCCTGGTGCTCTGACACTGGAAAGCCCAGATCATTCCCCTCCACCCCTGTGAGAAAGCTCCTCCTGCGGAGTTGCTTTAGGTCCAGTGGGGCCCGAAGGGGGCTGCCTTGAGGAAATGCTGTAGAAACAGGGAAATCTGCCCAGTGTCCTCATTCTGCAAATTTAGGAAAACCCAAGGACCCCAAAGGGACTGTGACTAGGTGTGGCTCAGTATGCCCCCTCCAGCCCTCCTCTTCAATTGTCCTGCTGGGGTCTACCCTCCTTCTTCCTTCCCACAACTAGCTGTAGTTGACAAAGGACCCAGAGCTGGACAGACATGGTTTGGAATCCCGGTTCCACCACACCTAGCTGTGAGACCTAGACAAGTGACGAACTTCTTGGACCTTCTCTTTCCTCACCTTTAAAATGGAGAGATTCAATCAGATAGGATATGTCCCTTGGCTAGTGGGGCCTGGTGCAGAAGGTAATGGGATGCTAGTTTGAGAGGTCATGAGGGTGACCCCAAGGGCAAGAAGGAATTGGGGTGCTGCAGTAGCATGCTATTGATCCATTCCTTCCCCTGCAGCCTCACAGGTTTTCTTGGGTGCCTTCAGGAGACGCTGGCAGGTGAATGGCCTGGGAGCTATTTGCAAGACTGGTAAGAGCAAGGAGCAGCAACTGCTTTCTCAGAAGTTTGGCAGAGCTGAGAGCATCTGCAACCCCCAGAAAGTGCCCTCTCCCTAACTTCCAGCTTTAAACCAAGGCCAGAGATACTTGGGAATATGCACCAGGGAAGCCCAAGGGCAGGTTTCTGGGAAGGGGTGATCAAGCAGCAGTTTGAATCGGAAGCCAATCCCATAGGCAAATTTTCACATTCTGAAATTCAAAGCCAGAATCTGACCGTGGATATTTCCGACTCTTCCCCTCATATGTGGGCCCAGGAGAACCCGATTTTGAATCCTAGTTCTGCTTGGAAATGTGTGTGGCCAAATTATCTTCACTCCCTGAGCTCTAGCCAGCAAAGTCGTTATATCTCCAGCCCCATACCCTAGTGGCAGTCCTGTTGGATGGACAAGGACAGGAAACCAACACAGAGCTCAAGCCCAGCCAGAACCAGACAGAAGGCGATGGAGGTCTTGGCCGCGAGGAGGGACCTCAGACTTTTGTGCGTGCTCGGCCTCCGGGGCTTGTATGTCCAGCAAAGGCGTAAAGGCGTCGGGGGTGGGGTGGACGTGAGCAGATGCTCTCGCTGCCTGGAGCCGGGACTCAGCCGACAACTTCACCGCAGAAAGATTGCGCTGCCGGAGATGCCCTTCTGGTGGGGGCCTCCGTGCCAAACTCTGGTCCTTGATTTCCCCCTCTGCATCAAAGATCTTACAGTCGGTGCTTCAAGTCCCATGAGAAGGCGGCTTTCAGCCCTAGGCGACATCCGAGAGCGAGCTCTGCGAAGGGCCGGGTGCCCGAGCTTCCCGCGCCTTTTAGCGACCTCGGTGCACCCCGGCTGCTCCCGCCGGCGGCGCCTTGGGCTGGGGAGGAGGGAGAGGTTCAGACTTGCCCCTCACGACCAGAATGGAAGCGATTCCTAGGACGCTGCAGCAACCCGCGCCGTCCACCGCGCCTAGCCTGGATCGGATGAAGCAGGGACAGCTCGCCCTCGACGTAGCCCCGTGCTTTGGAAGCCAGTCCGAGCCGGCCCTCTTACCGCGGTCGCCTTCCCTGCTCCCGCCCGCATTTCCAGAAGCTTTCTCACCAATTCCCGCTGTGTCATAAAATATTTTATTGGAAAAAAAGTCACCGCCTTCGCAAGAGGGGGGTAGGGGACCCCGGCGACGTCAAGGACACGGCACTGGGGCCGAGCGGCCGGGTTGTCCTGGCGCCGCCTGGGGCCGTGGTGGCCTCCGCCGGGCCACGGGATCCCAGGCACGCGGAAGTGGCTGTGTGACCCGGCGGCGTCCAGGAGAGCCCGCCCGAGGCGGAGTGGGGGTGAGGGCGAGGAGCGGGGCGTGAATACGCGTGGAGCGCCCCGGGTGCTCTGGAGTAACGCGCGGGCGGAGAACAGCTTCTGCTGCCTGGACGCCGAGGCTCCTAGGCTGGGGCCTGGGTTTGGCTTCAGGGTTTTGTCTCCTTCCTTGCTTGGCCCCGTAACTGTCCGCATTCAAGGTATTAATAAAACGTTTAAGGAGCAGACGGCTTGAATATGGAAGCGCCGGCTCGCGGCTTCCCTCAGGCTGAAGAGGCCCAGGGCGGCGCAGGGATTCCCAGCCCCGCACCATGTGCCGCGCTCAGTCCTCCCGGCTCCGGTCGGTGGGCTCCCCCGACGCTTCCACAGGCTTCTCCGCTTCCTTGGCGCGTTCCTGCTCTGTAAGCTGCTCGCTGGTGGGAATGGAGTTCTTCTTGGGCCGCCCCTTGGGCTTGGTGGGGGACTCCAGGCCGCCGCCCTGCAGCACCTGCGCGGGGGACGGTCGTCACCGTAGGGAGCCGGCACCAGGACCCGGGATTGCCCGCGCCCTGCGCTGGGGCAGGGCCTGCCCAAAGGGGCCATCCGAGGCTGCTCATCCCCGGGGAAATGGTGGCCATTTATCTGAGCGCTGCTGGGGAGGAGCGACGCAGGGGCCCTGCTCGAGGGTCTGATGCTGCAGCCAGGAGGCCTGAGATTGCCGAGGGGGGCGAAGAAATGTGGGCTGCGCTAGGGCAGTCGGAGAGACCCAGAGGGTCCCCAAGGGCATCAGGCACCGAGGCAATCAGGAGGGTTGGGCAGAAGGCCCAGAGTAGGGAGAGGGAGATCGGCTCTGGAGGGTACGAGGGTATGGCTGGAAACCAAGGGGCGAGAAGTCACAGGGACACACTCACTATTTTCTTCCACTTCATTCTCCGATTCTGATACCACGTCTTCACCTGCAACTGGCTCAGGCCCAGGGACTCCGCAAGATCTATTCTACGAAAGAGCAGGGCGCACCCTCAGCAGGGCAGACCGCGCCCTCCCCCCCGCCCGCTCCACTCCAACCGGAGGCCCCCATTACCTGTCCGGCGTGGAGAGGTATTTCTGCTTTTCAAAGCGTTTCTCCAGGCCCATCAGCTGCAATTCGGTAAATACGGTGCGGCTCCGGCGCCCCTTCTTGGCCTTGGTGCCGGGTTCCCCCGGGCCCGGCGCCTCCAGCTTCCCGCGGAGCTGCAGCTCCAGCGGCAGGTGCGACGCGCCCGCCGCGCCCGGCAGCCCAGGCCCCGCGGCCAGCAGCGCCGACCCCAGCCCGGAACAGCCGAGCGGCGCTAGCGGGAACTTGAACACGGCAGCTTGCTCGGCCTTCAGCACCGCTGCGGCGGGGAGACAGTGGACAGCCAGGTGAGCTGAGCTCTGCCTCGGGGAACCCCGCGTCCTCCCCATCCCCGCTGCCCGGGCGCCCGCGCTCAGCCAGTGCTGCCCAGCAGAAACCCTTCGTGCCTGGACGCTGGGTGTAAGGGATAATAGACCATCCTCCTTGATGCCGGAGACCCCGGAGTCTAGGAGGGGGGGAACACCCCCAACTCGCCTCTGCCCTGGGTGTCCCAGGGCCCCAGCCACTTCTGAGATTTCGGGGTTCTCAACTAACAAGTCTGTAGCTGGGGAAAGCCCCAAGTGTGTCTTTCCTAGAAAAGGAGAACCAAGAAGAAATGGCAAGCAAGTTAGAAAGATGAAGCGTTTGCTCCAACCAAATCGGCATGGCTTTCCTAACAAAGACATCGACGCTTCTGTTGCGTGCCTGGCACGATAACCATGCTGTTCCTCAGCAGCGGTGGAGCTGGGCACTTCCCTGGGCATTCCGAAGCACCCCACGATGGGGAAATTGTTGTTTCGGTTTTCTCTCTATTCAGACTCGACCCGTGAAGATGGTTGCATTTCAATTGGTCCTAACATAAAATCTGTTTTTGCCCGCTTCAAACGAATTATTAGCAACCAAGCAGCTGGAGGCGAAAGGTAGCTCAAGGGGCTGCAGCCGAGCTGGAGGTGGAACGAATAAACCGGCCCTGCCGCCCCGCTAGGACTTGGCAGTGGCTGGAGAGTCACAGACGCCGGCAGAGGGGCCTTGCAGGGCTATGGCTTCGGCGGCCACCCTTCTCGGACAGGCATCTCCGGAGGGGCCAGCCCCATCCTAAAGTTGCCAGAGTGGTCAAAGGCAGGACAACGGGCCTGGGCAAGGTGTGGGGAGATGCGGGGAGGGAGGGCTGCAGGGAGAGAAAGGACCTTGGTAAGGAAAGTGGGAGACGGGGAGGCAGACGGACCCCAGAGAGAGAGGCCAGAAGAGGACCGCGGAAAGGCCGCGGAAGAAGGAGGTGGTCGGAGACGGCACAGGGGCAGGTCTGGCCTAGCGAAGGGAGGACTGGAAAGTGGAGGCAGAAAAGGTCTGCGCAGACAGCTCAGGAGGCCCAGCCGACCTGGAAGCGGAAGGGCCGGGAAGGAGGTGGCTCAGGCGCCAGGCCTCTTGTGCCCGGGCAAGGCCCAGGCGGTCGGCGCTGCAGCCGAGGTCGCGCCGGCTACTCGCCGGAGCGCCCCGGGCCAGCGTCAAGCCCCAACGCTCCACTCGCAGACGCGGACCTCTCCTCCCGAGGGTCCCGCATCCCGGCCTGGGGCAGCCGCGGCCACTCTCCGCCAGCGCTCCGGCGAAGGCTCTGGCGCCCGCGGCCTGAGGTCACTTTGAGCGGGCAGTGGTCGCCAGCTGCAGCCCGGACGAAGGCGAGGACTGGCATTCGCGAGTCGCCTCGGATGGGGATAGCGGCTCCGGTCCCTGTGCCCGGACCCCTGGCACGCTGGAGACCTCCGGGCGGGCTGTGTTGGAGGCAGGGAGTGCGGCGGAGACCCACTCCTGCCCGGCCCGCGGCCACCAAGCCTGTGTCCGCGCCTCCGAGCCACTGCACCCTCCGCTTCCCGGCTGGAGCGCGCGGAGAGAGGGATCCGGGGAGGCGGCGCCGGGACACGGGGCTCCCGCGGCCCTCCCTCGAGTCCCGCCCGCGGCACCCGCGGGTGGCACGTACCCAGGTGGCTGTGGAAGGGCCGCGCCGCCAGCAGCGCCTGCACGCCGAACTTTAGCAGCTCGCCCGCGGCGGCGGCGGCGGCGGCGGCGGGCGCGGCGCCCTTGGGCCCCGGCGGTTCAGTGAGGATCTCCTCGATCATGAAGCTGCGATAACGGTGCGGCCGGTGATCCGCGCAGCCCTCGGCTGGGCCATAGCGCGCGGCGCCCGGCTCCCCCGGCCTCTGCATCGCGGCGCCCCGCGGCGGCGGCGGCGGCGGCGGCGGCTCGGGCTAGGCGGTGGCGGGGCCCGCGGGGTGCTCCTCTAGGCCGGCCCGCAGCTCGGGGCCGCGGGCGGGCGCCGGCTCATGCCCCGTCCCCGCGGCCGGGCGGAGGCGCAGGGCGCGGGCGGGGCGCGAGCGCGGGCTCGGCGGGTCGGACCCCGGACTGCGCCCCCGCCCCGCGCCGCCGCGCCTCTTGCCCGGCCCGGCCCGCGTCAGCGCCCCGCCCCGCGGGTCCCGCCCCGCCCCGCGCCGCCAGGGTCGGAAAGGCCCGAGCCGGGAGGGAGGGAGGGAGCCCGCCAGAGAAGGGGGCGGGCAGACCGAGACCCGGAGAGACGGAGCGAGAGGAGCGCACACCACCCACCCAGGCAGGAGGGGGGCGAGAGAGCGCGCAAGAGAGTGGCAGGCCTCGGAGGGACGCCCAGGAAGGACCCTGAGAGCTCGGGAGACGGAGCCCCGGTCCGGGGGATCGTGAGAGAGGTGAGAGAAGGGGCCAGAGGGACGCAAGACTGATTCTGGGGCTCCCAAGGGCCGCCGAGACGCAAGACCCGGAGAGCGCGCCGGGGAAAGCGGGCCGCGACGTGCCGGAGGGCACGGAATTAGACCCAGCGCCCCAGAGGCAGGGTGGGGAGCCAGAAGGGGGAAAAGTGCACAGTGATAGAGAGGGGGCAGCTAGGAAAGCAGGCAGGCCGGGCAAGGGATTGGGGAGCCTGGGAGAAGTCGGGCGGAGCGGAGGCAAAGGCCCGACAGCCTGGGGAGGGAGAGGGGGCTGCCCACAGGGCCAGAGGAGGTGCAGGGAAGCCGTGTGGCAGAGCTGCGACAACGCCTATCCACCCCTGCCTCAGTTTACCGTGCATGTCCTCATTCCTTCTCTGAGCAGCCCTGAGAACAAAATTTTCTCCATCCTGCATTTGTTTAAATTACTGAGTGATACGTGAATCCCGGACGCTGTGAGTTGGGACTGTGTTCCCTTCATTAGAGGAAAAGATGCAAAGAGAAAGGCTGCAGTTTTGCCTTTTTAGAGCTTTGAAGCATCGAAGAAAGAGGGTGCTGGGTGGAGTTGGGGTGAGGGGGCTCCAGGATGCACCAGGAATCTGGGGACCAAACTCCAGTGTGATTCTTCTCTGTCTCCGGGCCTCAATGTCCCCGGCGTGATTGAGGAAGGTGGCTGTGCCTTCTCCAGCCCCTTCTCTTCATTGTGTCATCACCATAAGCTCCAGGTCTTCAGGGGAAGTACAACTACCCCCTCCCTGAAGCTAAAAACTCTGCCTAGTTTTTATCACTGGCACTGCCCACTGCTAGGACAAGGACCTCTGTCCTTTCTGGACCTCGGTCTCCTGTTCTGAGACACTGACTACATTTGGTTTCAGGAGGCTGTGAGGACACCCTTGGTGGGGGTGGGGAAAGGCTGCCTTGCCCCTCCTTTCAGGAGTCCAATCTCCCAGCCCCTTCCACCACCGCCAGTCTGTGCCTGGCCCATCCGTGGGGCCCTGAGCCCTGGGCCACTTCTGCTTTCCTAGGTGAGCTCTGCCTCAGTTTTCACCTCTGGGAAATAGGGTTTGCCATACCCACTGCCTGCTGGACAGGGGCTGCCCTTTTCTGAATCTCAAAGCCCTCATCAGGACTGAAAGAAAGTGACCTTGGTGGCTTCTGGTTGCTTCAGACTCCACGGAGTGCTAGTTCTGTGAGTTGAAATGGCTCTTTGAATGGGGATGCTGCAGGGGCCCACCGAGAGCAATATTATCCCAACTGACCAGGCCCTTTAGTGAGAGATGGAACCCAGCAGTCACCCCAATCTCCTGCGGGCAAATGGAAACAACCGTGTGTTTCCTGGAGGTCTGGACAGACCAGATGGGGTCTCTCCCACTTGTAGGCTCAGATAACCCCTCACTGGAAAGGATACCAGCCACTTTCTTTCTCAGATGGGGAAACCGAGGCCTAGCAAGATGAAGGGATTTGGCCCAGGGACTCCAGCGAGTGGAGCTGGACTCCATTTTCTCCATGCTCGGTGTACATATGAGTCCCTTCTTCCTGGCCCCCACTCCCCCCTCCCTGCACCCCCAACTAAGGCCTGCTGGCTTCCTCCTCTTTCTCTTTGCCTGACTGAGCCTCCACTTCCACATCTTCCCCAAGGGTATAACTCATGCCAGCCCAAGAATACTCAAGATTCTTTCTGAGCCCCAGATCAGGGGGCCTGAGGAACCAGGGGTCAGCCTACCACCCTCACACCTCTGTCCCCACCCGTCAGCCTCCGTGGGTGGCTCCTCCAACAGGTTCTGGAGCATCGTTTTCAGTATCACAGGCCTCATCTCTAAGTGTGGGGGGCTCAGGAGACTGGAGCGGTCCAGCTCTCACCCCATTTCAACGAAGCTGAGGTGGCAGAGTGGGGGTTCCGGTCAGCTCCGTGGACACCGGCCTGCTCATTCCCCTCCAGGCGAGCCCTGCCCCCGCAGGGTGGGGTGGGGATGCCGGGCGCGGGAATGGGGGCTCTTTGGGAAATGCCCGCCGTGGGTGGAAGCGCCTTTGGAGCCGGGTCTAACCGGAAGGGCTGAGAGCCAAGGCCACGTCCCCCTCCTTCCCCTTAAGACGCACCCCCATGGCTACTTGGCCTTTGGGTCAGCCTCCACCGCATGCGGTCGGACTTGAAAACAAAACCGCAGAGAAACCCTCTTTAGGCGAAGAATTTACACAAACAGCGGCGGGGTTCTCCTCTCCGCGGGAATTGCAGCCTTGGCGACGGAAAAGTTTGCAGCGAGCGGGTCCCCCGCCCTCCCCTTCCCGTCGAGGACACTGAGGCCCAGGGAAGGGGAGCCACTCGACGCAGAAGCGGGGGCGGGAACCCAAGCCCCTGGGGCCTCTGTTTCGTTCGACCCGGTAGGCCCCACCCCAGGCCGGCAGCCGTCCTACCCGCCGTGTGGGACTGGGCCGGGGCCTCCCCCGGCGCCGCCTCGAAAATCCCGGAAAGCGCCCGCTCGCGGTGGGCGCAGTGGAAAAGGTGACCTCAGCGCTCGAGGCCCAGCCACCTTGCCCCAGACAGCGGTGCGAGTGAGGGGCTGGGGGTCGGCGGCGGGGGCTGGGGAGGTTCCTCCCCTCGGGCCAAGCCGGGAGGCCGCGGGCGGAGGCCCTGGGTGAACGGAACCGGCCTTTTCCCACCGTTGCTTTGCCCTGCGGACCCCATAGCTCAGATCCACTTCCATAACCGAAAGCCTAAGCGCCAGACGAGTTAAGAAAACGCAGGTTCCAATCCCCTCCCCCACCCCCGTCCCCCTTCTCGGACCAAATCCTCCTCCCTCCCGGGAGCGCCTCTGAGACAGGATTTCTAGAGCCGGAAAGGAGGTTGGAATAGCTAGTGATACCGATGCGCATGCCGAGGTCCGGAAAGACACAGACTTTGCTCAAATCCAGTAGCCCGAGTCGGCGTTTCTGCATTTCCTGGAGTTCCAGGGTGCAAAACTCGGGATCCTGGGCCGAGCTCTCCTTCCAGCACCTGCCAACACCCGCTTCCCCACCCTGGACCCCCATCTCGGACCTTTTCTTTGTGTCTCCTTTCTCTGTTGCCCGCGGTTTTTCAAAGATAGCTGCGTCCCAAGTTTGTATTTTACGCAAACGAAGTTGAGAGCCGGGAGGGAAAGGGAGTTTTTTCTAGAATGCTCAACCCATCTCCCGTTAGAGTCGCGCGGAGCGGGCGCCTGCGGGAGGCCCCGGGCCCTTCCCCCTTTGACAGAGCGGGAAACTGAGCTCACGAGGGGCCAGCGGGCGCCGGACCGCGCCTGTCTCCACCGCGCCAGCCCCTGCGCACCGCACGGGGCTCACCACGCCGGGTGCTCCGCCTCTCCCGGCGCAGGCGTCCGCGGCCTCCCGCTGCGCCCGAAATGGAGCTCGAGCCCTTCACTCGTTGCCTTTTCTTTCGTGGCGCCTTCTGTTCTGATAGCGCCGCTGCACCGTCCCGGGAGGCTGGGGCTGCAGGTGTCAGCCCTACACAGGCCGGCCCGGGATGGGCGGGGGCCAAGACTTCCCCGTCCGCGCCCTGCTCTTTCACCTGGTGTCCGTATCCGAACCGGGTGACATCTGTCCTGTTCTCAAAACAGGAGACCTCAGAGTTACGCAATTACCCTTCCTCCTGGCCGACAGATCGCCATCTCCAGTTAGAGAAATGGATCTCTTTGTGCCGCGTTCCTTCATGAAAACTTCGAAGTGGTCCTTCCCCTTCAAGACCCGCGGGGGTGATGGAAGTGGGGAGCGCAAGAGTCGTCCCACTGTGGAACAGGAGGGAACGGGGCCGGGTCCGCTCCGCGCTCCTGGTTATTTGGGGGCGAGTGTGGACTTTCGTTTTGAACCATTTCAAACCCTAAAAGTTTCGGGGTCAAATCGCGTTTCGGGTGACAATGCCTTTAAACACAGCTCTCTCTCCTTCGTTCTTTCCCTCTTCAAGTAATTTACCCATTAGTTCCTTTGGATTTGGATACTTCGTTTTTGTTTTGTAGCCTTTGTTTGTTTGTTTTTAATTTCTGCGGTTCTTCGGAAGTGTGAAGTGATAAGATAGATGGAGAGAGAATAAGTAAAGCTCCCGCGCTCCAGGCGAAGACCCGGTTCTGGGCCCTCTCGGAGACCAGAGGTTACCCTCCTGGACATAGCGCAGATCCCTGGGTCCTCTGGGATCCACTGTGCGTGACTCGCCTCCATCTCTCCCCCCAGCTCCGGCCCGGCGAGGACAACTGGCGCGCAGCGACTGCGGGCGCAGAGTCGGGTGGTGCGATCCGGGCGCCGCCGTGGCCACACTCGGTCCGGGAAGTCTCGGCTGCTGGGTGCCCTAGCTCGTTGTGGGCCCTGGAGCTGCCGGGCCCGGCGAGGGTGTTCCGGGGGAGCCCCTCGAGTGTGGCCTCCCTCCCAGCGCGCCCACGGCCGCAGGCGCACAGGGACTCGGAGAAAATGCGCCAGGCAGGACGGCCGCCCTTTGGCTCCTGCTCGGGTGCGCGTTTGCCCGGAGAGCCGGTCCAGGGCCAGCCTTCGGGGACACTGAGGGCGCGGCGCTGCTCTTTCCGGGGTGTCGCCGGGCCCCACCGGTGCTGCCCGGCCGCGGCAGGTGCTAGGCTGGTCTGCTCGCCACTTGGCTTCCGAGGCCGCTCCCAGAGCAGGGCTCCGTCCTGGGTCCCATACTTCGCCCGGGGACAGCGGCGCTGCCCTCCCGAAGTCGCGGGACCTGCCTCAGTGAGAGGCCTCACCCCGCCGCGGAGAGGCCCGAGCCCTCAGTGATGGGGGTTTGCAACCGAGGGTGAGGAGCCCTCCAAAACGAGAGCTGCCGGGTTCGCTTTCCTTTTTCCCTTTCTTTCTTTGCTTTCTTTTCTGTCCTCCCTCCTCCCATCCATTTCCCCTTCCTCTTTCTTTCTTTCGTTTCTTCCTCCTCCTTCTCCCCCCTCTCTCTTCCCCCTTTCCTTCTGTTATCCTCCTTCTCTTTCTGTTTCTTTTCATCAGAGAACCGCCAAGCCACTGCTCTCCTCCAGAAAACAAGGGAAGAGCTTTTACACTGAACACAAGCTCGCAGGTCCCAGCAGCTCCAGGGTTTCCTGTGCCTGCCAGCCTGTGGAGGTAAGTGCTTTCACCCTCGGGCCTCAAATTCTAGGGTGATTGCCTTTGAGCCTGCATATCCGGGCCAAGGGGCTCCTTCCAGCCAGCCCTGCCCCCCAGCCGGGTGAGAGAGCAAACACCACCAACACCTCCTCTCCACACACTGCCCCCCCTCCATTACCCAAGACAACACGTGGGCTACAAGTTCCGTTCTGGGGGCAGTGGGCTGAACAGGGACACTGACCCCTCCATAGGAAGTCCCACGAGGTGCCCGCAGGCCCTTGGGAGGTGGGCAGAACAACTGGCACGATGCTTACTTTGCAGGTGAGGACTCGGGGGCCTGGAAGGGGACAGAGAGGAGGTCACAGCCACCCTAGGCCAGGACCAGCCTCTGACACCAGGGATCCTGTTGACCTGGGCTGGTTGGAGATGACCCAGGGGATGGGGACAGGAGCCCCGAGTCACTGGTCCCCTCCACACACACTAGGCTTTCCTGGGCTGCCCCATTTCTCTGCCATATCATACCTGTGATTCCTTCATTGTCAATTCCTTACCCCGGATGCCAGGGACAGGCCCAGAGGCCCAAATGTCCCTGCAGGACACACGGGGAGCTCATGCAACGAGACCAGGCCTTTTTCTGCTACTGTTCTTGGGCACGTCCATTCTGTTCAAGCCTCAGTTTCCTCCGATGGGAAACAAACAAACAAACAAACAAAAAAAACAGGAGAGCATGAACAGTTGAGATCAGGGATCTGCAAGCTTTTTCTGTAAAGAGCCAGATGGAAATATTTTAGGCTTTGCGGGTTGTACGGCCTCAGTTGCAAGCTCATTTCTGCCACTGTGGTGTGAAAAGAGCCGTGGACGATTTGGAAATGAGTGGGTATGACTGTCTGCCAATAAAACCTGATTTAGGGACACTAAACTTCAAATTTCATGTAATTTTCACATAACAAAATATTATTCTTCTTTTGATATTTTTTCAACCATTTAACAATGTAAAAACCGTTCTTTTCATTTTCTTTTCAACCATTAACAATGTAAAGCTCATGGGCTGAACAAAAACAGGCAGTGGGCTGGATTTAACTTGCCAGTTCGTGGTTTAGATTCAGTTCTGATTGCACATATCAGAAGTGTTACCTTAGGTTTAAAAATTAAAAAAAATTTTTTTTCCATGAAAACCTCCATTAGTCTCATAGTCCTAGGACCTCAGAAACACAGAATCACTTGATTTGGTTCCTACCCCCATGTCTGCATTCTCAACTTTTTTTTTTCCTGCTACTTGATATTAAACCTGAACACTGAACACTTTATAATCATTATCTCATTTAATTTTCACAACAATCTTTGGAGTAGGTATTATTACTCCCCCTTTACAGATGACACCCAAAGAGAAACAGCTCCTTGCACACCCCCAGTGACGGGGCGCTCACTCCCTTCAGTGGCAGCCCTGGTCATTTTGTTTGCCTTAACCCTTACAGACTCCTCTGGAGACCTGGGAAGGCAGCTCTTCTGGGGCCTGAACGCCACTGCTGGTGGTGAGCCCCTTCCTGGGTGCAGCCCTTTCCCATCTCTCAAGTTCATCTGAATCCTCTCCAAATGTTGGAATCTGGATGGACAAGCCCATGGCCTTGACCTTCTGGGAGTTTCCCAAGCCCTGAGCCTTTGCAGGCCAAGCTCTGTGCTGCTCATAGGGCACTTTCAGCCGCCAAGTGACAAATCTTGCAAGGACTAGGAGAAGGGAAAGAAAAAGACCGGAAAACGATCATGATAAATGCCTTACTTGCCGGACTCGTTTCCAGGAGATCTTGCTCACACGAGTTCCCATCCTCCCCACCCCTTCTGCCTCTGCAATGGTCCTTGCGCCCCCTGCTGGTCAGACTGTCTCTTTACCAGGCTGACTGGGGAAAGTCAGCTTTTCTTCTTTAAAAGGAGAAATGATACTTTCTTGCCTTTTTAATGTATCAGACATCTTACTAGGTGCTGAGGATACAAAGAAAGAGGCATTTTATCTGTCCTTGAGGAGTGAGATTTAATTGGACAGAGGGATAGACGGACATGTTCACAGCTGATAACGGGGGCAAAAACAAAGGGGGTGAAGACAGAGGACTTCTCAGGAGGAGGAGGTGGGACATATGCACCGGGTCTTAGAGAACAGGAGCTTTCAGATTCAGACATGGTTAAGCTCACGTCTTCTTTTGTAGGGTGTTAATATTCAAATAAGGGGGCAGGCCAGTGCATTTAGGGTTTAAATGTTTGAATTCTTTTAATGCCAGTGACAGCTGACCTTCAGAGACATAACATACCTGAGCCCCGTGCTCCCCAGCTTTTTCCTAAGGCCCCTGGGGAAGTCTTCTGGGTCCTGCTGTTGAGAAGGGGTGTTCCTCAGTCCAGTTCTGGGTCCCATGGCCCTCTCTCCAACCTGGAGTAGCCCTGGTAACCACTGGAAACTGTGCTCCTCCCCTTATATCATCTCACATCTTTCACTCTAGCAGTTGGCATTTTTATGCCTACTTTACAAATGAGGAAACTGAGGCACTGAGGGGTGACCTCATCCGCCCAAGTGTCAGAGCTGGCATTTGAACTAGAGCTCCCTCCACAGCACCACAGAGGCTTTCCGGAATTCCTCCTTCTGATCCAGCTCTCATTTTCTCTCCTTGATCCTAATTTGCTACTGAGGGTCTGACCTGTGGATCCAGCTGCCCAATGGCCAGCTCTAGCCAGGTGCCCACAGGAGTCCCACACTCCCCATGTCCAGATCTGGGCTCATCACCCCCAGCCTCTCTCCAGATGGCGCCTCCTCCTGCCTGACACACCACAGGCCAGGTGGAGAAGACATGCTGGAGGTCTCCTCTGGTGGCTGGACATCCAGCACTTTGCAGACATGGCCTTGCTGACAAGAGAGGACCCCTGGCAGCAGCCTCCATTCCTACCAGGGCACCCCCAGCAGGCAGGCATCTCCCTTGGGAGAGCAAAGGACACTGCAGGTTCACATCTGGCTCAGGACACACTGTGTACTGCATCCTTTCTACATTCATCTCCTGGGCTTGCTCCAGTGGTGCAGAGATGGACCCAACCTGTCCCAGTGCAGCTCAGCCTATGAGAGCAGATGGGCCAAGAAAGGGTGTAGACTGGTGGCTTTGAGAAGGACAGGATGCCCAGGAGCCCAGTGGAGGGGGCTTCGAGAGTCAAGGTGGTCTGGGAAAAGGTGCTCAGCTGAATCTGGACAGACCAGCAGGTATCCAGGTGTGTCACGCAGGTGGGTACAGGGAGCCTGAGGAGCACTGTCTGCCAGCCTTCTGGAGTGCTGAGCACAGAAAGGGGCAGAAAACATCTAAGAAATCTGAGCAAGGCTTGTTCCCAAATGTTTTTGCATTTGGTAATTCCCACGGCTTGCCCTCAGCCAGAGAATTACACTCCTGTGGTGCTTAGGGACAGCTGTGGGAGATGCTGGGGAAAACCTTGAGCCCTTTGTTCTAGTCATGGAATCAGGACTGCCACCACGGATGACACAACACCAGGGAGTGTCATTGACGTTGATGTGGACTGCACTTTCCTGGTTGTACAGTGCACAACCCATGCAACTGTCCCAGAAGTCCTGCCAGTTATTTGTTTCCTTCTGTTTTCTTGGGACCAAATGGGGTTACAGAGCCTGTTGCTGTTTTAGGTGATGGGTTCTGTGTGTCCCTTTGCCAGATGATGAGCTACATGTCAAAACAGGGGAGGAACACATCTCATCTGTTCAATTCCTCTTTAAAAGAAAAAAATCTACCTTAATTTGGAAATCTACTGGCTTGCTGCTTATGCTTCTATTACAGATTAGGGTGAAAGTCATCCTTTGATGTTTTGATTAAGGTGAGTGTGGAAAGCAGAATTCCAAGTGTGCCCCTGGTGTACATGCTCCATATAATCCCTCCCAGTCAAGGTGGACAGGGCCTATGAACAGAATAAGGTAGCACTTAGGTTACATTATATAGCAAAAGGAATTTTGCATGCAGAATTACAGTTCCTAACTGGTTGACTTTGATCAAAAGGGAGACTATTCTGAGTGGGCCTGATCTAACTAGTTGGGCCCTTTAAAAGAGGGAAAAGGGTCCCCTCCCGAGGCCAGAGATGCTCCTGCTGGCCTTGAAGAAATAAGCTGCCATGTGGACGGGGCCGAGTGGCAAGGTCCGAGGGCAGCCTCTAGGAGCTGAGAAGAAGGCATTGAATTCTGCCAACAACCAGCGAGCTTGGATGAGGTCCCCAAGCTCCAGAAGGGAAGGTGGCCGGGCCAGCCCCTGGACGACCCAGCTCGGCCATGTCCGGATGCATGCCCCAGGGAAACTGAGATAATAAACAGAGGTTGTTTTAAGTCACTGAGCTCATGGTGAATTTTTAGGCAGCAATAAAAATGAATTCAATAGGGAGGTTATGAGTGGTGAAACCATATTCCATCACTTCCGCCTTAGAAGAGGCAATGAAAGAGGACAGGGCAACTCTGTGGAGTGATGTACCCCAGAAAAACATGTTCTTAAACTTAACCCATTCCTGTGGGCGTAAATGCATTGCAAGTAGGACCTTTTGATGAGGCTACTTCAGTTAAGGTGTGGCTCACCTCATTCTGGTTGGGACTTAATCCTATTACTTTGAACAGACCTTATAGGGCTGGTCACAGAGAAAGAGAAGCCAGAGGGGGCACCTGGAAGCCAAAAGTCAAGGGAACCAGGAAGCCAGGAGAGGCCACCATATGCACAGTCAAGTGACAGGAAAGCCAGGACTGTGGATCCCCGGCAGCCGATCCCAGAGTGCCACAGCCTTCAGGAAGAAAGCATCACCTTGATGACACCTTGAGTTTGGACCTCTCCAGCCTCAAAACCATGAGCCAATAAATTCCTGTTGTTTAAGCCAACCTGTTGCGTGGCGTTCCCCGTAGCGATGAGGAAACTAAAACAGCTCTCCTTAGTGAACCTTTGCCTGGCACTGCCTTCAGCCCTTTCGTGTGATCCAGGGACAGGCCCTAGAGTCCGCCTCCAAGTCAGCCCTGCAGAGGGGCAATGGCAGCTCCCGTAGCTGAGAAACGCCCTCTGGCAGAAAGCAGGATGCAGCTGGCAAGGCCTTACAAGGCGTTTCCCGTGCATTGGATAGAGGAAAAAGCAACCACGTGTGTCTTGGTGTCTTGGAACTACTGTCTTGCTGTAATGAAGAATGAGTCTAAGGAAGACCTTGCCCAGAGCAGGGATGCTGCCCTTACCAGGCAAGTCCTAAGACAAGAGTGAAGCCACCCTCTGGCGAGACCACAGAGCGGGCCAGTGGTGGGGACAGACCTGTGGTTTGTATCCAGCTCCTCTTCCTCCCGGGCTCTGAAGTGGAGGATGAGCTAGCAGCCAGAATGCAAGCACATCCTCAGACCCTGGACCTGATGGCTCTGGGGTCAGCCCACTCTGCTCCAAGTCCTTTATACCTGGGCTTGGCAAGCACACAGACTATTTTAGCTGATGTGAACATAGCACAGTTAACCCAGGATCACAGAGAAAGTCATTCTCCTTCCGATGATGGTTCTGTCTTTCTCATTATGCGAGGTCCCAGGTCTCTGCAGCGCTCGCTGATCTGCCCCTCCTCTTGGTAATGGCAGAGTTGGGTCTCAGCTTCTGAGCCCTGGACAAGCACTAGCATTTGGGAGAACTGAGAAATAGTGTTGGGATTTAATTGGGCTCTTCTTTACAGTTAGTTACTTTCCAGTTTTGCTAAGTGATGCTGTTTTGCTTTTATTTTTAAATGTAGGATCCAGGTAATTTTAAAATACATTTATTAGGTAAGAAAATTGTTGACATTTAAAGAAAAAAAAAGAATCCAATCATGGCAGATGTGACTCGGGAGGAAATGATAAAGTCACGGTGGTATGGGAGAGGCAGCCAAGTGCCCTGGGTTCAAATCCTGACAGTGCCACTTCCTACTGTGTCGCTGTGCCAGTTTGAATGTATATGTCCCCCAAAATGCCATTATCTTTGATGCAATCTTGTGTGGGCAGAGGTATTACTGTTGATTAGATTGTAATTCTTTTAGTGTTTCCATGGAGATGTGCCCCACCCAACTGTGGGTGATGACTCTGATTGGATAATTTCCATGGAGGTGTGGCCCCACCCATTCAGCATGGGCCTTGATTAGTTTACTAGGGCACTATATAAGCTCAGACAGAAGGAGCGAGCTTGCTACAGCCAAGAGGGACACTTTGACGAATGCACAGGAGCTGAGAGAGGAGCTGCAGCTTACAGAGACATTTTAGAGACAGCCTTTGAAAGCAGAATTTTGCTCCAGAGAAGCTAAGAGAGGACAAATACCCCAAGAGCAACTAAGAATGACATTTTGGAGAGAAGCTGCAGCCTAGAGAGGAATGTACTGGGAGAAAGCCATTTTTAAATGAGAACTTTGGAGCAGAGGCCAGCCACGTGCCTTCCCAGCTAACAGAGGTTTTCCGGACACCATTGGCCATCCTCCAGTGAAGGTACCTGATTATTGATGACTTACCTTGGACACTTCATGGCCTTCAGACTGTAAATGTGTAACCAAATAAACCCCCTTTATAAAAGCCAATCCATTTCTGGTGTTTTGCAAAAGGGCAGCATTAGCAAACCAGAACAGTCGCCTTGGACTCGTTCCTTCACTGTGCCTCAGTGTCTTCCACAGAACAATGGGGGATGACAATGGTCCTGACTTCATGGACTTTCTGTGGGGATTGAATGAGCTTATTAGTGAAGTTCCCAGACCAGTTCCTGGAACATGATAAGTGCCATGTAAGGAGTTTGTGAGATGACACTGATGACTGGGGTTGGGGAGTCTGCAGTGGAGCCCCTGCACCAGGCCAGGAGATGCCTCTCCATGGCTGCCGTCTGCCCCACCCCAGGCTGACCACTCTGGGCCCTTCCACACTGGGTCGGGGTCATTCTTCAGGGGCCCTTCTGACAAGCCTCTGCCCCCCCAGGTGCACACGTGCTGTCTGTGTGTTAGGTGACCCCCCCCCCCACAGTGTTCCACTGGCACGTGCTTTCTCTG
Organism: Choloepus didactylus; assembly: GCF_015220235.1. Classification (NCBI taxonomy): domain Eukaryota; kingdom Metazoa; phylum Chordata; class Mammalia; order Pilosa; family Megalonychidae; genus Choloepus; species Choloepus didactylus. The sequence goes on along the minus strand of NC_051316.1, from coordinate 9,755,376 downwards.
TGTTTCCCATGAGGCTCTCAGCATCTGCGGGAGGAAGTGACTGGCACGGCCCACCCCTGGCATGGCCAGGACTTGTGGATGAGGGGAGCAGGTGCTGTCTCGACGTTCCCGCCACCTCTCCAAGCTGGAGCAGGGCCATCAGTACAGTGTGCCCTGACTAGCAGCCACATCTGCTGGTTGTGAACAAGCCCTCGTGGGCCTCCAGGAGAGGTTTTCCCAAATCCATCTTGAGTGAAAATAATCCCCTGGCAGAGGCCTCACGACAAGGCGGAGACCCCAGCTCCCGAGGCCCATGTGCCACAATCACATCAGGCAGTAAGTGCGCAATGCGCAACTGACTGCTCACAGGCTTCCCCAGAAGGAGAGCAAAGTCACAGGGCACCCAGGGGCTACTCAGAGTTCTCTGGGAGCCAGGTGGCCAGGCCTGTCCCGGCGACCCGTGGGCCTGGAGTGGAGGTGAGAGGGCACTGCCCAGCCCTGGGGGTCCTGCCTGGTGAGGTGTGAGGCCCCTGCTGGGGGCAGGGAGTTGGGGCCAAGCCAAGGGGGCTGTGACTGCCAGAGTCGGTGCCCGTCTGGAGGGCGGTGTTTGTTATTTTTGTGAATTTATAGTGCTGGAAGCCAAGGGAGCCATCTCCAGGGCTTTGGAGATGACAGCCTAATCCCTTTTCCAAACCAGTCCTCCCTCCCTCCCCAAAGCCCTTGACGCAGAAACATGCCTGGAGGGTGAGCCGAGGCTTTGTTCAAGATAAATACATCAGGGAAGTGGAAGTCTGGCTGGCATGTCCGGCTGAAGGCCTTTGTCACCGTGGGGGTGTGGTGTCCGGTTCCTGCACCCCCCACCCGGAGAACTACAAGGGCAAATCTTGGATTGGGGTGGTGGGGGGGCAGATCTTGGACTCTATCTCCTTGTTCTGCCCGCGTCCCCAGCCCACCCCCAGCACTGCTCCACTGAGAACAGCCAAGGGTCTTGGAAGTGTTTTTCCCTCATGCCAGGCCCTAATCCCCAACTCCTAGCTCCACTCTGGCCCCCCTTGCTCCTTCCTCCCTCTGATGGACAAGGAGACGAGGACCCGCAGACTTCTCCAGGCCCGGCAGCCCCCCTTTGCCTCCCACCTCCCCCAAGCAGTGTCTTAGGGAGTCTCCACCACACGCTAGAAGCCAGCCCCATCTCCTGCGCCGTCCCTGTGGGGTCAGATCTCACTGTCCCTATCTTTCTGAGAAGGCGACCCAGCCCTGGAGGCCTTAGAAAAATTGCCCAAGGGGAGAGTCGAGATTTGGACCCTCTGTTAGGAAATCCCAGAGGCCCCAGCACTGGGGTGGAGGTGGGGCTGGGGGTGGATCTTGCTCTCCTGGAACTTGATGGTGGAGATAAAAGAAGGCATATAACAGTAATGAGAATAAAAGATGAAGGGGGAGAGGAGAGATGTGGGAGCCCCCAGCCGCATTTATGAGCGGCCTTGAGGTTTCTGCGGGGATGCGGTGCCTTCCCTGCGAGGTCGGAACTGCTTGTCACTATTGTGCAGCAGAGGAAGTCGAGGCTTCAGAAGGTGCTGCCACTGGCCACTAAGAGGTCTGAGGGCCACCCTCCCTGGCTGGAGGTCCTGGGAACACTGCGGGGGGGCATCACACGTGTGTGCCTGGCAGGACCCAAATCTCCCTTGCCCAGGCCCGGCCGTGAGTTTGGGATCTTGGGATGGAGTCAGGCATTTCCCAGAAGGCGTGGAAAGCATGCCGTCCCCTCGCCTTGTCACAGGGGGTGGGGGTGGGAGAGGACACTCAGATGCCTCCAGACGGGAGCTGGCTCGGTGAAGCCATCCCTCTCTCTGAGCCGTAGCTTTCTCCTCAGCGGAATGAGGCGGGCAGAGTCGGGATCCGAAAGACTGCCAGGAACAAAATTCCCGAGTGCTGTGGACTTTTGGGCGATTGCCTCTGCTAAGATAGAGGGGCCCAGAAGGATGTCGTGGCCCCCAAGGGAAGGGACCTAGGACAGCCAATTTGGCCAGCTCAGAGCATGGCCATTTATTTACTCTTAAGTATTTATTGGGCACCTGTGTAGCCAAGCACAGGACGTTGCATACAGATGATTGCACAAAGCTGCTTCTTTCTGCTGGGTCTCCTGGGGCCATGTGCTACCAGCTGAACCTTCCGTCGTAGCTACGGCCTGTCCCTTTCGCTAGCCAGGTCTTTGGGTGGAAAATAACACCCAGGTGGAAGGAGGTGGTTGTTGGTTTTGAATCTTTACCACGAGGCCATTAAGTTCCTTGAGGATTAAATCCACCTTCACCTCCACTCCAACTGTGGGAACCTTGAGCTTTTCTAGGGAGATGGGGAAAAGTTCAGATATTTAAAATATTGAAATGGAGGATTCTAGAACAGGGCCGTGGCTGTCCACAAATGTACAAGAGACACCCCACTGCCAACTCACCCCTGCCCTCAGGTGGACGTGGCTGCAACAGCACAGAGCTCAGCAGGGGGGCCCTGGCTGGGTGTGAGCCCCCATTTGCCCCCCGACCTCCCTCACCGGCCACCCTTGAGCCAAGAGCAGACTGCACAGCTCTGAGCAGAGCCCAGGCTCTGGAAACTCTCCGTTTCCAAGCTGATCATCCATCCCAGGTAAAAAGTCCAGCTGGAGTTTCAAACTGAACCTGGGCTAGAAGGTGTGGAAAGCCCCAGGGAGGGGCCTCCAACGGCCAAGCAGCCAGGGTGGGAGAGAGGCAGGGTCTGCAGGGGCGAGGCCAGAAGGCATACCTTATCTGCAGAGAATTTAAAAACAAAACAAAACAAAAACGGACTAAAGGTTGGTCTGTTTTTTATTATTACCATGTACCCACAATCCTATACAGTGTCAGTAACGAAACCCTCCCCCCACACTGCCCCAGAGCTTTTGTTGGGTTTAAATTCTAAACAACTGCTGCGGTTATTATTGAGTTTTCATAATATCGATGTATGCTTCAGGAAAGCACATACTCATGACATCTTTTTGTTAACACTGTGCTCTGCATGAAGTTACTCTGAGAACAGTAAGTTATACAGTTGGCCCCAACATGCACCTTAATGTAAAGAAGGAGTGTGTGAAGTTTTGCAGCATGGAGACGGCTGGGGTGCAGCCAGCTCACATTGCCTGTGTTTGAGTTGTAGGTTCAGCGTCAACACCAGCAGCCGGGAGATTGTAAAGACAAAGAGAACCTGTCATTCGTGAGACCACCTGAAGTTTTCATCTCCGTTTACACGTTACAACAGCCAAACAGTCCTTGTAAGGGATAATGGTTCCACATCTTGAATGTGGAGGTACCTCCATAAATCTAAACGTGTTATAAAAGGGCCTGAGCTGTACACGCACGTCCACCAATGTCAACTTCCTGCTTGTGATTTTGTACTATCGTTCACTAACATACGACATCACCAAGGTGTAACATTTTGGTTTGTGAGTGCAAATTTCAGTTGGAATCTGAATAATATTCTAGTGAACCTGAACATCTTTGAAATTGAAATTTATTATTCATTCTTATTTATTTCTTATTTAATTGTTATTGGACCATAAAAGACCAATATGAAGATTTAAGCTCTTCCTTTAAAAAAACACTTTGATGTAAATTAAAAGTATTATTGTTTTCCTATTTTGTATTATAATAATTTTTAGTTTTTAGTTTTTTACTGGCATGAAGTTCAATTAAAGCTTACTGTCTGATTTTCTTTTTTGCCATCATCGTCGTTAATGTCATTTCATGATTATCATTGAAAACGGTGTGGCTGTGTCCAGGAAGCAGCTTCCAGCCGTCAGATACGCCAGGTAGCCCCGGCTCTGGAATAATCTTCTCACTGCCCTGGGTTTCTGAACCAGGCCCCGCCCAGCACCCTTCGAGCTCCGACATCTGTAAACCGCTGGGCAGGCAAGGGCACAGATGGCCACGATGGCCCTGAGTCATCAACAAGATATTTGTTCTGCATGTGGGACTCAGGAAAGCAGCATATTTCAGAAACCTTTGTCTCCAAAGACTAAACGGTACCAGTTCTAGTGTTTGAAGAGTAATTTTTATGGGATTGTGAGTATCAGTGCCACACTGAAGGTGAACAGGTTCGAAAGTGGTTGTTTAAAGGCGTGTGACATGCAGAGTAGCACCACAAACATAAATGTTAGCATGATAAACTTCTAAGGTATGACACTGGTACAACGAGTTAACAACAGTGATATATGGAAAACCTACCTGTCATATATTATGGACTGTATTTAATAGGAACATCTTACCAGCACCTCATTAATACTAGGATGAATAATTAGTGGCTGTTAAGAACTCTGAGATGTTTTGTGTTATGATAATTGTTTAAAATTGAGAGTGATGATGATTGTACAAGTAAGTGAAGATAATGTGGGACACATTGTTTATCTTGGGCAGAAGATATGCTTTGTGAACTTAAGAATCCCCTAGCTAATAAGACAAGCCCTCCGTCTTGAGGCATCCTCTTGTGAAACTTAGGGCTGTAAAGGGGAGGCTGAGCCTTCCTACAATTATGCCTAAGAGGCACCTCCAGCAAACCTCTTTTGTTGCTCAGATGTGGCCTTTCTCTTTCTAAGCCCAACTCAGCAAGTAAATTCATTAAAATCCCTCCTATGTGGGACATGACTCCCAGGGGAGTGAATCTCCTTGGCGACATGGGACACGACTCCCAGGAATGAGTGTGGCCCTGGCATTGAGGGATTGAAAATATCTTTCTGACCAAAAGGGGGAAAAGAAAGGTAACCAATTAAGGTTACTGTTGCCAAATGCCCACCGTATGCGAGGCCCTAACCAACAATAGTCCTGAAATACCTCAGTCCCTATCTGAGATTCTATGAAAGTTTCACTCACTGAGTTCATCTCTCAGAAACTTAAATCCTCCAGAGTGTTCCTCTGCCAGACAAGTCCTAAACCCAGAGGCAACGGCCTCTAAGAACATCAACCAGATGCAGCCCCCTCCCCATACTGTCGACACCCCTTTTCAATATGAGCAAGTTAGGGTGGTCACTGCCTAGACATCCTTGAAGATCAAGAAGGTAATTAAATAAGAGGAAGGGGTAGCAACAGACAAGATAGGATTTAACAGAGGATTACAAATACTGATACTTTATATAAATCCATCTATTATCTATCTATCTATCTATCTATCTATTACCTATTTTTTTAGATGCTAGGGTATTAGAATAGCTAGAAGGAAATAACTGAAATGGTGGAACTGTAACCCATGACATTCTTTGAAATTTGCTAATTATTTGTTAAATCATACTTTGAAATGTATCACTGTTATTTCACAATAAAAATGTATTTTTTTAAAAGAGTAATTTTTGATGGCTGGAGAACCACAATGTGTGGCTGCGTGGGGGAGAAGCTGCAGTGGGCATCATAAAGAACACCGGGGTCCTCGTCTGTAAAAGGGGGGCCAGAAAACCCAACCCCTAAGGCTGTAAGGAGCCAGTACTTCAGGCAGGGACTGCCGGCTCCTATAGCTATAACATTTTCCACCTAGCTTTCATTTACTGAGCACTCATTCACTCCTGCAGATACTCAACCCAAGAGTTCATTTCAGTCCACATTCTTCCTACGAGATTAGGTAGTAGCACCTCCTTGTTACAGATGAGGAAACCGAGGCTCAGAGAGGTTGTGTAATGCACCTGGTTTTCTCTGTGAGTTGCGGAGCTGGGATTTGAAGCTGAGGCTCTCCCTTGAGTCCTTTAATCACCAGACGCACTTTGTGCATCCGAGGTGGAGACAAACACAAAGGCCCCAGGGCCCCTGAGGAGGATCTCGTGGCTTCTGCTGCTGGCAGTGCCCCCTGACACCTTGAGAGTCACTGCAGATGGGAGGGCCTGGGACACAGGTGGAGCTCGAAGGGCTGCAGACTCATCCGTGGGTGGTTCTGGGACCCCCGCCATGTCCCTGAGATCTATGCCCACTGTTGGGGGTGAATCAAGTCCTAACCCCGGCCCTGTGTGTCAACTCATTTGTAAACAGGGTCTCCGAAGGTACTAAGATGTGGCTAGCTTGAATCAGGTGGACCTCAGTCCAGTATGCCTGGAGCCCTCATAAGTAGAGGACACTCGGGCACACTCAGTTGGTGGAAGCCAGAGGGGGAGACACAAGTTAACAGACAGCCATGTGACAGAGGCCAAGACGGAGCTATGGATCGCCGACAAGCCACCACGGAATGCAGTAGACTTCGGAGAAAGCAGGGTCTTGCAGACACCTTGATTTTGGACTTCCGGACTCCAAAACCGTGAGCTAACAAATCCCTGTTGTTTAAGCCAACCAATCTGTGGCATTTGTTATGGCAGCCCTGACAAACTAAGACACTCAACGAGGCCAAAGGCCTGAGGGCCAGGCAGCTATGTCGCGATGCAAAGAACCATCCCACACTTGCAGGTTCAGCCCAGATCTGCCACCCTGGTTGTGCCTCCTCTTTGAGCTCCAGTCTCCTCTTCTGTATAGCCAGGATAAATTGAGAACATGGATGAAAGGGCTCCAGAAACTGCAGAGAAGCACTGCACAAACTTAAGGGATCCAGGGTGAATGCGTTTAGTGCAAACCTTTGGTTTGTTTTGCAGATGAGCCAAGCTCATGCTGTCTGGTAGCTCTGAGGGAAGAGCTCATTCATGTATGACAGCCACAGTGATGGAATTACTTGTGATAGGTGGAAGCTCAGGGTCAGACCAATAAGAAGGAATTTTCTAACAGTTAACTGTCCATTAGTGAAACTGAATGCCTTGTGGGGTGGTGAGCTCCCTGGCACTGGAGGTGTGCAAGTGCAGATTGACTTGACAGGGGCTGACAGAGGACTGGATAAGACCTGAATTTCTCAATGGCAGAATCTTGTTAGATATTGTTTATGGTTTTGAGAGGTGCCCCAAATAATTCACTCTTTTTGATAATTCAATTTTATTGAGATATATTCACAAACCCTACAATTATCCACAGTGTACAATCAATTGTTCACAGTGCCATTATATAGTTGTGCAATCATTACCACAATCAATTCTTGAACATTTTGATTTTCATACACAAAAAAGAATAAGAATAAAAGTTAAAGTAAAAAAGAATGCCCAAAACATCCTATACCCCCCATCCCTCCCTATTATTCATTTACTTTTTTCCTCATTTTTCTATCCTTCTGTCCATACACTGGATAAAGGGAGTGGGAGCCACAAAGTTTTCACAATCACACAGTCACACAGTGTAAGCTATATGGTTATATAATCGCCTTCAAGAATCAAGGCTACTGGCTTGTAGTTCAACAGTTTCAGGTATTTCCTTCCAGTTATTCCAATACACTTATTAAAACTAAAAAGGGATATCTATATAATGCATAAGAATAACCTCCAGAATGACCTCTTGACTCCATGTGGAATCTCTCAGCCACTGAAACTTTACTTTAATTTCTCTTCCCCCTTTTGGTTAGGAAGATGTTCTCAATCCCACGATGCCAGATCCAGGCTCATCTCTGGGAGTCATGTCCCACGTAGTGGGGAGGGCAGTGAGTTCACCTGCAGAGCTGGCTTAGAGAGAGAGGCCACATCTGAGCAACAAAGTGGTTCTCTGGGGGCGACTCTTAGGCACAATTTTAAGTAGGCTTAGCCTCTCCTTTGCAGTAACAAGCTTCATAAGGGCAAGTCCCAAGATCAAGGGCTCAGCCTTCTAAACTGGTAGTTGCCAATGCTTGTGAGAAATAGTGATATTCTCAAGTGGGGAAATTTAGTATTTCCACATTTTCTCCCAGTCTCTCAAGTTGGCTTTGCAAATACATTTTTATCCTCTGCCTAAATTACTGTTGGATGTATCAGGGCTTCACACTAACCTGTACAAACCAACCAGATTTCACTCCCTACTCAACTTTCCATGTAATAATGTTGTTTGAATAAACTGACCATACAAGTTAAATTATATAGTGTGCTACCAAAAACATAGATTTTGCACCTAATAAACATCTCTTCCTTTGGTTTCACACAGAAGTTGATGCTTTAAAAACACCATCAATATTATCCTTTACTCTTTAGTCTGATTTCTCTTGTCCTAATTATGCATTCACCACCACTGTCTACATGAGGATATTTCCAGTTCTTCCACAAAGAAAGAGGAAGAGGCAAAAGAAGAAAAAAAAAAGAAAGAAGAAAAAGAAAGAAGAAAATGACAGCTAAAAAGCAATGAAAGAAAAATAAAATAAAAATAAAATACAATAAAAAAGTCAGACAACACTACCACTGCCAAGAATCCCATATCCCTCCCTTATATCCCCCTCTTACAGACATTTAGCTTTGGTATAATGTAATGGAAGCATATTACAATGTTACTATTAACTACAGACTCTACTTTGCATCAGTTGTATTTTTCCCCAACACCACCCCATTTTTAACACCTTGCAAAGCTGACATTCATTTGTTCTCTGTCATGCAAAAACATTCTTATATTTGCATATTTAATCACAATCATTGTCCACTCTAGGTTTCACTAAGTTATACAGTCCCAGTCTTTATCTCCTGTCTTTCCTTCTGGTGTCCCACTGCCCCTAACCTTCCTCTTTCAACCATGCCACAGTCATCTTTGTTCAGTGTACTTGCAATATTGTGCTACCATCACTCAATATTGTGCTATCCATTTCTGGATCTACACAATCAGTCCTCTTGAACATTCTATACTCCTTCAGCATCAAATGCCCAATCTCTACCCCATTTCTGTCTCCTGGTATCTTCATTTCTACACTCTTCTCCAAACCTCTCTCTCCTGTCTTTTCCTATCTGACTGTAGTACTCCCTTTAGTATTTCTTGTAGAGGAGGTCTCCTGTTCATGTACTCTCTCAGTGTCCTCACTGTAAATATTTTAAACTCTCCCTCATTTTCTAGGGCACTTTTGCCAGATATAGGATTCTTGGTTGGCAGTTTTTCTCTTTCAGCATTTTTGAATATATCATACACTGTCTTCTGGCTTCCATGGTTTCTGTTGAAAATCTGCAGTTAGTCTTATTGAGCTTCCCTTGTTTGTGATGGATTGCTTTTCTCTTGCTACTTTCAGAATTCTCTTCATCTTTGACATTGGACAATCTAATTAGTAAGTGTCTTGGAGTAGGTCTATTGGGATCCATTCTATTTGAGGTACACTGCACTTCTTGGATCTGTAATTTTATGTCTTTCATAAGAGTTGAGAAATTTTCATTGATTATTTCCTCTATTATTCTTTCTGCTGCCTTTTCTTTCTCTTTTCCTTCTGGGACATTTATAACACATATATTCCTGTGCTTGATGTTGTCATTCAGTTCCCTGAGACCCTGCTCATATTTTTCAGTTCTTTTCTCTATCTGTTCCTTTATGTGTAGGATTTCAGATGCCCTGTCTTCTAGTTCAGTAATCCTTTCTTCTGCCTCCCCAAGTCTGCTGTTGTACATCCCCATTGTGTTTTTCATCTCTTCTATTGTGCCGTTCATTCTCGTGAGTTCTACCATCTGTTTTTTCAATCTCGCAAATTCTTCCTTATGGTCACCCAGTGTCTTCTTTATAGCCTTCATCTCTCTTGTCACATTTTCTTTCAACTCATTGATTTGATTTAGAAGATTTATTTGAACATCTTTAATTAGTTGTTTCAATATCTTGATTCCCAGTTGAGGTTTTAGTTTGTTCCTTTGATTGGGCCATATCTTTGAGTTTCCTGGTGTGGCTCATGATTTTTTGCTCTCTGGGCATCTGATTTTCTTGATTAGTTTATTCAGGAAGTTGTTTTCTCTCTTTTGCCTTGGGTTTTCTTGTTGGTTTTCTTTGATCTCTGTATTTCTTTGTTTCTTTCCATGGCCAGTTTTCAGATTGGCTCTGCCCCCAGTCTTTCCCCCCAAATCAAGCACCCACTGTGGCCTTCCACAGGGATGGGAGGTAGGCACTGGGCACCCCAGCAAGTTCACTGCATGTGGTAATACAAATCTGCTGGCTTCCAGGGGTATTCTGTTATCTGCCAGTCAGCAAGTCCTGGGTTTGTTTTAGAGCCCTGCTTTGACAGTTGGGTTCCATGTTTCTCAGTCAAAACCAGTCTGGGTTTCTGTGCAGGGCATGTAGAACAGCTCCTGTGGTCCTAATAGAGGGTCTGGAGCATATTTTTTAAAAAATGTTTCTATTTCCTTGCACTTCCCAGGTTGTCCAGCAGATGGTGGTGTTTAGTAATGTAATCCTCCTCAGAGGCTGCTTTGCCTCTGAGCACAGGTGAGCTGAAACTGCGGGATTCCTATGCCCTCACTTCGCCAACCAAAATCTGGCTCAATGTGGGGCTATACCTGTGGCAGAGGACTCCCTCAGCCGACCCAGCACTTCAGCTGTCCCCAAGGCAAGGAAACAGTCACCAGCTGCCGCTTCTCTTAAGGGTGGGGAAGGCTTTTCAGACCCAGGTCTGGGAATGTGCCTCTGTCCACATTTTCTCTTTGTCCCTCACCAACCTGGGTCTTGAATTGTCCTCCCCTGTCCCCTGGTCTTCAAGCAGTGGGGGTAAGTCTCACTAATGTGAGATTTTAAAATCTGTGTCCCTGGTGGGAGGAGTCCCATCTGTTGTTTCTGTGCCTTTCCCACACAGAGACAAAGTGAGAGTGAGGGGAGAGGACCAGCTGGTCTGAGATGGAAAATTCCTACCTGATATTTCTGCTCTTTCTTCAATTCAGCATCTGCAGGGTCCTTCTCATCTATATCCTCCTCCAGAGTTTCAATCAATTCAGAATTGTCCTTTTTTTTTTCATTGAATCTCCAGAGAGGAGTTTTCAGTAGCTGTTTACATCTCCATATTGATGATATCACTCCCCTAAATAATTCACCCTTAATGATTTGTTAATAATTTGTATTTCAATATAAAAGAGTGAAAATTCAAGGGTATCCCTGTAATATTGCCATCCACATTCCCTTGTCCTCCAGTGTGCTTCCTTGAGGGAAGGGGATGGGGAGTGACAGCCCAGTATGCCCACAGGGGCTGGTCCTGTTTTGAACCCCATCTACGCCATCTGCTTTAACAAAAACCAGAACTCTGAGATGACCCTAAGTATTCCTTCCAGCCTGGAGATATCAAGCCCTGAGACCCCCAACATGGGGCTTCTCAAGCACCACAGTCTGGGGTGAGGGATTGCAGAAATGCTGGCATGGCCCCAGTACCTCCAGGCCTTCTGACAACCAGCCTGAGACCAGGACAGACAACCCTGTGGGGACTGGGGTCCCTTGGTCCCTCCTCACAGGGTGACTCATCATCCCAGGATCATATCTCCTGGGTTGCATCTTTCTCCTCCTGTGACCAATCCTACATCCCGTGTTTAGTTGGCAGTTTTGAAAGCCATGGGTCAGTGACTAACGCGATGCAGTGACGTTTTCCTTACCACATTGTTGTCTGATGTAGATGTTGCTTTCCTCCATGCAGTGACTCATGGAGCCAGGCTTCTTCCATCTGGCAGCTCTTCCTTCCTCTTGGGCCTGGGAGTCCTTGGCATCCAGGTGGTAGAAGGAGAAAGAAGGAGTGGAGAGACAGATCATAGTTCTTTGGTATGAGCCTGGCCCCTGGAAAGGAAACCATCACTTCTGCTCATAGTCCACTGGCCAGATCCAATCACCTGGCCACACATGGATGCAAGGGGCACAGAGAAAGGTAGTGTCTGGCAGGATGGTGGCCTCCCAGCAACCACTTCATATGGATTGAGAAACCCAACTTTAGTGAGCAGCAGGTCATCTCTACCACCCAACTTTACTCCAGGGTAAGGGAATCTTAGGTGGAAACACTATTACATAGGGAATTAAGAATGCTGTCATTTCCTTTTTCCTTTCTCAACCCATATAAAGCTGTTCTTACCTACCTCTCCCATCTGTAGAGAAGTATAGAGCAATCAGACACGTCTAGAATGGGCAACATACTCTGAGGCAACTGACCCAGACTCTTCTACAGTCAGCCTGAAAACAGGACTTAAGAGAAGTAACAACTAAATACAATGCATAGTCCTTGACTGGAGACTGGCTCTAAGGAAAACCAGGCATGAAAGATTTTGGGGGGTGCTACTAAGGGAACTGGAATTTGGATTGGTGAACTGGATGTTCTCTGCCCTTCAGAACTTCATCCTGCACCATGCCCCAGGAGGCTGACCTCTATAAAAGATATCAATACAAAACTGTACTTTTCCACATTCATTTCTCCTCCTTGTGACCTGAGTTGACATTTCTACTGATTGCCACGCAAAATGATTTTTTTTCTTGACCCACTGACATCAGAGTTGTTCGTGTGACCCTCTTTGGTCAATGGAATGTGAGTGGAAGTACCCTGTGCTCCCTCTGGCAGGAACTTTGACAATAATCAACCCATCACTGCACCCTCACTCTTCCCTGTGCTGGGAGATGGCACATCCCAGGCAGGGGCTGCTCCTTCACTCTAAGTACTGGGATGAAGTCAGTATGTGGAGTACAGTTCAGGGAACATGGTACAAGAGCAAGAAACAAATCTATGTGTTGGAAGCCACTGAGGTGTTGGGATTGTTGGTTACCATGGTATAGCCTGGCAGAAGCTTACTAGTCCACTAGCGCTCTGGTTTCCAGTGGATCCACCAATGGGAGACATCAGCAGGAGACGAGAGGGCAGGAAGAGGGAGAGGATGAGACATTTATTCTCCTTGTCTTCTCTCTGACAGTTCCTCAGGCTGGTGGTGGGCCTGGGCAGGAGGCCCACCCCATTAGGCTCCTTCTCCAGGTTCTAGAGCTGCTTTCACTTCTGCCCCTTCATCCCTAGGAGTGGCAACAGCTAAGTCATTTCCTTTATAAGTCAACAGTTCCTTACGAACCTCTCATTAACTACTAAACTTGAGTATGCCGTCTGCTTCCTGCCAAGGCCCTAACTGAAAGAATGGGTATCAGTGCCATACTTTGTTTTTTTTTTAAATTAAATCCAGTTTTATTGAGATATACTCACATACCATACAATCATCCATGGTGTATGATCAACTGTTCACAGGACCATCTTGCGCATTCATCACCCCAATCTATTTTTGAACATTTTCCTTACATCAGAATCAGAATAAGAACAAAAAATAAAAATAAAAAAGAACACCCAAATCATCTCCCCATCCAGCCTATTTTTTTTTCATTTTCAGAACTTTTCTTTCCCTCTTTTTGTTTTTTATGGAAATACACGCATTCGCAGAAGTAGAGATGAAATAATACAATGAACCTCCATGGACCCAGCTCCAAGATTCAACAACTGTCCACATTTTGCCAATCTTGTTTCAGCACCCTCCCCCTGTACACACCATCCCCTTTCTCCACCCACCCCCAAGGATTTTAAAGCCAATTCCAGATATCATGTCATGTAATATATTAATATTTCAGCATACATCCTTAACCAGTAAGGACTTCCTTCTCTCTTTTTTTTTTTAAGTGATGTGTCTTTCTTTTCAAGTTGTATTTATTTGAGTTTTACTTAACCTTGAAAAGGTGAGCTTTGTTTTGCAAGGGAAACAAAAAGCTGTGATTTATCCCCCATGGCCTGTCCCGTTGTCCTTGTGGGGTAGAACGCAGCTAGGAATCACCCCAACTTGGGTCAAGCTGCTGACCAGGTGCACACAGCTGATTAATGGCCAGTTGCCAACCAGAGCCCAGCCCTGGGCAAGGGCCTCAGGCCCTCTGGGCCTCCCCTGAGAGTCCTCATCTGCAAATGGACAAACGGGGACATTACCCACCCTATTTTTCATTCCGTTTTTGTCCCCATTTTTCTACTCATCCATCCCTACACTGGATAAAGGGAGTGTGATCCACACGGTTTCCAAATCACACTGTCACCCCTTGTAATCTACATTGTTATACAGTTGTCTTCAAGAAGTAAGGCTGCTGGGTTGGAGTTTGATAATTTCAGGTATTTACTTCTAGCTATTCCAATACATTAAAACCTAAGAGGTGTTATCTATATAGTGTGTAAGAATGTCCACCAGAGTGACCTCTCGACTCCATTTGGAATCTCAGTCACTGAAACTTTCTTTAGTGCCATAGTCTTACTGTTAATTTTTAATTTTTCAGGTGTGATAATGGGTGATACATTTAAGGGTGAAATGTCTCAATGTCTGGAACTTCCTTGGAAACGACTCTGCAGAGAGACAAATCAAACTCAACAATTGTTGAGCCCAAATGGCTATAAGTCTTTACTGTACTGTTCTTTTCATTTTTTTTTAAATTCAGTTTTATCGAGGTATATTCACATACCATACAATCACCCATGTCTTTTCATTTTTGCCTATGTTTGAAATCTTCTGCAATTAAAATGAAAAAAAAAAAAAATCATTGGAGTCCCAGTCTCACCATAGAACTAGCTGCAGTTTCCTAAATAGGTCATTATCTTTCTCTCCTCTGAATTTTTGTCAAGACTGTTCCCTGGGCTTTGAAAGCCTTTTCCCCACATATTCAACTGGAAAATCCCTTCTCATTCTTCAAGGAGTACCCATGTACCCCCTTATAGCTCTTCACATACTCCCCTGAACCAAACCAGACAGAAACAAACCCACATCCCCCATAACATTCTGCTTTTATCATAGGGTACGTTGCAAGTTGAATGCTGGATAGTTAGTGGGTGTTTCAAGTCTAAGTAACATGGCTTCATGGTTTTCTCTAGGCCACAATATTTTTGACATTATTCTTGACATCATCTGCCCAGTGCGACACCCATCCTTGGCTCAGCTCCCTCTCCCTCTCTCTTCCTTGTCTTGCTTCTATTAGCAGTCATTTATTCATCCTCTCCTCATTGATTCATTCAAACAACACTAGCTGCAGGCCTACTATGTACCAAGCATGGTACGAGGCACTAGGAAAATGCTAGTGAGCCGCGAGTGGTGAACCGGCTCTGCCAACAAACTACAGTTGACCAGGAGAAACACATTAAACAAACTACTCAAAGGATATTTCACCATGGTAAGTGCTACCAAGAAAAAGTGCCTGGTGCAATGAGGCTGTATGAGACGAGCCCAAATGGCTATGAGTCTTTACTGTACTGTCTCCAGGAAACAGAAATTTAGGCCGAGACTTGTTTCCTCCCAAGAACCCTTATGATGCTGGTTCAACATGCAGATTCCCAGATCTGCTGACTCAGAACCATCAGGGGAGGAGCCAGGGAATCTGGATTTTCAACAAGCAGCTTGAGTGATGCTCATGAGCAGATGAGTCCAGATAACACTAGCCTCTGGGGATATGCAGGACCATTCTGTAAAGCACAGCATTGGGGCACGGTGCTAAGGGAGGCCACTGGCCTCTGCAGACAGTCGGGATGAGAGATGCTACCGCAGGTAAGGAGCAGCAGACAGCTAACATGTTCCCTGTATGTCAGGCCAGGAGCAGAGAGAGGGCCTTTTCATGCTTCATCATACCACAGCTCCAGGGGGCAGTAAGGTCACCTTCTCCAGTTTACAGAAGATGGAACTCAACAACATAGAGGACAAGTCCCTTGGCCAAGGCTGTCCAGTGAGTCAGTGGCAGGGCTAGCACTGGGTGTGTCGGCATAGAGCACATGGCATTCTCTAGCACATCGAGCTTCCCAGCAAACCAACAGGAGCCCATCGCAGTCAGCATAACCAGCTACTCTGTCCTTCATTTCAAAAACATGGGTCACACTTGATCCCTGCCTCCTCCTTGCCCTTGCCTTCATTCGGTCACCACACTCTACCCATTTTCTCCGTGTCTAAAGCCCCCATGGTGGCCCGAGTTGCCTCCACTCCCGTCCCTCCACTCCATAATCTACCCAAGTTGAAAGCCCTTCTGTAGCTTCCAAGTCTGGTCATGTGGTTACAAGAGCTGGCCAGCTTCAGCTTGCATCTGCTGTCTTCCTCTTCTCACTCTGCCTCAGCTCCCTTGGCCACTGTCCTCTCCCTCAAAGAGGCAGGTTCTTTTCTTCCCATGCTTCCCTCTGCCTGCAGCACTCTTCAGTGACCTTCTTGCTTGGAGAACCCTCCAAGCCTCAGCCAAGGCACCAGCTCCCCAGGGCTTCCCTGACTGCCAAGCCTGACTATCCCTTTACAGCATACACCAAACCCTGTCACTGCACATTCCTCCGGATTTTGCTTCTTTAATGTGCATCATCCCTACATAACCATAACCTCCGTGAAGGCAGTTAGCTGTTGTGGGTGTCTCCTGGCACTCACCACTGTGTCTGGCACACGGCAGGTATCTACCCCAAGTAGATTTTGAGTGAATGGGTGTTCAGATGAGTAATGTGAGATTTAGAGGGGCAAAGCCGTATGATTGAGGTACAAGGCGGTCATTTCATTAGTAAGCAGAAATCAGGATTAAAAGTCAAACTGGTTTGTAAAGTTCCCACAATGCCACTTACTTGTTTGTGTGATTTCAAGCAAATTACTTCACTCCTGTCTGCCTCATGTGAGGATGCCTCTATTTCCTCATTTGTAAAATGGTGTTACTAATACAACCTGCTTCGTGGAGTAGCTGTGAGGCTTGCGTGAGGTCACCATCCTGGATGCCCGGTGTTCACTTGGTGTGCGCCCCCCTCCAGAGTTAGGACTGGGTGAGGGACTGTGAACTTCTGGCAACTAGAACTGCTGATGTGAAGGAGCACCTGAGGTCAGGGCAGAGAGAAGCTGGCCCATCTGGAGCATCCGATAACTGAGATGGAGTCTCAGGATGGGAATGTCGCTAACATAAAACCCAGGCAAGTATTTGAGGATGCAGCTTCATGAACCACACACTCCCCAAACCCAGTGAGAAAGAGTGCGTGATGGCAAGGCCAGAGCACAACCCAGCCTACCTCAGGGGAGTGGGAGCCAAGAGGCTCTTGCTCCTGGGAGAAGCTGGTTGTCTGATAAACCTGACTTGTTGCCTTCTTAAAAGGGGGAGGTGGTGCCATAAGGCAGCAAGGCAAGAAACTTGCAGAGCATCCATGCTTAGAGCCTGTGGCTGCACTGACAGGCGACCAGTGCCTAGAGATAGTGAGGTTCTGTTCTGTGTGTGTGTGCACGCGCGCGCGTGCCTCTGGGCTGCACAGACTTCTAAGTGCGTTTTGTTACTGTGGGGGATACAGTAGCAACCAGAAGACATGGCCAGAAGGAGGACATCAAAGAGAATGGATTTATTTTCTGAGTGACTCCTAAGGGCAGAACAGGGACTGCTGGGTTTAGGGTATGTTCCCTTGCCTTTTCCGGCTCTAGAGGCTCCCCTCATTCTTTGTTCAAGGCCCCGCATCACTCCAACCTCTACTTCCATCATCACATCTCCTCCGACTCTCCTGCCTCCCCTTTTCCCTAATAAAGACCCTTGTGATTCCATTGGGCCCACCAGAGAATCTCAAGGTCCTAACTGAATCCCATTTGCATGGTCCCTATACCACGTGAGGGAACAGAGTCACGGTGCTGCAGATTAGGGCGCGGACGTTTTTGGGAGATGGTTATTCTGCCTCCCACACCCTGGAAGAATGCCAACCCGGCTGGCCGTAGGACCACAGAACAGGCATTGAAGTCAGGTGTTGAAGGCTGACTGAAGGTGCTGAATACAGAGGGCTCTGTGGGGCTGCAGGACTCCTGGAGGCCAAGGACAAACAAGCATTTATTGAGGGACGGCTGTGTAGGAGCTGTACTTCGTGCCTCACACCCCCTTCTCTTCTAACCCTCCAACCAACCTGGGGAGGTTGGGATATTAGCCCCTCTTTTTGAAGAGAAAACGAGCTCAAGAAGCTTAAATCATTTTCCAGAATTTAATTCAGGCCTGTAAGATGCAAAAATTTGTGTTACTTTTATGACACCACAATGAGAATGGCCCTGTGATGGGAATGAGTGGCAAGCAGCTCGAGCATGTTATCTACACGTAAGGAAAGAAAAGGGCATTCACCTCATATGAGACAGGGCCCTTTCACATGCCCTGTCTTTAGTCCTCATGAAAACCTGATCACGGCCAGTTTCATAGGTGAGCGAGTGGAAGCTCTGGGATATTAAGACACTTAACCAGATCTGGTAAGTGAGGGGGCTCAGCTGGGCTAGCACCCTGGCTCAGGTCTGTTTGCTTGGCTGATCTCAGGCTGTAAGGAGTTTCTTATCCCATTCAAAGTAACTGGGACTTTGTCCCATGGCCCAGAAGTGAGGAGCCAGTGAGTGCTGCAGCGGAGGAATGCCCAGGTGTGCCTTCTAGACACTTCAAAAGGGAATTCTAGTAGTGGTGGAGGATTGGGAGTGGGGTGGCTGTAGAATTATTTGAATGGGAGTGGACATGGTCATTATGCAGAGATGGTGGGACTGGAAAGAAGGGGCAAGCTTGAGGGTCTAGGGCCAAGTAGATAGTGCGGAGTGGAAACCAGGCACTGTGACTCCAGCTCTCTCACTTTAATGACTGGGAGAGGAATCTGGGAGAAACAGGTTTGTTTTTATTTTAAGAGCAATCCTTGTTCATGGTTTCAAAACTTTTTTCATGGGTGTAGAAGAGCAGAAGGCAAAACGCAAAAGCTCCCCCTCCCCATTCCCATCCCTCTTCTGTTGAACTCTCCAGATGTAGCCCCTATTAATAGAGTTTCATTTGTATCCTTTTAGTAATTTTTGCTTAAAATAGGGTTTGGGGGGTGGTGGTAAATTAAGCCTGGACTTGTTGGGTCAGAGCTACTGTCAGACATCCAGGGGGAATATGCACTGGAGGCAGAAGGGAAAAGGGGTCTAGAGCTTAGCACAAGGACCTGGGCTGAAGATTTTTATGCTGCATTATTAGAAAAACTCAACTTCTGAGGCCTGAATTGCCAGCAACTGCCATTATGATTTTTCCTTTTCATGGAGATTGTGGATATTAACATCGTAGCTCCTAAGCACGCACTATCCCAGGTCACTATGCCTTCTTTCAATAAGATATTTGCACACATCGTGGTGGTAAAGATCTTCTCTTAGAAGTGTCTGAGTTTAGGGATCCCGGCTGTCTAGCTCTGCTGAAGGGCAGATGTTCCACAGCTATTCAGGAAGAGGTCTGTTCCTGCTTTAAGATCTTGATGCCCAAGCAATTCGTTGGCCTCAATGATGGGGAAGTTTTCAGTTGAGTAGACTTCAGCACTGGGCACAACCTCTGCCCTCTCAGGCTCAAGAAATATTATTAAAAAGAAATCAGGACTGAACTTCATTTCTTGCAATGGTGGGCTCTCTTGTTCCAAACTAACCTTCACACCCAGAACTAGAAAAGCTGGGAGAAATATAAACAAACATATTTTTGATGGCATTGGAGAGCTACAAAGTCAGCAACAATTTGCAGCAAGGATGTGAAGTGGCAAGATGCCTAAGAGACCAGGTGCACCAAGAGGGGAGACTGACATCTGGTACATTTTATCCTTGAAACATTTGCTGACTACAAATGTGGCTGCTACTGAGCACCCGGGAAGCTGGGCAGGACTCCTAGTGGTTTCCCCGGCCCGGGGGGACAGGAGTTGCCATTCAAAGTCTGCTGACAGGGAGAAGCCCTGTCAACCACCCCAGGCTTTCAGCTGAATCCCTGATAGGTTACACCCTGAGAGGAAGGGAAAATGGGAGCAGACCACCTCTCACCAGGACCAAACCCCAGCTAAAATGAGCTCAATCTCTGATTGGGTTAAAGTGATCTCTCCCTCACTAACTGCCTGCCAGAAGCAAAAGTAAATCCTCTCTGCATGAGACAGAATCCAAAGTTTCAAATGATCACCATAATTTTTAAACCACAAATGTCTGGCACACAATCAAAAATAGGAAGGCATACAAAAAGACAAAAAAATGACCTAAAATTGAGAGAAAAAAATAAGACCAAAGACAGACCCAGATATTGGAATTATCAGACATGGACTTTAAAATATTTATGTTTCATATTTCACATCTTTACACATCAAGTGAAAAGAAGAATTCTGTCACAGAACTGGAAACTATTAAAAATAATCAAATGGAAACTCCAGAATTGAAAACTATAATAACTGAAATTAAAACTCAATGGATGACTTTCACTTCTGTCCATGAAGGATTAAATTCTATGGGAACTGCCCTTCAGTCATTAAAAAAATAGAAAACTGGACAAAATACCTGAAACAGCAGTTTACAGAACCCTGGGAAACAGGTACCACAGGACGGAGAAGCTGAAGGAAGGAAGAAGTGACGTGAGTCCTATGATGACCCAACCTGCTGCCTGGAGCTGGCTCCCAAGGTGCAGGGCAGGATGCAGACACCCATGCAGGACCCAGTATCAAGGAGTTTAGACATTTCAGGACAGAACACACAAGGGGGAGGTGTTGCAGAGAGTTCTGGAAATCTCTGGAGAGATCTCACTGAATCTTTGTCGGATCACCTATTTGTGATATTTGAGAGGAAACTCTCTCAAGACCAAGGGAAGAAATCCCAGAGAGCAGCAGGCAGAATGATTTCTAGAGTTTAACAGGGTGGGGAAGAGTCTGTGTTCCTACAAGTCAAATGCTCTGAGTAGAGTTCTCATGGGTCTAGTGAAGGTCATGCCTTACTAGAACTAAATTATCCTCAGAATAATTTCCTAGAGTATTCTGCTTGGTTTGATCTTAAAATCAAAAGGATCAAATTGATCTGCAAGTATAATTTGCAGTGAGAGCAAAATGTGAGAACAAGGAGAACAAAGTGCAGCACTCTTTAAGATATCCAGCACTGAACAATGTAAAACCTACAGCATCCAAGTCCTACAAATTATCAGGCATGCAGACCAGCAAGAAACATGTCCCCCCAAAAAGAGAACAATCAATAAAATCCATCAAAAAAAGCAGAATCAGAAATGAAAGGATGGAATTAACATACTAGGACATTAAAACAATTACTAAAATCTCAAATATGCTTGAGAGTATAAAGGAAAACATAAACATTTTGAAGAGAGAAATGGAAGATATAAAAGAGACCTAATGGAACTTAGTAGAGATGGAAAATATGGTACTGGAATAAAAAAGACACTGAATGAGATTAAATGCAGATTAGACACTGAAGAAGAAAAGATCAGTGAACTTGAAGAAACAGAAATAAAAACTATCCAAAATGAAGCACGAAGATTAAAAAAAGACTAAAAAGAAACACAAACTTTTAGTGGTCTGTGGGAAAATATCAAGTGATCTAATATGCTTGTAATTGGAGTTCAGAAGGAGGAAGAAAATTATTTGAAGAAATGACAGCTGAAAATTTCCAAATTTGAGAATAATTATAAATCCCCAAATCCGTAAGCTCGATAATCCCTAAGTAGAAGAAACATACAGTGATGTGCCCAGGCACATTTTAATAAGATGCTGAAAACCAGTGATAAAGAGAAAATCTTGTAAAGCAGCTAGAGAAGAAAAGACACATTATGTTTACAAGAGCAGAGGTAAGGATGACAACAGACTTCTATTCAGAAATCATGCAAGTGAAAGGATACTGAAATAACATTTTTAAGTGCTGAAAGAAAAAAACCTGTCAGCCCAGAATTCTATACTCAACTCAAAAAATGGAGCTGAAACAAAAACAGATAATTTATTATTAGTAGACCTGCCTTACAAGTAATATTAAAGGAAATCCTTTCAGAAGAAAGAAAATGGCAGGTGGAAATTGTGTTTCTACATTAAAGATATAAAGAACACCTAAAATGGTAGGTATGCGGATAAACCTGAAATACATTTTTCCCCTTCTTTTTTGTTCTTTTAAAAAGGTAGTTGACTGTTGTGTCAGTTTGAATGTATTGTGTCCCCCAAAACACCATTATCTTTGATGTAATCTTCTGTGGGCAGATGTATCAGTGTTGATTAGACTGTAATTGAGTGTTTCCATGGAGATGCCCCCCACCCAACTGTGGGTGATGACTCTGGATAATTTCCATGGAGATGTGGCCCCACCCATTCAGTGTGGGCCTTGATTAGTTCACTGGAGCACTATATAAGCTCAGACAGAAGAAGCAAGCTCGCTACAGCCAAGAGGGATGCTTTGAAGAACGCACAGGAGCTGAAAGAGGAGCTGCAGATGAGAGACAGTTTGAAGATGGCCATTGAAAGCAGATTCTTGCTCTGGAGAAGCTAAGAGAGGACAAACACCCCAAGAGCAACTAAGAGTGAAATTTTTAAGGATCTGCAGCCAAGAGAGGAATGTCCTGGGAGAAAGTCATTCTGAAACCAGAAATTTGGAGCAGACGCCAGCCATGTGCCTTCCCAGCTAACAGAGGTTTTCCGGACACCATTGGCCATCCGCCAGTGAAGGTACCCGATTGCTGATGACTTACTTTGGACACTTTATGGCCTTAAGACTGTAACTCTGTAACCAAATAAACTCCCTTTATAAAAGCCAATCCATTTCTGGTATTTTGCTTAATGGTGTGAGCCCACCCATTCAGCGTGGGCCTTGATTAGTTCACTGGAGCACTATATAAGCTCAGACAGAAGGAGCAAGCTTGCTACAGCCAAGAGGGACAATTTGAAGAATGCACAGAAGCTGAGAGAGGAGCTGCAGATGAGAGACAGTTTGAAGAGAGCTGTTGAAAGCAGACTCTTGCTCTGGAGAAGCTAAGAGAGGACAAACACCCCAAGAGCAACTGAGAGTGACATTTTTGAGGAACTGAAGCCTAGAGAGGAACGTCCTGGGAGAAAGCCATTTTGAAACCAGAACTTTGGAGCAGACGCCAGCCACGTGCCTTCCCAGATAACAGAGGTTTTCCGGACACCATTGGCCATCCTCCAGTGAAGGTACTTGATTGTTGATGACTTACCTTGGACACTTAATGACCTTAAGACTGTAACTTTGTAACCAAATAAACCCCCTTTATAAAAGCCAATCAATTTCTGGTGCTTTGCGAAAAGGCAGCATTAGCAAACTAGAACAACTGTTTAAAGTAAAAAAAAAAAATGTATTGGGGGTTTTATAACATGTAGAATTAAAATGTATGACAACAGTAGCACAAAGGGAGGAAGGGGGAATGAAAGTATTTTATTATAAAATTCATATACTATATTGAATTGAATTGTAGACTCTCAAATCAGTGAGCATTATGGTTCAGTGTAAACCATAGAACAACATACAAAAAACAAAAGAGGTTTAGTTAATAATCCAAGCATGGAAACAAAATGGGATCATGAAAAGTACTCACCCCAAAAGAAGACATGGGAAGAAGGAAAAAGCAACAAAGAACAATTAAAAAATCAATATTGTAGACTTAAATCCAACAATATCGATAATTACATCAAGTGTAAATGGTCTAAACATTCA
Source organism: Choloepus didactylus (assembly GCF_015220235.1). Taxonomy (NCBI): domain Eukaryota; kingdom Metazoa; phylum Chordata; class Mammalia; order Pilosa; family Megalonychidae; genus Choloepus; species Choloepus didactylus. The sequence goes on along the minus strand of NC_051316.1, from coordinate 9,732,209 downwards.
TACTAAAGGCAGAAATCATCAGATAAAAAAGCAAGGCCCAATAATTGTGGTATATAAGAAACTCATTTAAATATAAAAACACAGATAAGCTAAAAGCTAAAAAATGGAGAAAGATATACAATGCAAACTCTAATCAAAAGATAGCTACAGGAGGCGGGGCAAGATGGCGGACTGGTGAGCTGTATGTTTTAGTTACTCCTCCAGGAAAGTAGGTAGAAAGCCAGGAACTGCGTGGACTGGACACCACAGAGCAATCTGACTTTGGGAATACTTCATACAACACTCATGAAAACGTGGAACTGCTGAGATCAGCGAAATCTGTAAGTTTTTGGGGCCAGGGGACCCGCGCCCCTCCCTGCCAGGCTCAGTCCCGTGGGAGGAGGGGCTGTCAGCTCCGGGAAGGAGAAGGGAGAACTGCAGTGGCAGCACTTATCGGAAACTCATTCTGCTGATCCAAACTCCAACCATAGATAGACGCAGACCAGACACCAGAGAAATTGAGAGCAGCCAGCCCAGCAGAGAGGAGACAGGCATAGAAAAAAAACAACACAAAAAACTCCAAAATAAAAGCGGAGGATTTTTGGAGTTCTGGTGAACATAGAAGGAGGAAGGGCAGAGCTCAGGCCCGAGCTCAGGCCCTGAGGCGCATATGCAAATCCCGAAGAAAAGCTGATCTCTCTGCCCTGTGGACCTTTCCTTAATGGCCCTGGTTGCTTTGTCTCTTAGCATTTCAATAACCCATTAGATCTCTGAGGAGGGCCCTTTTTTTTTTTTTAATCCTTTTTTCTTTTTCTAAAACAATTACTCTAAGAAGCCCAATACAGAAAGCTTCAATGACTTGCAATTTGGGCAGGTCAAGTCAAGAGCAGAACTAAGAGAGCTCTGAGACAAAAGGCAATAATCCAGTGGCTGAGAAAGTTCACTAAACACCACAACTTCCCAAGAAAAGGGGGGTGTCTGCTCACAGCCATCATCCTGGTGGACAGGAAACACTCCTGCCCATCGCCAGCCCCATAGCCCAGAGCTGCCCCAGACAACCCAGTGTGACGGAAGTGCTTCAAATAACAGGCACACACCACAAAACTGGGCGTGGACATTAGCCTTCCCTGCAACCTCAGCTGATTGTCCCAGAGTTGGGAAGGTGGAGCAGTGTGAATTAACAAAGCCCCATTCAACCATCATTTCAGCAGACTGGGAGCCTCCCTACACAGCCCAGCAGCCCAGAACTGCCCTGGGGGGACGGCACTCACCTGTGACATAGCACAGTCATCCCTCAACAGAGGACCCGGGGTGCACAGCCTGGAAGAGGGGCCCACTTGCAAGTCTCAGGAGCCATACGCCAATACCAAGGACTTGTGGGTCAGTGGCAGAGACAAACTGTGGCAGGACTGAACTGAAGGATTAGACTATTGCAGCAGCTTTAAAACTCTAGGATCACCAGGGAGATTTGATTGTTAGGGCCACCCCCCCCTCCCTGACTGCCCAGAAACATGCCCCATATACAGGGCAGGCAACACCAACTACACACGCAAGCTTGGTACACCAATTGGACCCCACAAGACTCACTCCCCCATTCACCAAAAAGGCTAAGCAGGGGAGAACTGGCTTGTGGAGAACAGGTGGCTCGTGGACGCCACCTGCTGGTTAGTTAGAGAAAGTGTACTCCACAAAGCTGTAGATCTGATAAATTAGAGATAAGGACTTCAATTGGTCTAGAAATCCTAAAAGAACCCTATCAAGTTCAGCAAATGCCACGAGGCCAAAAACAACAGAAAATTATAAAGCATATGAAAAAACCAAACAATATGGATAACCCAAGCCCAAGCACCCAAATCAAAAGATCAGAAAAGACACAGCACCTAGAGCAGCTACTCAAAGAACTAAAGATGAACAATGGGACCATAGTACGGGATACAAAGGAAATCAAGAAGACCCTAGAAGAGAATAAAGAAGACATTGCAAGACTAAATAAAAAAATGGATGATCTTATGGAAATTTAAGAAACTGTTGACCAAATTAAAAAGATTCTGGACACTCATAGTACAAGACTAGAGGAAGTTGAACAATGAATCAGTGACCTGGAAGATGACAGAATGGAAAATGAAAGCATAAAAGAAAGAATGGGGAAAAAAATTGAAAAACTCGAAATGGACCTCAGGGATATGATAGATAATATGAAACGTCCAAATATAAGACTCATTGGTGTCCCAGAAGGGGAAGAAAAGGGTAAAGGTCTAGGAAGAGTATTCAAAGAAATTGTTGGGGAAAACTTCCCAAATCTTCTAAACAACATAAATACACAAATCATAAATGCTCAGCGAACCCCAAATAGAATAAATCCAAATAAACCCACTCCGAGACATATACTGATCACACTGTCAAACACAGAAGAGAAGGAGCAAGTTCTAAAAGCAGCAAGAGAAAAGCAATTCACCACATACAAAGGAAACAGCATAAGACTAAGTAGTGACTACTCAGCAGCCACCATGGAGGCAAGAAAGCAGTGGCACGATATATTTAAAATTCTGAGTGAGAAAAATTTCCAGCCAAGAATACTTTATCCAGCAAAGCTCTCCTTCAAATTTGAGGGAGAGCTTAAATTTTTCACAGACAAACAAATGCTGAGAGAATTTGCTAACAAGAGAACTGCCCTACTGGAGATACTCAAGGGAGCCCTACAGACAGAGAAACAAAGAAAGGACAGAGAGACTTGGAGAAAGGTTCAGTACTAAAGAGATTCGGTACGGGTACAATAAAGGATATTAATAGACAGAGGGGAAAAATATGACAAACATAAACCAAAGGATAAGATGGCTGATTCAAGAAATGCCTTCACGGTTATAACGTTGAATGTAAATGGATTAAACTCCCCAATTAAAAGATATAGATTCGCAGAATGGATAAAAAAAAATGAACCATCAATATGTTGCATACAAGAGACTCATCTTAGACACAGGGACACAAAGAAACTGAAAGTGAAAGGATGGAAAAAAATATTTCATGCAAGCTACAGCCAAAAGAAAGCAGGTGTAGCAAAATTAATCTCAGATAAAATAGACTTCAAATGAAGGGATGTTTTGAGAGACAAAAAAGGCCACTACATACTAATAAAAGGAGCAATTCAACAAGAAGAAATAACAATCGTAAATGTGTATGCACCCAATCAAGGTGCCACAAAATACATGAGAGAAACACTGGCAAAACTAAAGGAAGCAATTGATGTTTCCACAATAATTGTGGGAGACTTCAACACATCACTCTCTCCTATAGATAGATCAACCAGACAGAAGACCAATAAGGAAATTGAAAACCTAAACAATCTGATAAATGAATTAGATTTAACAGACATATACAGGACATTACATCCCAAATCACCAGGATACACATACTTTTCTAGTGCTCACGGAACTTTCTCCAGAATAGATCATATGCTGGGACATAAAACAAGCCTCAATAAATTTAAAAAGATTGAAATTATTCAAAGCACATTCTCTGACCACAATGGAATAAAATTAGAAGTCAAGAACCATCAGAGACAGAAAATTCACAAACACCTGGAGGTTAAACAACACATTCCTAAACAATCAGTGGGTTAAAGAAGAAATAGCAAGAGAAATTGCTAAATATATAGAGACGAATGAAAATGAGAACACAACATACCAAAACCTATGGGATGCAGCAAAAGCAGTGCTGAGGGGGAAATTTATAGCACTAAACGCATATATTAAAAAGGAAGAAAGAGCCAAAATCAAAGAACTAATGGATCAACTGAAGAAGCTAGAAAATGAACAGCAAACCAATCCTAAACCAAGTAGAAGAAAAGAAATAACAAGGATTAAAGCAGAAATAAATGACATAGAGAACAAAAAAACAATAGAGAGGATAAATATCACCAAAAGTTGGTTCTTTGAGAAGATCAACAAGATTGACAAGCCCCTAGCTAGACTGACAAAATCAAAAAGAGAGAAGACCCATATAAACAAAATCATGAATGAAAAAGGTGACATAACTGCAGATCCTGAAGAAATTAAAAAAATTATAAGAGGATATTATGAACAACTGTATGGCAACAAACTGGATAATGTAGAAGAAATGGACAATTTCCTGGAAACATATGAACAACCTAGACTGACAAGAGAAGAAATAGAAGACCTCAACCAACCCATCACAAGCAAAGAGATCCAATCAGTCATCAAAAATCTTCCCACAAATAAATGCCCAGGGCCAGATGGCTTCACACGGGAATTCTACCAAACTTTCCAGAAAGAACTGACACCAGTCTTACTCAAACTCTTTCAAAACATTGAAGAAAATGGAACACTACCTAACTCATTTTATGAAGCTAACATCAATCTAATACCAAAACCAGGCAAAGATGCTACAAAAAAGGAAAACTACCAGCCAATATCCCTAATGAATATAGATGCAAAAATCCTCAACAAAATACTTGCAAATTGAATCCAAAGACACATTAAAAAAATCATACACCATGACCAAGTTGGGTTCATTCCAGGCATGCAAGGATAGTTCAACATAAGAAAATCAATCAATGTATTACAACACATTAACAAGTCAAAAGGGAAAAATCAATTGATCATCTCAATAGATGCTGAAAAAGCATTTGACAAAATCCAACATCCCTTTTTGATAAAAACACTTCAAAAGGTAGGAATTGAAGGAAACTTCCTCAACATGATAAAGAGCACATATGAAAAACCCACAGCCAGCATAGTACTCAATGGTGAGAGACTGAAAGCCTTCCCTCTAAGATCAGGAACAAGACAACGATGCCCGCTGTCACCACTGTTATTCAACATTGTGCTGGAAGTGCTAGCTGGGGCAATCCGGCAAGACAAAGAAATAAAAGGCATCCAAATTGGAAAAGAAGAAGTGAAACTGTCATTGTTTGCAGATGATATGATCTTATATCTAGAAAACCCTGAGAAATTGAGGATACAGCTACTAGAGCTAATAAACAAATTTAGCAAAGTAGCGGGATACAAGATTAATGCACATAAGTCAGTAATGTTTCTATATGCTAGAAATGAACAAACTGAAGAGACACTCAAGAAAAAGATACCATTTTCAATAGCAACTAAAAAAATCAAGTACCTAGGAATAAACTTAACCAAAGATGTAAAAGACTTATACAAAGAAAACTACATAACTCTACTAAAAGAAATAGAAGGGGACCTTAAAAGATGGAAAAATATTCCATGTTCATGGATAGGAAGGCTAAATGTCATTAAGATGTCAATTCTACCCAAACTCATCTACAGATTCAATGCAATCCCAATCAAAACTCCAACAACCTACTTTGGAGACTTGGAAAAGCTAGTTATCAAATTTATTTGGAAAGGGAAGATGCGTCGAATTGCTAAAGACACTCTAAAAAAGAAAAACGAAGTGGGAGGACTTACACTCCCTGACTTTGAAGCTTATTACAAAGCCACAGTTGCCAAAACAGCATGGTACTGGCACAAAGATAGACATATAGATCAATGGAATCGAATTGAGAATTCGGAGATAGACCCTCAGATCTATGGCCGACTGATCTTTCATAAGGCCCCCAAAGTCACTGAACTGAGTCATAATGGTCTTTTCAACAAATGGGGCTGGGAGAGTTGGATATCCATATCCAAAAGAATGAAAGAGGACCCCTACCTCACCCCCTACACAAAAATTAACTCAAAATGGACCAAAGATCTCAATATAAAAGAAAGTACCATAAAACTCCTAGAAGATAATGTAGGAAAACATCTTCAAGACCTTGTATTAGCGGCCACTTCCTAGACTTTACACCCAAAGCACAAGCAACAAAAGAGAAAATAGATAAATGGGAACTCCTCAAGCTTAGAAGTTTCTGCACCTCAAAGGAATTTCTCAAAAAGGTAAAGAGGCAGCCAACTCAATGGGAAAAAATTTTTGGAAACCATGTATCTGACAAAAGACTGATATCTTGCATATATAAAGAAATCCTACAACTCAATGACAATAGTACAGACAGCCCAATTATAAAACGGGCAAAAGATATGAAAAGACAGTACTCTGAAGAGGAAATACAAATGGCCAAGAAACAAATGAAAAAATGTTCAGCTTCACTAGCTATTAGAGAGATGCAAATTAAGACCACAATGAGATACCATCTAACACCAGTTAGAATGGCTGCCATTAAACAAACAGGAAACTACAAATGCTGGAGGGGATGTGGAGATATTGGAACTCTTATTCATTGTTGGTGGGACTGTATAATGGTTCAGCCACTCTGGAAGTCAGTCTGGCAGTTCCTTAGAAAACTAGATATAGAGTTACCATTCGATCCAGCGATTGCACTTCTCGGTATATACCCGGAAGGTCGGAAAGCAGTGACATGAACAGATATCTGCACGCCAATGTTCATAGCAGCATTATTCACAATTGCCAAGAGATGGAAACAACCCAAATGTCCTTCAACAGATGAGTGGATAAATAAAATGTGGTATATACACACGATGGAATACTACGCGGCAGTAAGAAGGAACGATCTCGTGAAACATATGACAACATGGATGAACCTTGAAGACATAATGTGCGGTCGCAGTTAACTCGTCTGGGGGGATGGTGGCCGGTTGCTGAACCCTCGGCTCTTGGTGTTGCTCGGAGGGTACCGGCGGCGGGGGCTCTTTCCCGGAGGCGAGGGCGAGGCGGGGGACTTGGCCAGGTCCCCGGCGGTGGTGTGCAAGGTGTGGAGGGCGGCGAGAAGGGAAAGACAAGACACTCTTCCTCCAGTAGGGGTAGAACAAAAGGAGGCTTTATTCAGGGGGGTAAAGCCAAGAGCGTTTATTAGGGGTGAGCACAGGTTATATAGGCTGGCATAGAGGGCGGGGGTTGTTACAAGCCAATGCTGAGGGGATAAAGGCTAGGATTGGTTCTGAGAGGGTGCGGAGGTTAGGATTGGTTCTAAGAGGGCGCGGAGGTTGTTTGAAAAGGGGCGGGAGTTGCTCTGGCAATGGTGTCTGGCAACAGTGTATGCGCACTGGTGGTGGCGGGAGTTGCTCTGGCAACGAGGGGTGTGCGGGCAAGATAAGGGGGTGGGGAAAAGGCGGTTCCCTCCGGCAAGCCTCTCCTAACGGTGGTATTTTGGGTGAGGAAATGGGGCCTGCCTCCGGCCTCACTTTCCCAGGCCTGGGGGGCTGTGGAGGGCGCTGTCGCCCGTGCCCACCACCCTTCCCAGGGGCGGATCCGGTCCCCTGGCCCAGGCCCGCCAAGTTGAAGCACGTAATCAGTATCCCGCAATAATGCTGAGCGAAATAAGCCAGGCACAAAAAGAGAAATATTATATGCTACCACTAATGTGAACTTTGAAAAATGTAAAAAAAATGGTTTATAATGTAGAATGTAGGGGAACTAGCAATAGAGAGCAATTAAGGAAGGGGGAACAATAATCCAAGAAGAACAGATAAGTTATTTAACGTTCTGGGGATGCCCAGGAATGACTATGGTCTGTTAATTTCTGATGGATATAGTAGGAACAAGTTCACAGAAATGTTGCTATATTATGTAACTTTCTTGGGGTAAAGTAGGAACAGGTTGGAAGTTAAGCAGTTGTCTTAGGTTAGTTGTCTTTTTCTTACTCCCTTGTTATGGTCTCTTTGAAATATTCTTGTATTGTATGTTTGTTTTCTTTTTAACTTTTTTTTCATACAGTTGATTTAAAAAAGAAAGGAAAGTTAAAAAAAAAAAAAAGAAAAACAAGGAAAAAATATATAGTGCCCCCTTGAGGAGCCTGTGGAGAATGCAGGGGTATTCACCTACCCCACCTCCATGGTTGCTAACATGACCACAGACATAGGGGACTGGTGGTTTGATGGGTTGGGCCCTCTACCACAGGTTTTACCCTTGGGAAGATGGTTGCTGCAAAGGAGAGGCTAGGCCTCCCTATGGTTGTGCCTAAGAGCCTCTTCCCAAATGCCTCTTTGTTGCTCAGATGTGGCCCTCTCTCTCTGGCTAAGCCAACTTGAAAGGTGAAATCACTGCCTTCCCCCCTACGTGGGATCAGACACCCAGGGGAGTGAATCTCCCTGGCAACGTGGAATATGACTCCCGGGGAGGAATGTAGACCCGGCATCGTGGGACGGAGAACATCTTCTTGACCAAAAGGGGGATGTGAAAGGAAATGAAATAAGCTTCAGTGGCAGAGAGATTCCAAAACGAGCCGAGAGGTCACTCTGGTGGGCACTCTTACGCACACTTTAGACAACCCTTTTTAGGATCCAAAGAATTGGGGTAGCTGGTGGTGGATACCTGAAACTATCAAACTACAACCCAGAACCCATGAATCTCGAAGACAGTTGTATAAAAATGTAGCTTATGAGGGTTGACAATGGGATTGGGAAAGCCATAAGGACCACACTCCACTTTGTCTAGTTTATGGATGGATGAGTAGAAAAATAGGGGAAGGAAACAAACAGACAAAGGTACCCAGTGTTCTTTTTTACTTCAATTGCTCTTTTTCACTCTAATTATTATTCTTGTTATTTTTGTGTGTGTGCTAATGAAGGTGTCAGGGATTGATTTAGGTGATGAATGTACAACTATGTAATGGTACTGTAAACAATCGAAAGTACGATTTGTTTTGTATGACTGCGTGGTATGTGAATATATCTCAATAAAATGAAGATAAAAAAAAAGATAGCTACAGTGACTATACTGATAATAGATAAAGTAGATTTCAGAACAAGGAATATAAAACAAGCATAATGAATGATGATTCATCAAAAACACATAGCAATCCTAACTGGGTATGCACTCATAACAGAGCTTCAAAATACATGAAGCAAAACTGATGAGCAAAAAGGAGATACAGACAAATCCTCATCTATAGTTCTCTCACAGTAACTTACAGAACAAGTAGACAAAAACAAAACCAGTAAGGATATAGAACACTTGAATAACACCATCAAACAATTTGACTGAATTGACATTTATAGAAAAATCACATAATAGGATTGTTCAAGTGCACATGGAACATTCATCAAAACAGATTTAACACTGGGCAGAAAAAACAAGAGTCAATAAAGTTAAATGAAATGAAATCATATAGAGCATGTTGTCTGACCTCAAGTAAATTAAACCGCAAATGAATATGAGAAAGATAATTGGAAAATCTCACAGATTGGAAATTGACCAACACTCTTCTAGATAACACATTGGTCACAGAACTTACAGGGAAATCAGAAATATTTTGAACTCAAAAAAAAAAAGGAAAGAAAACATGTCAAAATTTGTAGGGTGCACCTAAAACAGTGCTCAGGAGGAAATTTAGAACATTAAAGAAGAATAAAGATCTAAACTTAATTATGTAAACTTTCACATTAAAGTAGAAAAGATTAGAGCAAAAATCAATAAAATGTAAGATAAATAATATAGAAAATAGAAAATCAAGAGAGAAAATCAATGAAACTAAGAGCAAGTTATTTTTAAAAAGTCAACAAAATTGGTAACCTAAAGCCATACTGATTAAAAGAGATTATCAATAAGAAGAATGAAAGAGGGGGTAGTATTAAAAATCCTACATTTATCAAGAAGGTAATAAGGGAACACTGTGAACTTCTTTATGTCAATTAATTCTTTAACTAAGGTGGAATGGACAAACTGCTTGAAAGACACAAACTACCAAAGCTCACTAAAGAAGAAACTGATAACCTGAGCAGATCTACATTTTTTAAAGAGATCAAATCTGCCATTTTAGTATAAAATCAGCCACATAAATGAATGGGTATGGCTGTGTTCCAAAACAATTTTATTTACAAAAAAACATGTAGGGGAAGATGGTGAGAAGATGTCAGAGTAAGAAGTTCCAGGAATTAATCCCTTCACCAAAACAACTATTGAACTGGCAGGAACTTTCTGAATCAACTATTTTGAAGCTCCAGAGTCTAGTGGAACACTCCAGCATCCAGGAAGGAGCAGGGGGAAAAGGCAGGTAAACTGTGATAAACACAGGTGAGTTTCACCCTCCCTGCAGCAGCTACCACCCCCCTCGTTTCAGCCTCATGGCAGGCAGCAGTGAGAACTGGATCTCAGGCTCCTGATGCAGCTTGCTGGTGTCAGGGTGGGACATAAAGACCTAGTCCTCCAGTCTCCAGGGATGTGTGGTCTGATCCCAGATCTCTACCTTTGATCAGCAACTTCACATCAAGGGGACTGGCTCTGAGGGCAGCCATTGTTCCAAATCCCCTCAGGCAAAGGTGGCAGAGGAATCTTAAAGACAGTAACTTTCCTCAAAACTATGAAAGCAGTTAAAAGACCGCACTAACATGGTAAGTGCTGAACCAAGAAAACACAGCTTCAAAAGCCATAGAAGAATCCCCTGATGCCTTGATGGCCCCTCTTCCAGCCCCTCCACAACACAAGGTGAGCCAGGGGAGCTTCCATCATGGGTCTCTGGTGCTGTTTCAATGAGCAAAGTGGCTCCTGTGTGCATACCAGGGTACATGTATGTCAGCGCCAATCCATCAGGTGGACGTCTGGGAGACTGCACCAGGGAACATGTCTTGGCGGCTTTCCCAGTTTGTTCTGAGCCGAGAAGCTGCTTGCAAAGATCTGGGACAGTGTGAGAAACAATTAAGTTAAAGTGGCTTGGGGCAAAGGACTACCTGCATAAAGTCACTCAAGAGAGCACCCAGGAGGGGAAGGAGATATATTTCAAGAGGAGTAGAGGGGGATGTTTTAGTTTTCTTGGCCACTCAAGCAAATACTATGCAATAAGTTGGCTTAACAATGGGAATTTCTCAGCTCACAATTTTGAGGCTAAGAAAAGTTCAAGTCATGGCATTATCAAGGTGATGCTTTCATCTGGAAGACTGGAAGTGTTCTGAGGCTGGCTGCCAGCGATCCTGGGTCTTGGGCTTCTCTGTCACATGGCAATGCATATGGCAGCCTCTCCTGGCCTCTCCCTTCTCTTCCAGGTTCCATTTACCTTAAGCATCTTGTTCCCCATAGCTTTTTTTTTTCCTCTGTCTGAATTTCATACTGCTTATAAATGATTCTGGTAATAGGATTAAGATGATCCTGATTGGGTTGGGCCGCTCATTAACTGAAGTAATCTCAAAAGTTTCTACTTACAGTGGGTTCACAAACACAGGAATGGATTAGGTGTCTGGAGACATAACCACCACAGAGAATTCACTTGAACTCCTATAAACTCTAAATGGGGAATTCTTAAGGCCTCTAGCAAGTTCAAGCATAGGAAGAGCAGGCTTTGTGGCTCCAAGTCCACTCAGGCTCAGATAAGGCAGATATGACCCGCACTCTTCATTTGCCTTGGGCTTATCTTCTTGATAGGAGGGTAAGCTCTGAAGGAGACCACCAGACAAAGAAGAAACAATTTGGAAAGACAGAATAAGGTGCTTTTAGCTTTGTTTGGTTTGTTTGTTTTGATCAACACCTGGCACTTGAGGAAACTTCTGTCATGTCACTAACTGGATATAAACTGAAGCAGCAGACAGCTCAGGGACTAAATTCCAGAGTTGACACTCTAGAATATTCAAATGTCCAGTGTGCAACAAAAGATTAGAAGATAAACAAAGAAACGAAGTGATGGCTGATCCAAAAGAAAAAGACAAAAATCTAGAAACTATCAATGAAAAGGATCTGACTTTGGATTTACTGGACAGAGACATTAAAAAAAAAAGATCCTCAATATGCTTAAGGATATAAAATGAACACAGAAAGAACTAAAGGACATGAGGAAAACAATGAATGAACAATATATAGTGAATGCGATTGTCAATAGGAACCAAACAGAAATACTGGAGTTGAACACAGTAACTGAAATGGAAAATTCCCTAGGGTTTGAACAGCACATTGGAGGTGGCAGAAGAATCAGTGACCTCAAAGACACAACACACTAAATGATTCAGACTGAGAAGTAGAAAATAAAAAGAACAAAAAACAATGAACAGAGCCTAAGAGACCTGTGGTATACCATCTAGCATACCAAAATGGGCATTGTGGGAGTCCCAGGAGGAGAAAGAGAGGAAGGAATATAAGGCATATTCAAAGAAATAATGGCAGAAAACTTCCCAAATTTAATGAAAGACATGAATATGCACATTAAGAATCCCAATGAATCCCAAGCAGGATAAACTCTAAAGAGAACTACACCCAGACACAGAGTAAGTATATTATCCAATGCCACAGAGAAGGAGAGAGTTCTGAAAGCTGCAAGAGAAATGCAATGAGTTATGTATAAAGGAATCCCAATAATATAAAAGAGCCTATTTTTCATCAGAAACCATGGAGGCAAGAAGGTAGTGATAGGAAATACTCAAAGTGCTGAAAGAAAACAACTGCCAACCCCAAATTTTATATCCAGTGAGACTTACTTTCAAAAATGAGGGAGAGATGAAGACATTCCCAGATAAACAAAAGCTGAGAGACATCATTACCACTACACCTACCCTATGAGTAATGCTAAAGGGAGTTCTTCAGGCTTAAAGGAAAGGACACTAGACAGCAGTTCAAAATGGCATAAAGAACTAAAGACCTCTGGTAAACATAGTCATTTGGGTAATCATTCATGCCAGAACTATTGTATTGTATTTGTTGTCATGTAACTTCACTTCTTTCTTACAGGTGATAAAATGCAAATACATTAAAAGTAATGATAAATTGATGGTTTGGGCCTTAGAGTGTACAAAGATATAATGTGTAGTAAGTCCAAAAAAAGGTAGGGGGATTGAGAGGTAAAAGAACAGTGTATGTGTATGCTGTTGAGGATAAACTGGTATTAAGTCAAATATGCTTGTGATAAATTAGGATGTAAGATTTTAACTCCATGGTAGCCACAAAGTAAATACATGAAAAATATATTTATAAAGAAATGAGAAAGGACTGATAATGTTCAATACAACACACACACACACAACAAATAAATATAGGAGTAGCCATGAACAGAAGAATTGGGGGACAAAAAAAGGCATAAGACTTACATAAACTATATAGCAAAATGGCTGAAGAAAGTCCACATTATCAGTAGTTACTTTATATGTAAATGGGTTAAACTTTCCAGGCAAAAGGCAGAGGTTAGAAGAATAAATAATAAAGTGTGATCCAATTATATTCTGTTTATAAGAGATCCACCTTAAATTCATAGGTGAGTTTCTCTGAAGAGAAAAAAGTATAGGATACAAGCAGTGACCAAAAGTGAGCTGTTGCAGCTATACTAATATCAAATAAAATAGACTTTAGTCAAAAATTGTTATGTATATAATGACATAATATATAGACAGAGATGGTCATTATATACTGATAAACGGGTAAATTCAACAAGAAGATATAGCAATTATAAATACATATGCATAGGCACCTAACAGCACAGACCCAAAATATAAGAAGCAATTACTCACAGATTTGAAGGGAGAAATAGATGGTTCTACATTAACAGTAGGAGATTTCAATACACTACTTTTAATAATAGATAGAACATCTAGATAGAAGTTCATTAAGAACATAGAAGACTGAACGATACTCTAGACCAGCTCGACCTGACAGACATATAGAGAGCACTTCACTCAACAATAGCAGAATACATATTCTTCTTGAGTACACATGGGTCAATCTCCAGGACAGACCACATGCTAAGTCACAAAACAAGTTTTAATAAATTAAAAAATATTGAAATCATATCATGTATCTTCTCTAACCACAATGGAATGAAGCTAGAAATCAACAACAAAGGAAGAAAAGAAAAAATTCACAAATATGAGAAAATTAAAAAATGTACTCAAACAACCAATGGGTCAAAGAAGAAATCACAAGGGAAATCAGGAAATATATTTAGGCAAATGAAAAGCTTAAAGGAAAGGACACCAGACAGTGGTTCAAAGTGGCATAAAGAACTAAAGAACCAAAAATTATGGGATGCAGCAAAGGCAGTATTGAGAGGAAAACTCATGGCAGTAAATGCTTAAATTAAAAAAGAAGAAAGATCTCACATTAGAGAAATAGCTTCCAAACTGGATGATCTAGAAAAAGAAGAACAACCTAAACTCAGAGCAAGTAGATGTAAAGAAACAGCAAAGATTAGAACAGAGATAAATGAAATGGAGACCAAAAAAAAAAAAAAAGAATCAACAAAACTGAAAGTTAGTTCTTTGAATCAGTAAAAATGACAAAACTTTAGCTAGACCGAAAAAAAGAGGAGAGGACACAAATAAATGGATCAGAAATGAAAAGAGGAAATTACTACAGACCCCACAGAAATAAAAAGGACTATAAGAGGATATCATGAACAACTGCACCCCCCAAAATGAAATAATGTGGATGAAATGAACAAATTGTTAGAAATATACAAACTATCTACTGTGACTCAAGAAGAAACAGAAGATCTCAACAAACCAATAAATAGTAAAGAGAATGAATCAGTCATCAAAAACTTCCCAAAAAAGGAAAGCCCAGGACTAGATGGATCACTGGTGAACTTTACCAAATGTTCCAAGAAGAATTAACACCAACTCTACTCAAACTCTTTCAAAAAAATGAGGAGGGAACACTCCCTAACTCATTCTATGATGTCAACATCACTCTCATAGCAAAGCTAGATAAAGACACCACAAGAAAGGAAAATCACAGACCAATATCCATCATGAATACAGATGCAAAAATCCTCAACAAAATATAAGCAAACCAAATCCAACAACACATTAAAAGAATTATACACCATGACCGAGTGGGACTTATTCAAGGTATGCAAGGTTGGGCCAACACAAGAAAACCAATTAATGTAATACACTGCATTAACAGAACAAAGGGAGAAAAACACATGGTCCACTCCGGATGCAGGAAAGGAATTTGACAAAATCCAGTATCCCTTCTTGATAAAAACTCTTAGAAAAGTAGGAGTTGAAGGAAACTTCCACAACATGATAAAGGCATATATGAAAACCCACAGCTAACATCATACTTAGTGGGGAAAAACCAAAAGCTTTCTAAGATCAGGAAAAAGACAAGGATGCCCATCATTATCATGGTTATTCAACATTGTACTAGAAGTTCTAGCCAGAGCAATTAGCTGAGAGAAAGACATGAAAGGCATCCAAATTGGAAAGAAAGAAGTAAAGTTTTCACAATTTGCAGATGATATGAGCCTATATAGAGAAAATCCTGAAAATTCACAGTGAAACTACTAGAATAAACAAACTCAACAATGTGGCCAGTTAAAAGATCAACACACAAAAACCAGTAGTGTTTCTATACATTAGTATGAACAATATGAAGATAAAATCAAGAAAAAAATTCTATTTACAATAGCAACCAAAAGAATGAAATATCTAGGAATACATCTAACCAAAGATGTAAAGGACTTGCACATAGAAAACTCCAAAATATTGGTAAAAGAAATCAAATGAGAGAGAGAGAAAAAACAAAATGGGTGGATTTCCCCCTGAAACTTTATTTATAAAAACAGAGCAGTAATTTGCAAATCATTGATCTAGAAGAAAATAAAGGAAAAAAAATCTCTTTGACCTTGGGTTAGACAAAATATATTGATGAACCAAAATATTCATCAATAATTTGCATCAAAATGTAACTTTTGCTCTTCAAAAGAAAATAAAATAAGTCATAGGGAGAAAATATTTGGAAAATAAATATCTTATAATGTGCTTGTATCCAATATATAAAGAATGCCTACAACTCAAGAAGCCAAACAATGCAATAAAAAATGATTTAAAAGATATTTGACAGAAGAAAATTTACAAATGCATAATAAGTACATGAAAAGACACTCAGCATCAAGGAAATTCAATTAGAAAGTATAATGAGGTACCAGTACATAAAAAATGGCTAAAATTTAAAAATCCATGCAATATTAAATGTTGGAGAGGGTGAAGAGTAACTAGAACTCAGAACTCTCATGCATTGCTGGTAGGAATATAAAATGGTACAACCACAAATGGAAAACAATTCGGCTGCTTCTTACTAAATTAATCATATACTTTTTATATGGCCCTCCAATTCTACTTTTAGAAAATTATCTGTGCCAGTTTGTATATATTATGTCCCCCAGAAAAAGTCATGTTCTTTAATGCAATTTTGTAGGGGCAGAGGTATTAGTGCTGATTAGGTTGGAACCTTCTGATCATGTGTTTCCATAGAGATGTGATGTACCCAACTGTGAGTGACATCTTGAGTAACACCTTTGGTTAGGGTGTGACCTCTGATTGAATGCTTCCATGGAGGTGTGGCCCTACGCATTCAGTGTGGGCCTTGATTAGTTCACTGGAGTCTTACAAAGGGGCTCAGAAACAGAAGAACCTCAGAGTTGCAGCTTACAGAGACATTTTGAAGATGGCTGCTGAAAGCTGATGCTGACATTTTGGAGAACACCATTTTGAAACACAACCTGGGAGCAAGCAGATGCTAGCCACGTGCCTTCCCAACTAACAGAGGTTTTCCAGATGCCACTGGTCATCCTCTAGTGAAGGTGCCTTACCTTGGACACTTTATGGCCTTAAGACTGTAACTCTGTAACCAAATAAACCCCCTTTATAAAAGCCAATCCAGGAGAAACTAAGATGGCAGCTAGGTGAGACAGGGCAAAAAAACACCTCCATGAAAAACACTAGATGAAAACCAGAGGGTGACCCAGAATACCGGTTACAGCAATGCGCCAGCTGGATGAGAACTGCTAGTTCCAAAGGGGCCGTATACTTGGTGAAACCGGGAGTCTGCATTCTGAAATGAGTGAGCTGGCTGGAAGACCCACAGCTGCGCAGCGGTCTGGGGAAGCCAGGGTTTGGTGTTTGGAGACCAATGAGCTCTTTTTTTTAAATAAAAAAAAAAAAAAAGGGAAAAACCCAGGAGCGGCTGCAGCAGTGATAGTGGGAATCACGCAGTAAAACACAGCAAGAGGGGGCTGGGCCAGCCTCTCGGTGTCTGGCCTGGAAGATAGCCTGCTGCAGATTCCCTTGGGGCCAGGGGAATGGAGGGGAGAGCCGGAAGCCGAAAGAAACCCCACGACTAGCAGCTGGCTCCCCAGAGGGCTGGATAAATTCCTGCCTGGGGCCGTGCCCACAGCCCAGAGCTCCATCACTTGTGTTGGAGCTGGGAAGGAGGAACTGTGTGAGGAGAAGGGTGTGGAGACGCCCCATTCGGCCATCTTTGCATCAGGCTGAAAGTGAGCTGGCACAGCCCAGTGGCCCGGGGCTTCCCTTGAGGGATGGCATGCACTGGTGATGTAGCAAGGCATTCCCTCAGCAGAGGTCCTGGAGGATTGCAGCTGGGCGGGGGGACCCACTTGGAGAACCCAGGGACACTATGCCAAGTCCGGTGGTTTGTGGGACAGCGAGAGAGAGGGCCTGGGGCTGAAATGAAATGAAGGCTTAGACTCTCGGGGTGGCCTTGAATCTCCGGGAACCTGGGGGATTTGAATATTAAAGCTGTCCTTCCTCCCTGGCCACCTGTACACACGCCCCACATTCAGGGCGGACGGCTCCAGCAACACACCCAAACTGAGTTCTCCAACTGAACGCCACATGAATCATTTCCCCACACACTGTGGGGACAGGGTGGAGAACTGACTTGAGGGGTATAGGTGACTCACAGACGCCATCTGCTGGTTAAAGTGTATGCCACCAAACTGTGTTTCTGAAAAATTAGATAGGTCTTTTTTTTTTACAACTTGAAAGAACCCTATCAAGCAAAGCAAATGCCAAGAGGCCAAAAACAACAGAAAATCTTAATGCATATGATAAAACCAGACAATATGGAGAATCCAACTCCAAACACACAAATCAAGATACCAGAAGAAACACTGTACCTTGCACAATTAATCAAAGAACTACAGTTGAGGAACGAAAACATGGCAAAGGATTTAAAGGACATCAAGAAGACCATGGCCCAGGATATAAGCGACATAAAGAAGATCCTAGAAGAGCATAAAGAAGACATTGCAAGAGTAAATAAAAAAATAGAAGATCTTACGGAAATAAAAGAAACTGTTGGCCAAATTAAAAAGACTCTGGATATTCACAACACAAGACTAGAGGAAGCTGAACAACATCTCAGTGTTCTAGAAGTCCACAGAACAGAAAATGAAAGAACAAAAGAAAGAATGGAGAAAAAAAATGAAAAAATTGAAATGGATCTCAGGGATACGATAGATAAAATAAAACGTCCAAACTTAAGACTCATTGGTGTCCCAGAAGGGGAAGAGAAGGGTAAAGGTCTAGAAAGAGTATTCAAAGAAATTGTGGGGGAAAACTTCCCCAACCTTCTACACAATATAAATACACAAAGCATAAATGCCCAGCGAACTCCAAATATAATAAATCCAAATAAACCCACTCCGAGACGTATTCTGATCAGACTGTCAAATAGTGAAGAGAAGGAGCAAGTTCTGAAAGCAGCAAGAGAAAAGCAATTCACCACATACAAACGAAACAACATAAGACTAAGTTGTGACTACTCAGCGGCCGCCATGGAGGCGAGAAGGCAGTGGCATGACATATTTAAAATTCTGAGAGAGAAAAATTTCCAACCAAGAATACTTTATCCAGCAAAACTCTCCTTCAGATTTGGGGGAGAGCTTAAATTTTTCACAGACAAACAAATGCTGAGAGAGTTTACCAATAAAAGGCCTGCCCTACTTCAAATACTAGAGGGAGCCCTAACAACAGAAAAACAAAGAAAGGAGAAAGAGATATAGAGAATTTTAACTGACATATATAGTACCTTACATCCCAAATCACCAGGACACTCATTTTTCTCTAGTGATCATGGATCTTTCTCCAGAAGGCAACATAAGCTGGGACATAAAACAAGCCTCAAGAAATTTAAAAAAAAAAAATGAATATACTCAAAGCACATTCTCCAACCACAATGGAATACAAATAGAAGTCAATAATTTTTTAACTGTAACTCCACTATTTACTTCTTACATTATATAAAATACACAAACTCTAATGACAAATCAGTGGTTTTGAACGCAATGTAAAATATGCAATTTTAGACAACTATATAAAGGTGGGGGAATGGAGGAGTATAGGAACATAGTTTATGTGTCCTATTGAAGTGAAGGTGGTATCAAAGAAAAACAAGATTGATAGGGATTTAAGAGGTGAACTTTAAGCCCCACAGTAAACACAAAGAAAGTATCAGAGAATATAACCATAGAGATGAAAAGTAGAGTTTGGGTTAAGAGAAATGGGGGAAGGGGCAATGGGGAGTTAAGAAATGAGTGTAGGGTTGCTGCTTGAGGTGAAGAGAAATTTCTAGTAATGGATGGTGGGAAAGAGCATTACAACATTCTAAATGTGATTAATCCCACTAATGGAAGGCTAGGGAGGGGGTGGAATGGGAAGATTTAGGCTGTATATATGTTTCCACAATTGGAAAAAAAAAAAGTCTAAATAGATGACAACTGAATGCCAAGGATGAACTTGGATGGGATTGGAGGATAGAGGACAGGTGGCTCAAAGAGACACAGTTGAGACATAAGGAAAAGGAAATATAGAATGTAAGCTTCATATCATTGTTGAATCTCTTGTACTTCTTAGCTGTGCTTAATGGGATTTTATAAAATAATGTTCTTGTTCTTGGGAAGTGTATACGTGAATTATAGTGTATGTTCAAGGATGTGTGCAGCTAGCTCTCATATGTTCAGAAGACAGAGCAATAGATGATGGATGATAGGCAGGGAGGGAAAGAAATAGAGATGTGACAGCAGGTTAAATTTGGTGGATTGAGCTATCGGGGGAAGGGGGTCAGGGTATGATGGAATTCTGTGTATGGGGTTAGTATTGTTTTTGCAACTGTTCCTGTAACTTTGAATTTATTTCAAAATGAAAATAGATTAAAAAAAAAAAGCCAATCCATTTCTAGTATTTTGTATAACAGCAGCATTAGCAATCTGGAACATTATCCAACAAAAATGAAACATGGCAGCACAAAGGTGTGTATATGAATGTGCATGGCAGCTTTATCCATAATAGTCCCATATCAGTCCTGCACAATCAGGAGACAGAAATCATGCTGTGAGTTGAACACAGAAGTTTAACATAAAGAATTATTCAACTGTGACAAGGGAGTGACTTGATGATGTTAAAAGAAACCTAAAGTGTACCCTAGGGCTGGGGGAGAGTACCCAGAGGACAGAACTTGTTAAGGAAGGAAGTAAGGCTACTGGGTTGGTGTCCAACAGTTTCAGGTATTTCCTTCCAGCTATTCTAATACACTAAAAACTAAAAAAGGTTATCTATATAATGCATAAGAATAACCTCCAAAGTAACCTCTCGACTCCATCTGAGATCTCTCAGCCACTGAAACTTTGCTTTGTTTCATTTCTCTTCACTATTTTGGTCCAAGAAGACTTTCTCAATCCCACAATGCCAGGTCTAGATTCATCCTTGGCACTGCCAGGGAGATTTACACCTCTGGGAGTCGGGTCCCACATACAGGGGAGGGCAGTGAGTTCACCTGCCGAGGTGGCTTAGCTAGAGAGAGAGGCCACATCTGAGCAACAAAGAGGCACTCAGGGGAGACTCTTAGGCACAATTATGAGGAGGCTTAGCCTCTCCTTTGCAGTCCCTGCCTTGCTTTTAATGGTTAATTGCTGCCACTTGTTCCCTCCCTATTGAAATGAGGGGTTCCACCCCAAAGGCAAGTCCCTACAGTCATACTTAGCTTACAAAGCAGAGTAGCCTAAGAGCTGTTCAAGGATGCATGTGCTCCTCACAGCCATGTACTTCTCAATGTTTAGTAAAGGGCGTGTCTTCTGGGCCTCTTGTGGAACGCCACTGAGGACTGGGTGTGCAGGTCACACGTGATCGATCCCATCTAACAATTCCATCTCCCTAAGCCTTCGGGTTCCCTCCTTCAAGTCATGCCAGGGAAACATGGCACCTCAACCTCATCAAATGTGGGTCACCGTTGAATCCAGGTTTTGGTAAACCAACCATGTTAGCTGTCAGAGGTGCCTCCAGGTAGCAGTTTAACTCTAGAATCAACAGCAATGAATTTCTCCTTATCTACTATTATAGTTTATTTTCCTTGGTCTAACACTCTTAGAATCCATTTCCACACATGTTCACAGATTTTTGCTGATTTATATTACTGAAGTCTTGAAAATCCTTTGGTGTTTAAGCTGCATCCTCCTGGATCACAGTGTATGTACCTGTTCCCATAGAACATGCTGTGATTTGATGCTAGTTAGTGGTCTCGGGGTGGGGGGCAGGAAGACAACAATAACAGAAATGAAAAATTCCTGGGAGGAGTTCAACAGCAGACTGAGCTGGCAGAAGAAAGAATCAGTGAACACAAAGACAAGACCATTGAAATACATCAGGCTGAGGAGCAGAAATTAAAATAATTATAAAAAGCAAAAAGAGCCTAAAAGACCTCTGGGAACATCATCAAGCACATTAATATATGTGTAATTGGAGTGCCAGAAGGAGAAGAAAGAGAGAAAGGGAAAGATGGAATATTCAAAGAAATGACAGAGAACTTCCTAAACTTACCAAAAGACATAGATATGCATATCCAAGAATCTCAGAGAACAGCAAACAGTATAAAAATGAAGAAAACACATCCAGCATTTATCAATCACTCTGTCGAATGCAGGAAAGTGTTCTGAAAGCTGCAAGAGAAGAGCAATGTGATATGTATGTACAAGGGAGTCCCAGCTAGAATGAGGCCAATTTCTCATCAGAAGAACGAGGTAAAGAGGACAGTGGGTTGAGATACTTAAAGTGCTGGAAGAAAAAACTGCCAACCAAGAATTTTATACTTGGTGAAATATTCTTCCAAAACTGAGGAGATATTAAGACTTTTCCTGATAAATGAAAACTGAGGAAGTTCATTACCACTAGACCCGCCCTACAAGCAATGCTAAAGGGAATTCTTCAGACTGCGAAGAAAGGACACTAGATAGCAGTTCAAAGCAGCTTAAGGAAATAAAGACTGCTGGTAAAGGAACCATTTGGGTAATTATAAATACCACTATTATTGTATTGTATTTTTTGGTATGTGACTGCACTTCTCACTTTCTTACAGGTGATAAAATGAAAATGTATAAAAGTAATGATACATCTATGGTTTGGGACACACAATGTACAAATATATAAGTAGAAACAATTACAAAAAAAGGTGGGGAAATGCAGGGATACAGGAAACCTGTAGGTGTATACTATTGAAGTCAAGTTGGTATCAAACCAAATATTTTTAGAGATTTAGGATGTTGAATTTTAATCCCATGGTAACCACAAGGTAAATATATGAAAAATATATTCAGAAAGAAACGAGAAAGGACTCATCATGGTACAATACAAAAAAAAAAAGTACTGAACAAATATAGAAGTAGGCATTAACAGAAGAATCAAGGTACAAAAAAGGTATAAGACTTACAAAGACTAAACAGCAAAATGGCAATAGAAAGCCTGCATTACTGGTTGTTACTTTATATGTAAATGGGTTAAACTTTCCAATCAAAAGGCAGAGGTTGGCAGAAAGGATAACAAAGCATGACCCAATTATATTCTGTTTATAACAGACTCATCTTAAATTCAGAGACATTGGGAGGTTGAAAGTGAAAGGGTGAAAAAAACATACCATGCAAGTACTGACCAAAAGAGAGCTGGGGTAGGTCCACTAATATGAGATAAAACAGACTTCAAGTCAAGAAAAAGTTACAAGGGACAAAGACAATCATTATGTACTGATAAAGGGGTCAATTCAACAAGAATATGTATCTAACAGCAGGGCCCAAAATATATGAAGAAATACAAATTTGAAGGGGAGAAATTGAAGGTTCTACATTAATAGTAGGAGACTTTAACAAACCACTTTCAATAATGGATAGAACATCTAGAAAGAAGATCAATAAGGAAATACAAGACTTGAATGATACTCTAAACCAACTAGACCTAACAGACATATAGAACATCTCACACAACAACATAATACACATTCTTGAGTGCACATGGATCATTCTCCAGGATAGATTATATGTTTGTCCACAAAACAGGGCTCAATAAAAAATACTGAAATCATACAAGGTATCTTCTCCAAACACAATGGAATGAAGCTAGAAACAGCAACAGAAAATTGACAAATATGTGGAAATTAAACAACGTACTCTTAAACAACCAATGGGTCAAAGAAGAAATCACAAGAGAAATTAGGAAATATATTGAGGAAAATGAAAACGAAAATACAACATACCAAAACTTGTGGGATGCAGCAAAGGCAGTGCTCAGAGGGAAATTCATAGCTCTAAATGCTTACATTAAAAAAGATAGATTTCCAATCAGAGACCTAACCTCAAAACTGGAAGAACTAGAAAAAGAAAAACAAACTAAACCCAGAGCAAGCAGAGGGAAGGAAATAACAAAGATTAGAGAAGAGATAAATGAAATAGAGAATAAAACAATAGAAAGAAACAACAAAACCAAAAGTCAGTTCTTTGAAAAGATCAATAAAATTGACAAACCTTTAGTAGACTGATGTAGTAAAAGAGAGGGCACGATTAACCAAAATCAGAAATGAAAAGGGGGACATTATTACCAACCTCACTAAAGTAAAAAGGACTATTAGAGGATATAAGGAAGAACCAATTTAGCTAACCTAGATGAAATGGGCAAATTCTTAGAAACACATAAATTACCAACACTGACTCAAGAATAGTAGATCCCAACAAACCAAAAACTAGTAAAGAGATTGAATCAGTAATCAAAAACCTCCCCAAAAAGCAAAGCCCAGGATCAGATGGCTTCACAGGGGTATTTTACCAAACATTAAAGAAGAATAAATATCAATTCTGCTCAAACTCCCCCAAAATATTGAACAGGAGGAAACTCTCCTTAATTCATTCTGTGAGGCCAACATCAACCTCATAAAAAAGCCTGATAATGATACAAGAAAAGAAAATTACAGACCCATATCTCTTCTAAATATAGCTGTGAAAATCCTTAACAAAATACTAGTAAACCAAATCCAATAATACATTAAAAGAATTATACACCATGACCAAGTGGGATTTATCCCTGGTATTCAACGGTGGTTCAATGTAAGAAAATCAATAATGTAATGCACCACATTAACAGAGTGAAGGAAAAAAAAAAACACATGATCACCTCAATTGATGCAGAAAAGGCATCTGACAAAATCCAGCACCTTTCTTGATAAAAACATTTAGATTGTGGTGATGAATGCACCACTATGTGATGACACTGTGAGCCATCAATTGTACACTTTGGATGGATTGTATGGTGTGTAAATATATCTCAGTAAAATTGCAAAAAAAAAAAAAAAACTTAGAAAACTGGGAATAGAAGGAAACTTCCTCAACATGGTAAAGGGCATATTTGAAGAACTCACAGCTAACATCCTACATAATGGTGAAAAACTGAAAGCTTTTCCACTAAGATCAGGAACAAGACAAGGATGTCCACCATCACCACTGCTGTTCAACATTGTAGTGGAAGTTCTAGCCAGAGAAATTAGGCAAGAAAAAGAAAAAATAAAAGGCATCCAAATTGGAAAGGAAAAAGTAAAACTTCCCCTATTTGCAAATGACATGATCCCACATACAGAAAATCCTGACAACAAAACTCTTAGAGCTATTAAATGAATTTAGCAAACTGGCAGGGTACAAGATCAACACCTCAAAATCAGTAGTGTTTCTATACAAAAGCAATGAACAATTGCAAGACAAAGTCAAGAAAAAAAATTCCATTTACAATAGCAATGAAAAGAATGAAATATCTAGGAATAAATCTAATCAAGGATGTAAAGCACTTTTAGACAGAAAAGTACAGACATTGCCAAAAGAAATCAAATAAATAAATGGAAGGACATTCCATGTTCATGGACTGGAAGACTAAATATTGTTATGATGTCAATCCTATATAAGTGACTTATAGATTCAATGCAATCTTAATAAAAATTCCAACAACCATTTTTGCAGAAATGGAAGACAATCAAATTAAATGGAAGGGTAAGGGATTCCGAATAGCCAAAGCCATCTTGAAAAAGAATGAAGTTGGAGGACTCACACTTCCCTGGTCTTAAAACTTATTACAAAGCCACAGTAATCAAAGCAGCATGGTAATGGCACAGGGACAGACATACAGACCAAAGGAATCAAATTAAGAACTCAGAAATAAACTCTTGCATTTTTAGCCAACTGATTTTTGATGAGGAAGCAAGGACCACTCAATTGAGAAAGAATAGTCTCTTCAACAAATGATGCAGGAAAACCGGACCTCCATTTGGGATGTAATTTGGAACTGTATATACCCTGGAAAATTAGTTCTTAAAGTTAATCCATTCCTGTGGGCATGAACCTATTGTAAGTAGGATATTTTGATGAGGTTACTTCAGTTAAGGCACGGTCCAGGGTGGGTCTTAATTCTCTTACTGGTGTCCTTTATAAGGAAAATGAAATTCAGACAATAAGAGAGAAAGTTACAGAAGCAAGAAGCTAAAATCAACAAACCAGTAGAAAAGGAAGAGGACAGCAGATGCCACCATGCGCCTTCCCATATGACAGAGGAACGAGGATCCCTGGCAGTCGGTCTCTGGGAAGGAAGCATTGCCCTGATGATGCCTTACTTAGGACGTTCTCACAGCCTGAACTGTAAGCTAATAAATTCTCCTTGTTTAAAGCCAACCCATTTGCAGTCTAGCAAACTAAAACAGTTGGCAAAAGAAAGGACACCTACCTCACACTTACACAAAAATCAACTCAAAATGGATCAGAGACTTAACTATGACAGCAAGAACTATCAAACTCCCAGAAGAAAACATAGGGAAGCATCTTCAGGACCTTGCATTAGGCAATGGTTTCTTAGACTACCCAAAGAGCACAAGCAACAAAAGAAAAAAATATATAAATGGGACCTCATTAAAATTAAAATCTTTTTTGCCTCCAAGGAGTTTATCAGGAAAGTAAAACAACAATCTTCACAGTAGGAGAAAATATTTGGAAACCACATATCCAATAAAGGATTAATATCCAGAATATATAAAGAAATCTTCCATGTAGCTACAAAAACACAAACAACCCAATTAAAAATGGGCAATAGACTTGAATAGACATTTCCCCAAAGAAGAAATACAAATGGCCAGAAAGCACATGAAAAGATGGTCAACATGATTTAGCCATCAGGGAAATGCAAATCAAAACCACAATGAGACACCATTTCACACCCATTACAATGGCTGCTTTTTTTTTTTTTAAATGGAAAATAAATGCTGGAGAGGATGTGAAGAAACTGGAACACTCATTCATTGCTGGTGGGAATATAAAATGGTACAGCCACTGTGGAAGACAGTTTGGCCGTTCCTCAGAAAGTTAAGTATAGAATTACCATAAGACCTGGCAATCCTACTACTAGCTGTGTACCCAAAAGAACTGAAAGCAGGGACTTGATCAGACATTTGCAAACTGGTGTTCACTGTGGCATTATTCACAATCACAAAAAGATGCAAGCAACCCAAGTGTCCATCAACTGATGAATGGATGAACAATATGTATGTGGTATACACGACAAAGGAATATTATTCAGCTGTAAAAAGGAATGAAGTCCTGATACATGCAACAGCATGGATGAACCCGGAAGCCATTATGTTGTATGAAATAAGTCAGACACAAAAGGACAAATATTGTATGATCTCACTGAAATGAAATAATTAAAAGAAGCAAACTCACAGAGTCAGAATCTAGAATACAGGTTACCAGGGGACAAAGTGGGGATTGGGAATGGGAAGTTGAGGCTTCAAATGTACAGAGTTCCTACTTGGAATGATGGAGATGTTTTGCTGATGGATGGTGGTGATGCAGCACAACATGGTGAACATAATTAACAGCACTGAATTATAAATCTGAATGTGGTTGAAAGGGGAAACTGTTTGGTTGTACATATGACAACAGAATTTAAAAAGTTTAAAAAATTCCTGGAACTGTACTACACAATCTGTGAATCATAAATTAAACTAGGGCCTAGAGTTAACAGTAAAATTATAAAAACACGTTTTCATTAGTTGTCACAGATGTACCACACCACTGTAAAGTGTAAATAATAGGATGATAATAATGGGAATCTTGTATTTTATGCATGATTGTTCCGTAAACCCACAATTTCCCTAATTTAAAAAATAGAAGTAATGAACTGATACACCTAACATAGATGCATCACAAATCATTTCTGCTGAGCAAAAGAAGCCAGGTACACCAGTACATACTATGTGACTCTATTTCTATGAAGAATTTGAACAGGCAAATCAGCTGTTGTCTGGGACCAAGGTGAGGTGACTGACCGCAAAGAGTCATGAGGATTTTTCTGGGTTGAAGTCAGAGTTCTACATTTTCATTGTCAGGGTGGTTGCATGGGTGTGTCTATCTTCCAAAACTCATAGAACTCTACACCCAGACAGGTACATATTATTTATGTAAATTAGGCCTCAAGGGAGAAATTTTGAAATGCTAACGGGCCCACTGTGGGCGGCTCTGGCCGCTGCTTGCCTGGGCGCCTTCGGGGCCTCGGTCAATGGCCCCTGAGAGCGCCCACCCAGTGGGCCCAGGGGGACAAAAGTGGTTCTAAATCCACCACCTACACTTCATATGAAGCACGGAAGCAGATAATGCCACGTAGACAGCAGTAGTTGATGCACGTTCCCACTGCTGGGAAATAGAATACACCGACAATATCAGGGAGTGAGGGCCCCCGAAAAACTAAAGGTAGTGCCACCAAATGCTGACATGGAACACAGATTCCAAGACGGAGCTCCAAATGCTAGTGTCATAATGCAGGTTCCAGAGAGGACTCCTGCAGTGGGAAAAAGTGGAGACACCCCATTTCCAAGGCCAGCAGATCTTGACCTTACTCAGTCAACTCCCTTCCAGCATCTGGCATTAAAAACACCACCTTGTGGACTTACGCCAAGTGAAAGTCTACTAGATCTTCTGGATTCAGAAAGACCTCCTCCAACCCCGCAAAATGAAGAAATTCGTGCAGTTGGCAGGCTAAAAAGAGCGTGCTCTATGAGTGAAAATGCTGCTTGCCAAAATGGACAACTGGCCAGAACGGACTCCACACCTGTGCTGGGTGGTGGGCCCAGTGCCGCCACCTGTGACCCGCATCACGCCAACATCAGGTGCGGCATTTCAAACATAGACACGTCGCTCGAAGGAACTTCAGACATGAGTGCTGTAG
Organism: Choloepus didactylus; assembly: GCF_015220235.1. NCBI lineage: Eukaryota > Metazoa > Chordata > Mammalia > Pilosa > Megalonychidae > Choloepus > Choloepus didactylus. The sequence goes on along the minus strand of NC_051316.1, from coordinate 9,704,013 downwards.
ACGCAGCTTCCTTAAGACGACAGATCATCAAACTAAACAGACGTCTACAACTTCTAGAAGAGGAGAACAAAGAGCGTGCTAAAAGGGAGATGGTCACGTATTCAATTACTATAGCGTTCTGGCTGCTTAACAGCTGGCTCTGGTTTCGCCAGAGGTAATCTCAGCTTTCAAAAATATTTGTCTCAACAGCTGGAAATATAAAGAATTTTCAAACTTCTGTTTGTCTTTGCATTTTATGCTGTTTTACAGACCATATCCTGAAAATGTATTTCTTCCAGAAAGGAAGGACCTAGTTTTGCAGAAGTTAAGATATATTCTGCCACTCAGCTGTACTCATTTTTAAGTAGATAAAGTAACACCTACTTAAAATTCTCCCTTTGCATGTTTGTAAATAGGTGCCAGTTTGTTTTTAAAAGGAATTGATTGTTTGCTTCATCAGTTTGCACAACTAATTCTCTGAATGGGAGAGAGAGTACATAGAGAATGGATTCAGAAAAGTGTCTGTAAAAGGAAAACAATTCTTTATTTTGTCCTGTTTCTCAAACACTGTTAGATTAAGCATTTTGTTAATAGACATTTTTGAATCTGCAACTCAACATTGACACTTTTGAGGTCAAAGTCAGATGTCAGATTGAAGAACAAAAGCCATGTAACAGTTCCCGGTCATCAAGCACTTCACAGGTTAAGTTAAAATAGTTCCTATTTCAGCAGTTATCTAATATGTGTGCAATATGAGTGTTCTTATTTTCATTTTAGTTTTGCAGATGATTTTCTATAAAATACGATTTTACTAAGTCCATGTGTGAATGATTTTAAAAACTACAGAATAAGGAACAAATGTAGCATATTTAATAAACTGTCAACCAAAAAAATTGGTAATGGAAAACCATGGCTTCTCAACAAAAGCAGGATCAACAGGAATCCAAATCCTTCGATCTTTGGGACAGCACTGGGTTCAAAATCCCAGCCAGGCATGGGACTGGCTGCTAGCAAAGAGAACATGGAAAGTGGTGGTGGAGGAGGGACTTACAATACTGACTATAGCTCAGTATCAGTTGCATAAATAAAACCTGTAAAAGCGATGCACATTTTCTTCCATTTCTGGTGAGTGTATGCGTGTATAAACTTTTTCCTCCTTCTGTCCCCTATTATTTATTAAGCAGTCTTGAAAGTTTTTAATTTTCAGTACTTTTTGAGCCACAGAATTTCCAGCTGGGATTTCAAATGAATCAATGAAAGAATTATCACCCGGACACTGTTACGAGTAAGGGGACTGTGTGTTTCCCCTTTTGGGTAGGAGAATGAGAGTATTTCCCCAAACCTCCCACCTCCCCAAAACAAACAAAAAGTATGTTGCCTCAGGTTGAAAGAAGCTTGACGTTTGTGTTAATTTAGTAGTGTATTACTTGAAATACACAGGTGGCAAGGTGTGTGTGGATGCTGAATTGCTAAAGTAGTCGGCGGCATGGATTACTTACGTGCAGGAGCTTGATTCCATGGCTGCCTTTTCGTTCTTTCCTCTGCACTATTGGATCTGGGAGGCCGAAACTACACTTCCTAGGTTCGCTTGCCAGTTGGCTTCTTGTTAAGCCCTGACAGTGGAGATCAGAATCTGGTAAGAGAAGCTTCTGGCTTTGGGCTCTGACAGCACAGGTTGCTTGGAAGCAGCAGGAGGGAGCATTGTGGCACTTCAGAGGCCCAGGTGAGGCCCAGGTGACGCCCAGGTGAGACCTGGTGAGGCCAGGTGAGGCCCAGGTGAGGCCAAGTGAGGACCTGGTGCTTCTGCGGTCCCAGTACCTGCAGCAGGGGAGCACTAGCAGCTTCTTGTGCCTGGGGAGCAATCCATCCTTTTTGCTCTTCTAGCACTTCCAAATCATTTGTAATCAATTCCCTGTATAATTCCCTCCCTGTGTAAACACCTAGCATGGCTTCTGTTTCTTTGGACTGTGACTAATAAGCTATGATATAAAAAATTATGGTTTGATTAAGATGGTAGACTGAAAACAAGTTCAATTCCCTTATCTCCCAGAACCCTCCTACAATAGAGGTGTAGAGGCATTTATAAAATCTTCTCACCTCAAACTGCAATGAGAACATCAAGAGGTACGAAAGTTCAATGTTTATTGCAAATTAAATGTGGACAGAAATCTCTAATGTGTGAAATGGGGAAAGAAAGCAACAGTCCAGACCCAGTGGCTGTCAGTAGGTGGAGCACACAAAATAAATTCACTCCACAAACCTACTCCTGAAGCCCTGGGGTTCCTTCTTTGACATTATACCAGGGAAATTTTGGCATCTCAATTTTATTGAATATAGTTCATTGTTGAGTCCAGGGTTTAGTCCACCAAGCAAACAAATTGGTAGAGCCACTCAGCTGCTGGATGTAAGCATTCAGTCCAGAATTTCATATTCTGGCATCCCGTATCAATGACTTTTTCTTGATTCACTATTATATTCCATTCTCCTTGGACTAACATCCTCAGAATCTTTTCCCACACAGATTCTCCCGGTTCCTGCTGACATAAATCAGCAGAATTTCTCAGTTCTTTTCACGTATAACATATATCCATCTGGGCCAGACTTAGCACTCATCCAGGCTGGTTCTGACCCCAGTTATGGGTCTGGAAGCAGTGAGGGGTGGCGTGGGTCTTGAGAAGGATAAACATCACCCTTATGAGACTGTCAGGCCTGACCAGTTTAAGTAAAAGTAAAGTGGTGGGCATAGCGCCTGGCACACATTAAGTTTTATGTAACTGTTCACTCTTGTTATGGCTGCTGTTTCCAGCTAGATCAGCTCCGGTGCACAGTGGGTGGGTGGAAACTGCAGCAGGCTGTGCTCCCAGCCAGCCTGGTACAGGCAGAGATGGAGGGGGCTGTGAGGTCCTCCAACCCAAGGACGGAGCCCTGGGAAGGGGTGGGTGCAGCAAAGACGTCCCAGCCTCTACACAGCAGAATCACTGCAGGAAACAGAAAGCAGAGTGCACACATAACCCTGATGCAGTCTGTCCTAGACCGGAGGGAGGGTGGACAGTTAGCATGAGGACTGAAATCGGGTCAGTGGTCTTCACAGAGGGCAGCTCGTTCTGCCTCAGGCTGGCAGCCAGTGCGACAGTGCAGCATGGTGAAAGACGGGTAAGAGGTGAGATGGTAGATCCCAAGTGCTCTGACAGAGAGAGGCAGGAGGGGGCAGCAGGGAAGCTCCCAGGAAGAAAGGACAATGTTTCCAGGGAGGTGGAGCCCTAAGCATTTTTAGTCTAAGGGGAAGGAGGAGAGGGAGAGATGGAAGACACAGGAGGGAGGAGGGAAGTTAGAAAGGGAGCTCCCGGTGGAGGGGACACAGGCTTTGGAGCTGGTAGCAGCTAAGTTTTGGGGAAAAGACTGGCACCCCTCTCTCTAGGAGAGAAGGGGAGACTGATGGGTACAGGAAAGGTGGGGGGATGGCTTCCTCCTCCCTGTGAAGTGCAAGGCAAGGTGGCTTCCTGAGAGTGGGAAGATGGGAGGCAGTTTATCTTCTGGCTTCATTAAGTAGAAAAAGGGACAAGGGTAGAGATGCTTGGGTTTCATCCTGTTCTTTAACCTTAAACTCCTTCTGTTAAATGAGTGAAATAATCCCTACCTCACAGGGTTGCTGTGAGAACTGAATGAGAGCAGACACATGGAGAATCAGCTTCCATTCCCCGCGGAATTGCTGCGGCAAACGCCCACTCCATTAAGACCCATCCACGATGACAGAAATGTATCTTCTGTGATCATCTTCAAAAGTTGACAACAGGGACTTCCAGTTCCAGACAAGATGGAGCAGACGTACTTTTCCCTGTTCCTCCCACTTTGCACTGCTAAGAACCCTGGACACTACAAGCAAAAACAAACAAGATCCTGAAAGGTGGAGAGAGGGCAGCCGATTGGCAAGGGACCTTGAGACCCAAGGAACGATATGTTGGTAAGTTCCTTGGGTTTATTCCTGCCTCATGTATCCCAGACTTGGAGCAGAAGAAGGTGGCACCCTGGGACGCTAACGGGCACAGACAAAACTTGCTCTCTCTAGCAAAAGGAACAAGAGCATGGCAGCCAAGCAAGACAGAAAACTTTTAGACTATCTTGTTTAGACTAGAAGAACCAAATGGAAGTTTTAGAACTGAAAAATACAAATAAAAACTCCAGCCAAACACAATGAAAAACCTGCCGCTCCACCGCCATCAGCAAGGAGCTGGCTGTGGAGTCTGGAGTTTCATGCTCACCGGCTATACAAGGCTTTCCCTTCACACCCACTGGTGTATCGAGAAGGCCGACTGGCAGCTGTGACTTTCACCCCTGCCCAGAGCTCAGAAGCCGCCTCCCTGACCCGTGGTGCCAGGGGAGGCAAAGCGGGCATGTGAACTCACACCCCCCTGCAGCAGTGGGAGCCCCTCCCTCTGACGTGTAAGGGGAGCTGAGTGGAAACCTGGACTTCCACCCCCACTTGGGAGAAACCAGAGGCACCCTTCCTTCCCCACTAGGACAGCCTCAGAGGAGGCCTGCTGAAACAGAAGACATACAGAACTGGAGTCTCATAACACAATATTCAAAATGTCCAGACAGAATAGAAAATCACTCATAAAGCCAAGAACCAGGAAAAGAGAAAAGAGTCAACAGACGCCAACCCTGAGATGACACAGATGTTAGAGTCATCCAACAAGGATTATAAAGCATTTTAAGTGTTTCATAAGCTGTTATGAACATGCTTGAAAGAAATGAAAAAATAGAAACTTTCAGCAAAGAAAAAGAATAAATAAAGAAGCACCTAATAAAAATTTTAGCACTGAAAAATACAAATAGAAAAGTCAAAGGATGGGCTCAATGGAAAACATAAAGGACACAGTAAAGAATCAGTGGAGTTGAAGACAGAACAAAAGAAATGACCCACTATGAACAAAAGAGACAAAACAGATTGGGGAAAAAAAAAAAAAAGAACAGAGCCTCAGGGTCTGTGGGATTTACAACAAAAGCTCTAACATTTGTGTTATTGGAGTCTCATAAGAAGAGGAGAAAGAAGGTGAGCTGATAATCTTTTCAAAGAAATAATGGCTGAAAACTTTTCAAATTTAACAAAAGACATAAAACTACAGATTCAAGAAGTTCGGCTAACCCCAAACAGTAAACCCAATGAAATCCAGGCCAAGACACACCATAGTCAAACTTCTGAAAAATAGAGGCCAAGAAAAAAAATCTCGAAAGCAGTGCATGAGAAACATCTTAACCATAAGGGAAAAACAATTCAAGTAGAAGTGGATTTCTCTTCAGAAACCATGGAGACTTGAAGGAAGTGACTCAACATTTTTCAATGTTGAAAAGAACTGTCAACTCAAGATACTACTATCCAGTGAAAAAATCCTTCAGGAATGAAAGGAAATTAAGGCATTCTGAGATGAAGGAAAACTAAGAGAATTTGTCACCAGCAGACCTACACTAAAAGAATGAATAAAAAACATTCTTTTGAAACAGAAAGGAAATGATGAGGAATTCTGGAACATCAGGAAGGAAGAGAGAAAAATGTAAAGAGTGTAAGTATAAGTAAATACAACAGACTCTCCTTCTCCTCTTGAGTTTTCTAAGTTATGTCTGACAGTTAAAGCAAATTAAGGTAACCTTGAGTCTGCTGTGTATGAAAGAAGCACGAGGTGAGGCAAGGCCTGCCCATGTGGAGGTTACAAACTAAACGGGATCATTCATATTTGTAATGTGCTTAGAACAGTGACTGAAATGTTGTTTTGCAATATATAATTATCTAACTAAGTGCAATAAATTCAAAAAGACCACAAATACTAGACAAAAGTCAACAAAAGGACACCCACTGGCAAAGACGCCATTATCACATCCTTATTTCTTCTCCCATAAATGTGGCAGTGAAGTAAAAGCAGGCGGAAACCCCTCCAGCCCTCACACTGGAGTTCTGTACCAAGCTATTTATTCTCAGTGGACCGGAATGGAGATGGGTGTAGAAATCCTGGGAGGAGATGTGAATTCTTCTCCTTCCATCCCCCCACTGGTTTCCATGCTGCCAACCCAACCAGCCCTCCAATATCTGTTTTCAGAGTTCTCCCTCGTGTTTTCTGTTCTGAACATACACTTTTACCCAAGTTCCCCACCACACGACCTGGAACTGGAGGAAAGGAGACTCTGTTCTCATTACCTTTACCAGTCTCTTTCATCTGACGATTTCAAAGTGTCCTTCCAATATTGACTGTGTGATGAATTAATCAACAAAGCCACTGGTTAATTGGCTTTTGTTTCTGGAAACACATCCAGAAATGTCAGGAGCAATGACATTTTTCAGAGTTAAAAAATGCACCCCCTAGCCCGAAACACTGGGCCAGAGTGAACCGGAGGGGAGGGCTGGGGGAGGACAGGTGGGTCCCTCTTTCAGTCCCCACTTTCTCCTGCGATCCACGGGTTTTGGAAAAGCAGTAGCTTGCCCAAGTCTCCGCCCGGCTCTACCCCTCCTCCCAGCAGAGAGGGGGTCTACTACCCTAGCCTGGCTGTGGTGGTCCCAGTGTGGGGCACACCATCTGCTTTCTCTGGTCCCATTTCAGCAGGATAGAGGGAAAGAACCCTGCACTGGAAGTCAGAAGACCTGGGCTGCAGTCCCAGCTCTGCCACTCACTGGCTGCAAGACCCTGATCAACTCACTTCAATTCCCTTAGCCTCGTCTATAAAAAGGATCTAAATCTATCCGACCTACCCTTTTGAAAAGAAGGTAATGAGAATGTACACCAAAGCACTTTGCAAACTGCAACATACTACAACTGCACCCTCCTTTCCACGGGAGGGGCTCCTGACTCAGGCTGGGGTAGGGGGGTCAGAGAAGCCTTTGTAGAAGACACGAAGACTGAGCTGCCTCATGAGCGATGAAGACAAGGAATGGAAGGGCTTTCTAGCCAGGCATGGCAGAGGCCTGGGAGGGCACGGCCTATGTGGAGAACTGCAGGAAACGTGCGCAGCTGGGTTTAAGGACTGCAGGGCAATGGGTGGGTGAGATGATGGCAGGGCAAGATCCTGATGTGCGGTGCGTGAGATCCCAAGGAGTCTGGACCTTTGGTGGGGGGGCGGGGAATAAAGAGGGAAAGGCCAGGAAGTGGAGACGAGCATGCTAATTCAAGTGGTTTTGAGGAGATGGAACCAGGAGACAGTGGCCAGTGAGCAGGGAGGTAAAGGAAAGAATTGAGGGTGGTGCCCCAGTTTCTGATTTGGGATGACGGGTCTCCTTACTGACTGGTTCCACTCACTCAGTAAGGAGAACGGGAAAAGAGTGAAATTGGCTTCAGAATGTTAAGTCTGAAGTATCTGAGGGATAAGCAAGTCGAGGGTCTTATCTTGTTAAATAGGGTTCTGGGGCATAGGAGAGAGACCTGGGATGGAGATACTTACGAGATACCATTATGTTATTGGGAGCACTGAAACTCAAGATCCAGCAGTTTTCAAACTCCTACCCCCGCTCCTCAGGATGTAAAGAAAATCGAACAATATTAAAAACATATTGTAAAAGGTTCTTTGGACAGTTTAAATCTTCTTCCTAGGGTTGCACGGATCACAGTTTGAAAAGCTTTGGATTCACAATGGTCTGTTTCAAGAACACTGGTGCCTAAATGTGCTCTCCTGTATGCCCAGGGACACACAGGACTTAGCCAAGAATTTCTTCCCACTTCCAACCGAAACCTCTTTTGTCTACTTAAGCCCACAGTTTTGGGTGCTTGTCCTCATTGGAAACAGATTAATTTCTTGCTGGCAGCTTGCACAATTATACTTTACAACTTTAAACCTGTGATACGACTCTTCCAAACATATAGAAGAAAAATTTACAATGTGGTTGCCAAGATGTTTCCAAATTTCAACTGATAATTAAAATTCGTTATTGGTTTCCCATGCCCCTTCCCGTTCTTCACACCGATTAAAAATGGCCAAGAAGGCACTGTATAATCTAGGCCCTGGCTTGCCTCTTCAGCCCTGTGGCAGGCTGCATCATGTACCCCAACAAAAGGCATGGCCATCTGTGGTCCTGTGGGTGTGAACCCATCATAAACAGGACCTTCGGAGGTTGTTACTGTTAGTCATGGGATGCCCAAACTGAATCAGGGTGGGTCTTAATGTGCATTACTGAAGGCCTTATAAGGAAAGGAAATTCAGACGCAGTTAGTCAGGAGAAGCTAGGAGAAGCCAGAAGTCAAAGAAAGCCACCGGAGGGGAGGAGACCGAGGCCAGCTATCGCCATTCAGTGGAGGACAGACATCACCACCGACCCTTGGAGAAAGCACAGCCTTGCCAGCATCTTCACTTTGGATTTCTAGCCTTCAAAACCATGAGACAACAAATGCCTCCTGTTTAAGCCGATCCACCGTGTGGTATTTGTCATAGCAGTTCTAGCAGGTCCCATTGCACACTAGCTTTTCTCCCCCTTGCACTCTACCCTCCAAGAAGCGGCAGGCCTTATTTTCAATAACTTCTACTTTAAAATGAATGCAAATAAACTGACAAACAATTTAAGATCAAGTGCAGAAATGAGGTCAATTCCTTTCCCTTGGGTCTTAGTTTCTTCATCTGTAAAATAATAAGGTTTAAGTAGATTGGGGTTAGGTTCCAAGGTTGGGATCTTTGAATTCCTAGGGAGCCCCTGATGATATAAATGGTGGTCAGTAAGTGTGATAAAATAAAACTTTTGCCCATGATAAGGCTACAAACTATGAACATTTACTCCAAGTCCACATACCAGGCTCATGTTTCTGACAGGTACTTGACGAAGCAGGTGTTATTACAACTATTTTACCATTTTTAGACAAAGAAAGAGTCCCTCAGAGAGGTACGATGATTTTCTTAAGGAGGAGCTAGGATTTTATGAGGCTAAATAAAACACAAAACCAAGTTTCTTGCTTTTAAACACAATTATATCAACTTTATAATGTAACCAAGATTATCCAGTTAATGGAATGAAGAAAAAGTGAAAAGTAAGTGTCTGCTATTTGACAGTTACCTTTGAAAAGAAGGGTCTATAGTGAGACATGAATAATCAAAGGTATTCTCAATAAAGTTAGAAACCAACTAGACGGTTGTTTTCTAAAGCAGGGACCTTTAAGCTAAAAAAAAATAGCAGGATTCTGACTACCAGTCGACCACAATGGTGGCATAAGGTGCTCCAGGGCACTGCTCCCCAATGGCATCTTTGAACGACTAGCAAAACCTGGCAGAGCCATCTTCCTCAAAACTCTGGAAAAGAGTTGAAGGGTTGCAGTAACTCGGTGAGTGCCGAATCAAGAAAACACGGCTTTAAAAATGGTAGTAAAAGCTCACACAGCTCTAGCCGACCCCTCCCTCACCCTGTCCCTGGTTCAGTGTGGAGCAAAGTAACCCCTATGTGCATACCAGGGTGACATATGTCACTGCCCATCCACCAGGTGGCAGCCAGAAAGACAGAACCAGGACACTCATCTCTGGCTCAGTGGGTGGCCTGAAACTGTCTCTGCCTCGCCCTCCCAGAACTTAGCCTGCATGCAGAGTGGCTTGTGGACAGCTGAAGCAGTGTAAGAAACAGTCAAGTCAAAGCAGGCTGGGGCAAAGGATTACCAACATTTGGGTTCCTGTACAGGGGTATTCCTAAGGCCACAAGTAGCACAAGACCAGGATAAGAGACAGGTTCAGGAAAGACTGAGAGTAGCTTGTTCTGCACTTCTGTCTCAGGTTTATCCTCTTTAGAGTGGTAAACTCTAAAGGACGTCACCAACCAAGGCAAAGAAAATGTGCAAAGTTCGTGAAAGGTGTTTCTTATGTTTTGTTAGCTCCTGGCACTCAAGGAAATCTCTGTCACATTACTATTGGATATAAAATTAAGGAACAGACAGCCCAGGGACTAGATTCCAGAGCTGACACATTAAAATATTAAAATGTATAGTGTGCAACCAAAGATTACAAGACAATCAAAGAAACAGGAAACAATGGCCTATCCAAAGGAACAAGATTAAAATTCAGAATCCTCAATGAAGAAAACCAGACTTTGAACATACTGGACAATTACTTTAAAAAAATGATCCTCAGTAAGATCAAGGACATGGGAAAAAAAAGGAAAAGAACTAAAAGATATCAGGAAAACAATGAATGAACAATATGAGAATCTCAATAAAGAGACAGAAATTTTAAAAAGGATCAGAAAATAATTACTGGTGTCAAAAATCACAATAATTGAAATGAAAAATTCCCTAGAGGGTTTTAACAGCAAATTGGAGCTGGAAGAAGAAAGAATCACTGAACTCAAAGACACAATTAAGGTTGAGGAGTAGAAAGAAAAGAGAATGAAAAAAGTGAATAGAGCCGAAGAGTTTTGTGGGACACCATCAAGCATACCAATATACACATTATGGGAGTCCAGAAGGACCAGAGAGAGACAAAGGGGCAGAGAGAATACTCAAAGAAATAATGCAAAAAACTTCCCAAATTTACATGAATATACACATCTGAGAAGCCCAACAAACCTCAAACATGATAAACTCACAGAGAACCATGCCAAAACACACAGTAGTCAAACTGTTGAATGCCACAGACAAGAAGAGAGTTCTGAAAGCTGCAAGAGAAAAGCAACTGTTATATACAAGGCATTCCTAATTAGACTAAGTTCCAGTATCTCATCACAAACCATGGAGGCAAGAAGACAGCAGGATGAAATATTTAAAGTGCTGAAATAAAACAATAGCCAGCCAGGAATTTTATATCCAGCAAGACTGTCTTTCAAAAATGAGGGAAAGATTAAACATTTCCAGATAGATCAACAAAAGCTGAGGGAGCACATCACCACTAGACATGCCCTACAAGCAATGGTAAAAGGAGGTCCTCAGACTAAAATAAAAGGACACTAGACAGTAGATTAGTGGCATAAATAAAGACCACTGGTAAATGAAAGTAAATGGGTAATTATAAATGCCAGTACCATTATATTGTACCTTTTGGTATATAATTCCACTTTTTACTCTTACAGTTCTAAAATGCAATGCGTAAAACATGATATGGTTTTGGACATACGATATATAATGATATAATCTATAATAAGTACGAAAAAAAGGTAGGCGACAGAGGGATATAGGAACAATGTTTGTATATGCTACTAAAGTTAAGTTGCTATCAAGTCAAATGTGATTGTTATAGATTTAGGATATTAAATTTAATCCCCATGGTAACCATGGAGAAAATATCTGAAAAAAATATATACAGAAGGAAATGTGAAGGAACTCAAAATGGTACACCACACACACAAAAATATGAAAGAGGGAATTAATGGAAGAATTGAAGAACAAAAAGGTTATAAGACTTACAAAGACCAAATGAAAAATGGCAAAGAAAGTCCTGCATTATCAGTAGTTACTTACAATGTAAATAGATTAAACTCTTCAATCAAAAGGCAGAGATTGGCAGAATGGATGAAAAAGCACAACCCAACTACATGCTGTTTACAAGAGACTCACCTGAAATTCAAAGACACATGTAGGATGAAAGTGAAAGGACAGAAAAAAGCACACATGCAAATAGTAACCCAAAGAGAGCTGAGTTAGCTACACTAACACCAGATAAAATAGATTTTAAGTCAAAAGCTGTTATAAGGAACAAAGAAGGGCACTATATACAGATAAACGGATCAATTCATGTAGAAGACATAACAATCGTAAATATATATACATCTAATGGCAAAGCCCCAAAATATATGCAGCAAATACTGACAGATTTGAAGGGAGAAATAGATGGTTCTACATTAATAGTAGAAGACTTCAATACACCACTTTCAGTAATGAATAGAAAATCTAGACAGAAGATCAATAAGGAAATAGAAAACCTGAGTGATTCTAGAAACCAACTAGACCTAACAGAACTATATATAGAACACTTCACTCAGCAGAAGCAGAATACACGTTCTTCTCTAGTGCAATCCTGGGTCAATCTCCCAGACAATGTGTTGGGTCACAAAACAAGTCTCAATAAATTTTAAAATATTGAAGTTATACAAAGTATCTTCCCCAACCACAATGGAATGAAGCTAGAGATAAATAACAGAGGGAGAATGGATAATTCACAAATATGTAGAAATTAAACCACAAACTCTTAAAAACAACCAATGTGTTAAACAACTCACAAGGGAAATTAGCAGATATCTTGAGGCTAATGAAAATGAAAATACGACAAACCAAAATTTATGGGATGCAGTGTAAGCAGTGCCCAGCGGAAATTTATAGCTCTAAGTGCTTCCATTAAAAAAGAAGAGAGACTTCAAATCAAAGACCTAACCTCAAAACTGGAATAATTAGAAAGAGAAGAGAAAACAAAACCCAAAGCAAGCAGAAGGAAGGAAATAACAAAAATTAGAGCAGATAGCAATGAAATAGAGAATAATAACAATAAAAAAACAACAGAATCAATAAAAGCAAAAGTTGGTTCTTTAAAAAGATCAATAAAATTGACAAACCTTTTGCTAGACTAACAAAGAAAGAGAGGATGCAAATAACTAAAATCAGAAAAGGAGAGGCCATCACTACAGACCCCACAGTAATAAAAAAGATCATAAGAGGATACTATGAACAACTGTAAGCCAACAAATTAGACACCCTTAGATGAAGTGGACTAAATTTCTAGAAGCACACAATGTACCTTCACTGACTCCAGAAGAAACAGAAAATCTCAACAGACCAATCACCGGTAAAAGAGTTGAATCAGTCATCAAAACCTCCCAAGAAAGAAAAGCCCAGAACCAGGTGCCTTCACTGGTAAACTTTACAAAATTTCCAAGAAGAATTTACATCAGCCCTGCTCAAACTCTTCCCCAAAAAAATGAAGAGGGGGGAACACTTCCTAACTCATTCTGTGAGACCAACATCACTCTCAAAGCCAGATAAAGATAATACAAGACGAGAAAACTACAGACTAATGTCTCTTATGAATACAGATGCATAAATCCCCAACAAAATACCAGCAAATAATCCAATACTACATTAAAAGAATTATACACCATGAGCAAGTGGGAGTTATGCCAGGTATGCAAGGGTAACTCAACTTAAGAAACCACATTATCATCTTAGCACAGCATCCTATCTTTTTTTTTTTTTTTATTGTACTGAAAATGGGCTAAGCATTCCGTGATACCATTTATTGGGCACAATTAAAAATACAGCAGGATCTAAGATGGTGGCATAGAGAGAAGTGGAAGCTAAGTAGTCCCCCTGGAACAACTAAAAAAACCTAGAAACAACTAGTAAATAAGCCAGAATAACTGCAGAGGGACAAACGTGATGTCCACTCATCATACACCAATCTGAATTGGGAGGAATGTCCGAGATCACAGCATAAAATCTGTAAGTAAAAATTGCAGATCCAAATTGAGAGACCCCTCCCTCACAGCCCAAGCTACAAAGCCTCGTGGTGCCAGAGAGACGCTTTCTCCCAGCAAGCGAATATAGCTTAGCTGAGCTCCAACTGGGATTTTAATTAGCAAGTGTGTGTAAACCACTCACTATGAGGTACGGCGAATCCCCAACAAGTAGACAGAGGCTTTGGGTGATGACTGACCTTGGAGAGCCAGAGGGTCGTCTCGGACTAGCTCTGTTCCTTTTTCGACTCAGTGAAGAAAGCCTCAGCCATTTTCAGTTCCCAGTTCTGTGACCCAGACAAGGGTATAGCACAGGCAGAGAGAGACCACTGAAATGCTAATGACCTCCCCCTAGGGTGTCTGTCTTCTCTAAGAGGACAGGGGTGGGGCCCAGCTCTATTACCTGCCTTTCATTCAGAACTTCCATCAGTCAAGAATTATAGGCTAACAGGCACCACCTGCTGGGCAGAAAAGCACAGTGACCGGAGGCATCAGAGGGTATACCAATTTTCTAAGACACACCCTCAGGGAAACCAGACACTGAATATTTCTTCCTTCTGGGACCTTAGCTCATTCTGGTCTGGGGAGGCCTCATTGGGGTAACCAAGGAAACCATGCCTAGACAACAAAAAACTACACCTACACCAAGAAAAATGAGGTTATGGCCCGGTCAGGGGAACAAACCTGCACTTCAACTGTGATGCAGGAATTGAAACAACTAATAAGTGAATTCAAAAAGTTTAGGGAAGATATGGAAAAAGAGATGAACCTCATAATGAAAACACAGGATGTACATAAGGTAGAAATTGAAAGTTCAAAAAACCAACTGGCAGAATCTATGGAAATGAAAGGCACAACACAAGAGATGAAAGACAAACTGGAAACATACAACAGCAGATCTCAAGAGGCAGAAGAAAACACTCAGGAACTGGAGAACATGGCACCTGAAAGGCTACACACAAAAGAACAGATAAAGAAAAGAATGGAAAAATATGAGCAACATCTCTGGGAATTGAATGACAACATGAAACACAGGAATGTACATGTCATTGGTGTCCCAGGAGGAGAAGAGAAGGGAAAAGGGGCAGAAGCAATAATGGAGGAAATAATCAATAAAAATTTCCCACCTCTTATGAATGACATAAAATTATGGATCCAAGAAGCACAGCATACCCCAAACAGAATAGATCTGAACAGGCCTAAGTCAAGACACTTAATAATCAGATTACCAAACAGCAAAGATAAAGAGAGAATCCTGAAAGCAGGAAGAGAGAAACAATCTATCACATACAAAAGAAGCTTGATAAGACTATGTGTGGATTTCTCAATAGAAACTGTGGAGACAAGAACGAAGTGGGGTGATATATTTAAGATACTGAAAGAGAAAAACCACCAACCAAGAACCCTATATCTGGCAAAACTATCCTTCAGATATGAGGGAAAGCTTAAAATACTCTCTGACAAACAATGACCAAGTCTGTGAACAAGAAAAATACAGCAGCCAAACACAACAGTGAAGCAGACAACACAGCCCCAGAGGCACACCAGACACAGATTTCACAGGATACGAATCCCCTGGAGAATCTGGAAATGAGAAGGCTCTTCCCATACTCCAGGGGATTGAAGTTACTTGTACTGGTCTATGGGATTGCAAGCTCAAGTCCTCCTTATAGTTCTTACCAATTTTCATGCATTTTTCTAATTTGAAGAAATTCCCTGAATGGCAGAGTAACTGTTGTTTGAACACACAATCAGGTTGTCAGGTCATAGTAAATCATACTTGAAGCCTTAATGTACATCAAGGAAAATTCTATGTACTTTTAAATGTACTATCTTACTGATCCTCACAAAATATTATTATTCAGGATTATTATTCACATTAATAGATGAGACTAACCAGGCACAGAAAGCATGAACAACAGACTAATTTCTGACAACTAATAAAACAAGGTGCTCATAGTCATCCTAAGGGCATCTCAGTGAATCAGCACTTTGGGCACAGATAAGAGTGACTCATTCTCCCTGATGCCAGTCATGTGGTAAACTCTCGTATTTTATCTGGCGCATAGGCTTCACACTTACTTAAAATGAAAAACCTGATTTGTATCATCCACCTCATCCCCCTGACCTTGATATATTCATCAGGACAACGTTCAATCTTCAAGTTAATTACCAAAGATGTGTGCAAAGAAATCTAGACATTCTAAACTTCATTAATGAGAGATGCATCACAGTATCTCTTAGAAACCATAGAGGAAGATCTGGCTTATTAGCCCATAACTCTTTACAAAAACTAATAAAGGATGATAAGTCTGGGCCGCTTGAAACCTGGATAGCTACATGGGGGCTTCAAGCCTTGGTAGCTTCCCAGAACACATTTGAATACTTAAATCAGTGCTGGATGTCACTTAAAATGAAAGAAGGACGATGCTAAAAATGCATCAAGAAGCTCTTCCAACAGCAAAGCCTTCTTCTGGGTCCTGACTGTGCACCGTACGAATTGGTATGAGCTGGTTATTAAGAATTCAGTAGTTTTATGAGCCAGGTTTTAAACCTTTGACAGCTTGAATTGGCTATGGTGTAGGTATATGCACTATGGACATGAGGAAAAGATATCAATAAGGGATTTTTGCTCATTGTACGTGGGAAACACAAAACCTTGCTGTCCCAGTTTGCCAATGCTGCTGGAAGGCAAAACACCAGAGATCGACTGCCTTTTACAAAAGGGGGTTTATTTGGTTACAGTTACAGTCTTAAGGCCATAAAGTGTCCAAGGTAACACATCAGCAATCGGGTACCTTCACTGGAGGATGGCCAATGGTGTCCGGAAAACCTCTGTTAGTTGGGAAGGCATGTGGCTGGCGTCTGCTCCAAAGTTCTGGTTTCAAAATGGCTTTCTCTCAGGACGTTCCTCTCTAGGCTGTAGTTCCTCAAAAATGTCACTCTTAGTTGCTCTTGGGGTGTTTGTTCTCTCTTAGCTTCTCTGGAGCAAGAGTCTACTTTCAACAGCCATCTTCAAACTGTCTCTCATCTGCAGCTACTCTCTCAGCTTCTGTGCATTCTTCAAAGTGTCCCTCTTGGCTATAGAGCCTCTTCAAAATGTCACTCCCAGCTGTACTTCAAAATATCACTTACAGCTGCACTGAATTCCTTCTGTTTGTCAGCACATTTATATGGCTCCAGTGATTTAATTTAGACCTATCCTGAGTGAGTGGGGTAACACCTCCATGGAAATTATCCAATTGGAGTCATCACCCACAGTTGGGTGGGTCACATTTCCATGCAAACAACCTAATCCAAATGTTCCAACTTAATCCCCACTAATATGTCTGCCCCACAAGATTGCATCAAAGAATATGGCTTTTCTGGGGGACATAATACATTCAAACCAGCACATTGCTAAAAGAAACCAAAGAAGACCTAAATAAATGTAAAGACATTCTATGTTCATAGATTGGAATACTAAATATTACCAGGATATCAATTCTACCTAAAGCGGTTTACAGATTCAACACAATCCCAATCAAAATTCCAACAACCTTCTTTGCAGAAATTGAAAGGCCAATTATCAAATTTATAGGGAAGGGTAAGCCAAAACCATCTTGTAATAGAAGAACAAAGTTGGAGAACTAACATTGCCCAACCTTAAAACATATGGCAAAGCTACAGAAATCAAAACAGCATGGTACTGGCCCAAGGACAGACTAAAGGCCAATGGAACTGAACTGAGAGTTCAGAAATAAACCCTCACATCCATGACCAACTGACTTTTTCACAAGGGTGCCAAGTCCACTCAATGGGGAAAAAACAGTCTCTTCAACAAGAGGTGCTTAGAAAACAGGATGTCCACATGCAAAACAATGAAAGTGGATTCCTACCTCACCATCTAGGAAATCAACTCAAAATGGATTAAAGATCTAAATATAAGAACCAGAACTAAAAAACTCCCAGATGAAAACAGGGAAGGATCTTCAGGACCTTGTGTTAAGCAATGGTTTCTAGGTCTCTACATCCAGAGAACAAGCGACCAATGAAAAAAACAGAAAAATGGGACCTCACAAAAGTCACAAACTTTCCTGCATCAAAGGACTTGATTATGCAAGTAAAAAGACAATCTACACAATGGGAGAAAATATTTGGAAACCACATATTTAATGAGAGTTTAAATATTCAGAACACATAAAGAAATCCTTCAACTCAACAACAACAAAAAAGACAAATAAGCTGTGCTGATTTGAATCTCTTATGTACCCCAGAAAAGCCTATGTTATTTTAATCCAGTATTGTTGGGGCAGACCAACTGTGGATGGGATCTTTTGATTAGGTTGTTTCCATGGAGATGTGACCCCACCCATTCAAAGTGGGTCTTAATCCCTTTGCTAGAGTACTCTTTGACAGGATAAAAGGCAGAGACAATTTGGAGAGAGCTCAGAGAAGCTAAGAAAGAAAACACCCAGGAGAAAGCCATTTTGAAACCAGAAGCCAGGAGGAGTAGGCCCAGCGGATATCACCATGTGACAGAGGAACCCCGGATGCCATTGGCCTTTCCTCAGAGAAGCTTTAGCAAACCGAAACAGTTGTAAAAACAGCCAAAGACCTGAATAGACATTTCCCCAAAGAAGATATATAAAAGGCCAAAACATGCATGAAAAGATGCCCAACATCATTAGCTATTAGAGAAATGCAACTCAAAACCACAAGACACCACTTCACACTCACTAGAATGGCAACTATTTAAAAAATGGAAAATTACAAGTGTTGAATAGGATATGGAGAAAAAGAAACACTCAGTCATTGCTGGTGGAAATGTAAAATGGTATGGCTATTGGGAAAGACAGTTTGGAAGTTCCTAAGAAAGTTAAGTATAGAACTATCATATGATCTGACAATCCCACTTCTAGTTATATACCCCAAAAGACTGAAAGCAGGGATATGAGCAGATTTTTGCACACTGATGTTCACTGCAGCTTTCTTTACAATTGCCAGAAGACAGAAGTAACTCAAGTGTCAATGAACAGATGAATGGATAACAAAATGTGGTATATACACACAACGGAATATTATTCAGCTATAAAAATGAAGTTCTGATACATGTGACAACATGGATGAACTTTGAAGGCATCATGTTGAGTGAAATAAGCCAGAAACAAAAGGACAAACATTGTATGATCTCCCTGATGTGAAATAATTAGAAACTGGAATTCATACAGTCAGAAACTAAAACACAGGTTACCAGGGACCAAGGTAAGGGGTATGAAATGGAGAGTTAATGCTTAAATTATTCAGAATTGTTATTTGGATTGATGGAAAAGTTTTGGTAATGGGCGGTGGTGATGGTAGCCCAACACTGTAAACATAATTAGCAGCACTGAATTATTTATTTGAATGTGGTTAAAATGAGAAATTTTCAGTTGTATATGTTACTGGGATAAAAATTAAAAAACAAAAAAACAGAACTGTGCAATATAATTAACACTACTGTAAACGATGGACTACAGTTAATAGTATAATTATAAAAATGTTCAGGAATTGTAACAAATACACCACACTAATGCAAGGTGTTACTAATAGGGTGGTATATGGGAACTCTATGTTTTCTGCATGATTTTTCTGTAAACCTACAACTTCTCTAAATTTTAAAAGAAGGAAACAATCAAGAAACAAAAATCATAAGACCATACAACACAAACGGTGAACCACAATGTAAACTATGGAATATAGTTAATAGTAAAATTATAATAATATTGTTTCATCAATTGTAAAAGGCACTACATTAGTGCAAAGTGTTAACAGGGAAAACTGCATTGTCAGGAGGGATAAATGGGAACTGTTATTTTCTGCATGACTTTTCTGTAAACCAACACATTCTTAAATGTAAAAAAATAAATTAACAAAAGGATAAAAAAGGATACCACCAAAAAACTAGGATTCTAATGCCTTTTATGACACATTGATAGCTAACTACCACAAGGTGGCACAATTATCAGCAAATGAAATAAGGCTGGTCCAACTTAGATTTCAGACTTTTGCCCTCACCACTTAGAAATCGCCCTTTTTCTGTTAGAAATTCAGACTTGGAATTTTCTATTTAATAAGAACTAGCTTGAGTCAATGTGGCTATTCCTTGCCCTGTAACCTCCGTCCCTCATCTAACTCACATTTACCTCTAGTTTTCACCTTAAATATTTCCTAAGAGAAATGCATGTCCCTAGATGAAGTTAGTTCCCTGAACGCACGCTCCCAGGACATCTTTGCTTGGCCATCATAATACTAACACTCTCGAAATTTCTAACTGATAAGATTTTAAGATTCATAGAGGCCAGGAACTATGCTGATTTCATTTGCAGCCCAAACCTTGGAGACCAGTCCAGTGTCTGAGTCACGGCAGGCACTCAGTAAATATTTGTTCAGTGATAAATTAATGGAAAACTAAATAGTAGGAAAACAGATCATCTCTAAGGTTTCTTCATCTGGTCTTTAGCTTGTAAAACAGTGGGAGGAGATTAGAAATGCTTAGGAATTGCTTTACTAATTCTTCAGGGTCAACACTATCATCCATAATTGTTATGTAATTTAGCCATCAACTCATGGAGCCATCATCAAGGAGTAATAGTAGCTGCCTCCTCAGCTTGGGTTTAGTTTGGAGAAGGGAGTTTCCTCTGGCAGCTGAATGATTTCTTTCACTAGGAACAGGAGGCCTGAAACGTGGCGATCTCCTGAAGAAGCAGGCTGAAAGTAATCGACTCTGTGTTTTAAAACAAATCTGGTTTGGTGTGTGCAGAAAGCATCGGTACAATCTGTCAGGGAGGCTGTAACGTGATCTCTGCTCCTTTTTTATTTGCACGCTAATTTCAAGTTATCTCAAGGTAAATTTAATTGCACATTGAGCATCTGGTGTGTGCAGCAGCTGTGTGCCAAGTGCTTTAGATGATTCTGAGCTGTGGAAGGCAGGGTACCTGTCCTCGAGACATTTACATTCCAGTAATCCTTATTTCAGCACTGTTATTTTATAATTCACATTAGGCTTATATTTTGGACAAGTGGATTTTAATCTGTAGCAGAGCCTCACAGAATTTTGGGTTGAGCGGCAGGTGGCAGAGCAGGGGTTGCAGGTGGAAAAGGGTGTATTCAAGACGTGCTTATTGATTTATAATTCTAGCTACAGAAAGGAAAGGTTAACAGAACTATTCTTTAGAGGGGACATGCATAAGATTAAATGAGTATTGGTAATGTAGATTTAAAACTGGAGAAGCATCATCAAACCCTGGGTGCTCAACGTGTTGCACAGAGGTCTACTGTTAACAGAATTCTCTCCCCAGCATCAGCACCCCCATGCTCCCAACTCAGCCTTACTTTCTGGCAATTCTACATCAACTAACAGTTCCCACCCACTGAATACCCACCAGGTACCCTAGAATCAGGAAGTACAATCCACGCTGGCATTCCATTCCTTGCCTCTTTGTGCTGCTCCAACACCACTGGCCTGGTAAACTACCCAGCACGAGCTTCTGGCCTTTAAAGGAGCCTCATCCTTCCTCTGGAGAGGTAACTGCTTGTTCACGCAGACATGACCCCCCAGGAGCCAGCCTGGTGCCCACAGCCTCCCAGCCCTTCTCGTGCGCACTCAGGACGTTGAACTCAAGTGCCGTCCCTCCTTGCACTGTTGACGGGGCAGCCTTCAGGAGTCAGAGAGAAATTCTGTGTCTTCCCCACATATCCATAGCTGTGGCCTTAAAATATGTAAGAGAAACTATCCCTAAGATCCCAAGAGGCCATCAGATGTCTAGAAACATTGCTTGATTAAATAATATTCCCTTTCATTTGTGTAATGTTTCCTCAAGATAAAAGTGCTTTCACATGCTATTTTATTTTCTTCCAGTCCTTACAGAAACATCTTTCTACGAATCTTACAATCATCTAATCTGAGCCGGAAGGGCCCTTAGAGATCATATCTAATCCTCTTTCAAATGAAAATTAAGACCAGAACAGTAAAAGACTTGTCCCAATCTTGAAGATTTAGCAGAAAAAGTAGAGTGCATTAATTTTTTATTGCTGCATAACAAATCACCACATAATTAACAGCTTAAACAGCTCCTTTTTATTGGCTCCCAGTTCTGTGGGTAAGCAGCATGGTCTGGCATGGCTGAGCTCTCTGCGTAGGGAATCACAAGACTGAAATCAAGCTGTTGGCCGGGCTCAGTTCTCATCTGGAAGCTCTGGGGAAGGATCTGCTTCCAAACCCATTCCTGCAGGCAGGATTTGGTTCCTTTCAGTTGCAGGACTGAAGTCCTTGTTTTCTGGCTATTAGCTGAGGGTCACTCTAAGCTCCTAGTGGCTGCTCCCAGGTCCTTTCCACAAAACCTTCTCTATTCTCAACCCAGCAACAGTGCATCAAATCCTTCTTGCACTTCGAATCTCTGACCTCTGCTGCTTCCAGCCAGAGAAGACTCTGCTTTTAAAGGGTTCGTGTCATTAGGTTTGGTCCACTTAGATAATCTCTTTTCTTAAAGTCAACCGTGCCGTGTAATATCACCTAATTACAGGAGCAAACTCCATCAAATCCATAGTCCTGAGAGTAAGCAGGTGTAAACCTGGGGGGAAGGGGAGGAGAGGTAAACCTTGGAAGACATCGTAGAATCCTGCCTGCCACACACAGGTTTTGAAATAAAGACATGGCTTTGCACCAGCTTTACCACTTGCCAGCTCTGCAACTGAGCAATCATTAAATTTGAGTAAGCCTACGTTTCTTCATCTGTAAGATGGGAATAGTAAATAGCCCACAGAGTTTTTGTAAAGATTAACAAGAAAGGTATGTGGTGGTTTGAAGCTGTCTGTACCCCAGAAAACATGTTCTTCAAGTTAATCTACTCCTGTGGGTGTGAACCCATTGTAAGTAGGCTGTTTTGATGAGGCAACTTCCCACCTCATTCAGGATGGGTCTTAATCCTCTTACTGGAGTCCTTTATAAGAGAATGAAATTTAGACAAAGAAAGAGAAAGCCACAGGATGCAAGAAGCTGTCACAGAACCCGGAAAAGAAGGGAGAGAATGGCAGATGCCACCATGTGCCTTGCCACGTGGCAGAGGAGCCAAGGATCACAGACAGCTGATGTTCGGGATGATGTTCGGGAAGAAGGTTTTGCCCTGACGATGCCTTGATTTGGACATTCTCCTGGCCTCAAACTGTAAGTGAATAAATTCCAATTGTTTACACCAACCCTTTTTATGGTATCTGTTTTAAGCAGCCTAGGAAACTAAAACAAGGTACAAAGCATTACCTGGCAGGGTTCAGTTGAAGTAATAGGTACACGTATACAGCACAATAAATGTGTCTCCCTCTCTAGACCCAGAATTCTTTAAGTCAGAGGCTGTGTCTCCTAGGAGCTGCCAAAATCACTGGTGGCCTCCCCTGCTATTGTGAGCCTCAGTTCGTTGCAATCACAGAGACCGAAGTTCAGGGCACCAGGAATCAGAGAGCAGCTGAAGGTTTTCAAATGGCCCTTTACTTCCCACCCAAGACAGCTCTAAGCCACATTCAGGAACATGCAGCTGCCTGTGGTCCCCGCTGAAGGTGGGATTTCTTCAAGTGCCTGGATCTGCGCACAGACCAGGGCCCTAACTCAGGACTGTCCTCCTCACGGAGCTGACCAGCAGGCATTTCAGCTGGACACGGTCCATCCACCTGTCCCCACAGGCCAACAGTCCCTAGGGCGGTATCAGTTAGAGTGACAGCTAATTGGAACTCTCCTAATCTGAATTGCTTGAAAGTACGACTGAAAGGAAGTCAACACCAGTATCTGTGCGAGTTCCACTTTTTTCTTCCCTCAGTGTGGCTTATTTTCTGAGAAAGGAGCACTCAGACCTTGATTTAACTTACTTGAGAATAATGATTCTAGGATGATAACCCCATTTTCCCCTTAAGCAGAAGAAAACATTATGTGATGATCTCCCTTACCCCTCTTCTGGCTAAATACCTAGAACGGAACAAAGAACAATTAGATTTCAATAAGCATTTGCAGAACGAATGAACAAACAGTGAGCCAGAACCCAGTTTCCTATCTCCCCATCCACCCTCTTTCTAACATACATCTCTGTTTTCCACTGTGCTGGCCTGGCGGCCACATTTCCAATGAATTTAATAAGATTTCAGGCTCCAGCTAACCTTGAACGTGCCAACTCTAACAGGCACTCAGAAACCCCAGGCCTGCCTGTAAAGCTGAAACCACCTCTAGAAGCAGCCGTGCAGCTGAGGAAGTGAGCAACACGCGGACCATCTGCTGCTGCCTTCTCTGGGGAGTCTGAATTGAAGGAATTCGAGGTTAATGAGCTCTCTCTGGCTCACGTGGTCTCGCCACTGCACAATCACGGGGTCTGGGTCTTGTCCGTTTGAGAAGATAAACACCCACTTGAAATGCCTTATGTGTTCATATGCCTGCACAATAAGTAGACTTGGGTTTGGGGTTGGTTTGTTTTTTTGGCCACAGTAAATACTGGAAAATGACTTGGGCTTTGTAGTCAGACAGTGCGGGCTTTCAAATCTTGATTCTTCCAGTTATTAGCTGCATTACTTTGGTTTCTTTTACCCTCTCTGAGCCTTTATTTCTCCACGTGTAAAATGGGAATAATACAAATTTCTATTTTTTAATTATATTTTTTATGTATTGGCAGGACTGTCTTGAAGATTAAATGAAAATATAAAGTGCTCAGAATAGAACAGGTACTCAATAAATGGGTTACTGTGATTATAAAGTCCCTCTTGAATACCTGTATCTATTTTTATTTCTTCAGCCCAATTAACCAGTTATCCCATAAATATTCACTTAGTGCCCAATACATGTAGTCACTGTGCTAGGTGATGAGGACTGAGACAAATAAGGGGAAGATTTAGGAGAAAGGAAAAGAAAATCAGCATTCCTTGAGAACTCTCACTGAGCCAGCCACTGCGCTAAGAGCTGGGAAATACAGGCATTGGAATTTAATATCTGCTTCCACTTCTTCATTTTCCACGTTCATTCATTTAAGAGGCATCAAAGCTGATGAGAGCTACTGTGGCTTCCTGCTGCCAGACCGGGGTGAGGAGCACACC
The DNA here is from genome assembly GCF_015220235.1 of Choloepus didactylus. Classification (NCBI taxonomy): domain Eukaryota; kingdom Metazoa; phylum Chordata; class Mammalia; order Pilosa; family Megalonychidae; genus Choloepus; species Choloepus didactylus. Next base: position 9,679,562 of record NC_051316.1, on the reverse strand, counting down.
TGAGCGTCTCGGGCCACAGGTGAGTCGGCCTGAGCTCAGCCTCCGTCTGTGACGGCTTCCTGACCAGCTGCGGCCTCCCGTTTGCAACGGCGAACGACTGCACTCTCTCTGCAGAAGCCTCCTTGTCCTTGGCCCTGATGCTTCTGAAAGTGACTGTGCCCTGGTGAGACGATCCTGCCTCTTAACTAAGGGCGGCTGGGCTGTCCTTGTACCAGGTCCTCCTGGCCACCACGCTAATTTATTCCCTCTTGTGAACTCCAGTACCAAGTCAGCCCACTTATATCATGTTATGACAGCAGAAGTGACACATTTCCATTAAATTTCAGACAAGTGTGGCTATTACTGGGAAACCCCATCATGATGAAAACATTCCACAGTGCTGACCTAGTGTCTTTCCCACGAGTCTACAGCAGCAAATTACTCGCTTATGAAGTAGAACTAGAGTTACTCATCCAGAAGAGCTCAATTAAAAGACACGTGTCATGGTCACTGCATAGATCAATTGGTCTACCCACCTTACAGCACAGTAATTCCAGAACAATTAAAATTTAAATGGAAGAAAAGATGAGACTCTAAAATTTTAGATCCAAAAATGGGTGAAAATTTTTATACTCTTGAAGTGGGCAAGGCATTTCTAAGCACAACATCAAAAGCAAAAATCATTAAGAAAATGATCACTAGAATAGACTTCAGAAAAAAAATTAAAAATTTTCATATGGCCCCAAACTCCCCCAAATATTAACAAACATAAACAAATTAGGAACAATTTTTGTAATCCACAAAGAGCACTTAATAACCGAGGGCTTTCACAATTGCAAAATTGGCAACAGTCATGAAGACAATTCACAAACCACGATGTCCAGAAACTATATTTGACCTCACTAATCCATACAAATTAAAACAGAGAGATATAATTTTTCACCCATTAGATTGACAAAGATTGAATTAATGTATAATGCCCAATATTGGCAAATTATGTGCACAAACCAGTACTCTCATACATCTTAGGGGAAACATAAATGGACTTGATTTTCTGGATAGTTACTTTGCAATATTTTTTTAAAAAAAGATTTTTTTAAAAGAGACTTAGTAATTCCACTCCTGGGTTTTCTCCTAAGGAAATAACTGGGCCAATCACAAGGGGTGTGTGTGTCAAGATGTTCATTATAGCATTGTTTACAATAAAGAAAAATTAGAAGGAACCTATTATCAAGAGGATAAAGAAAATATGCTACATCCATAAATGGAATATTATGCTACCATTAAAATTAAAACAATTGTCTCTTTGCTGCCATGTTCTGAGAAGGTCTACAGAGGCAGCCACGTGGCAGGGAACTGAGAGCAGCCTCTCCGAGCTGAGAGAGGCCCCCAGTGGACAGTCAGCAGGAAATGGGCACCTCAGTCCTACAGGGGGTACAAGGAGAGGAATTCTGCCAACAACCTGAAGATGCCTAGGAGCAGATCTTTCCCCCTCGAGCCTCTGATGAGACTGCAGGCCCAGCCAGCATCTGGATTGAAGACTCTGGATTGCCAGCGCTTCTGACCCACAGAAACTGTGAGATAGTAAGTGCGTGCTGTTTTAAGCCATTAGGTTTCAAGTAATTTGTTACCCAAAGCCGTCTAAGTTATCACTTCACTTTGCGTGCAGTCTTGGTGTCACCGTTAAGGTACAATAAGTTAAAAAGAGGTTATGAAACACTATGCATGACATGATACCATTTAAAAGTACACTTATGTTTGAATAAATATTCATAGAAAAATGCCTTGGACAATATAAACCAGTTCTTTTCTTGAAATTTATTTTTGCAATGAACATGTATTTTATAATTAAAGATGGATGCATATATTCTCATTTTTAAGGAAAGAAAATCTATCTTTAAAACCTTGGGAGAAGATTTCATTGGAAATGGTATCATTTTCATGTCATGTTGATACAACAGTTTTAAGCCCTTAGAAATTTAGGAACTAAACAATTTATGTATAACACAAATAACATAGCAACTTCACACAGTAATTATTTTTCCACTGGAGAAGGGAACCTTGCTGTCACTGGGCTGAAACTCCAAGAAGCCTGTTAGGTGAACACAGAATGAGAGTCAAGTTGGATAGGTTTTTGCACATTTTATTCATATTTTTGGGGGGGGGGGGGATGGAACACCCCATCCAAGTTATACTAGAGAAATGTCTACGTTATTCCAGATTTTCCAAAATAGTACTGATTAAAAATACTCTGTCCTGTTGTCATACTAAGTAGTTGACTTTGGTTAGAAAATGTGAGCACAGTAACTGCAGATCACTTCTTCTAGTGACTGAAATTTCATATTTATATCTAGTTGTAAGAGGTGACAATGAAGTCACAAGACCCCAGGCATTTCTTTAATGTTTGCTAAAGAAAACCTTATGCTAAAGAAAATTTCTATCCTCGGTTGCACTCTCCATCCTACCTAGTAATCCAGTAACCCATTCATGGCAACCGCTTCACCCTCTCTGGCAGGACGGCTAAGCCCTCTCAACTCTCTATCCCACGACTTTCCCCCTCACTCTTGGAAGATGACCCCATTAGCCCAGCTGGAGTCGCCTGCCCATCCATCGGCTGGGGGAGCAAGGGCGTCTTAATTAATGATACAAGACTGCAGGTAAGGTGAAGCAATTCTCCCAAACCAAGAGAGACAATGATGCATGTGGCCAAAGGTTGCTCGGCATGGCATATGTGAGCCTTCAGGAAAGGAGCTCACAAATAGGGCAATTTCAAACCCTTCAGCATGCTTTCCTAGCCCCTTCCTTCACACCCAGCATCATATATGCTACCCTCGACTCGCATCTATGTATTTTCGTACTGATTCTTCTATCGGACCACCATTCCCCTTACTTACCTTGGTTCTGTCCAGTTTTCAAGTCTCAGTTCAATCTTCAGCTCTTCTCCTTTTCCCTCTCCTTTTCCTGTGGCCACTCCAAACAGGTTGGTTGCCCAACTCATGTGTCCCCATACCATGCATAGAATTATCGTGACATGTTCAGATGGTCTGTGTACTTCTCAGTCTCCCCACAGGTTCTCTAAAGGCAGGGCAATGTCTAATTCCACTCACTAATCGTTGATGGTTAACACAGCAGCTGGTATTCAATGCATAAAACAGTCCCATTACTTATTAATTACCCAGAGTATGTGCACTCTTTTCCTTTGCACAGTTCAATTCTCTTCTTTAGACTCTCCCATTTACCAAAAATGTTTGTCTTTACAACCTCATCATACTGGTGTTTTGACATGACAATTTTTTGTCACTGGTGTATTATATGGAGTCTGTTTCCTGAGCTATAGGGTGTGTACCTTATCCTCATCTTTGTTTGTCAATTCTTGTCAACTTTAGAATGTTTCTTGTTGACTAACTACACAAAATTATATTCTTTACACCCATGTGCTAATACAGACAACTTTTATCAGAGAATTTGGTGCCCCTAAAAGGTCCTTTGCATTCTACAGATTATCACCATTTATATCTTCCAACATTCACCTGCATCTCGCGGATAGTAATGCCTGCCTTGCCAGGTAGTTGAGAATTAAACAGGAAAATAGATGCAAACCATCTTGCATAGGGTATGTCTGCCACAGGGTATGTATGTATGCAAGTGGTAAAACTTAGTTTAACTTATTTCTACTGAGCTGTGTACAGGACCACTCGCAAACATAGAAAACTAGGAACTAGCCGAGATTGCTAGTTGCCTAACCAAATGCATTCTTCCCTTCTTTTCAGCCAGAGGATTTTACTCAGGGCAGAGGTGAAGGGAAACCATGTTACTAGGTTCTAGTCTAAAAGATACAGGCAGAAGTTGTTGTGTGGGACTTCTGAAAAGGCCCCTTCTAAAATAAGGACGTGATGGCTGGCGTGCCAACAACCATTTTGGCACGGGAGGCAAATGTGTGGATGGAAGCCAAATTGTAAGGATGACAGAGAAGAAAGGTTGGGAAGAGTTTGGGTCTCCGGGCTAGCTACCAACAGCTTTCCTTTATGGGAGTGTGGGGTGGGTGAGTTTGTGTTTTCTGCTTGGAATTTTGGAGTTTCTGTAAAATGAAGTGAACCCCAGCAGCCAATCTGTTAACAGAGTAGGTATAGGGCTAACTGCGGGAACTTGCTGTAATCCATGTATTCTCGATTTCTTTGGATTTCCCTGGAGTTGGGACCAGCGGGAAGCGAGGATGCCAGCAAGAGCTGGGGAAGGGAAACACGCATCAGCTCCCCATCCTGGGTGCGCAGTACCAGCCTAATCCCTGGATTCTGCCAACCCTCCTCCCACGGGCTCTTCTTTCTCCAGCTTCTCCCACTCACCTCTAAAACCCGTGTCCGGAGAAAGCAGGGGAGAGCCAGAGCAACACACCCCCCACCGCCTCCCGCTCGGTCCCTCCACCACCGCGACGCCGCGCCGCGTTTCAAGCCTCCCTGCAGCGGGCCGGGGCCGTCACGCAGCCCCGCGTCGGGCCGCCATTGGCCGGCGCGGGTCACGTGCGGCGGCGCGCATCTCCGATTGGCGCGGGGCTGCCCGTGCGGGCGGGGTCGTGGAGACCCGTCGGCGGCGGCGGGGGCGCCGGGGGCGCCTGGCGTGGGCGGTGAGTGGCGCGCGGGCCCCTGCTGGGCCTGGGGCGGTGTGGCCGGCGGTCAACCCGGCGCGGGGGCCGCGCGGTGCGCCTCGCGGAGGTGAGGTGGGGCGGGCCGGTGGGTCGCGGGCTGCCGCAGGGAGTCGGCCGGGGCCGGGCGCGGCCTCCGAGGCGGCGCGACCCCTTTCCCCCGGGGCCGGGCGGGAAGGGCCTCTGCGGGTCCCCGCTTGCGTACCGCCCCGCCCCTGAGGCCTCAGTTTACCCCCGCCGCGGGCCGCCTGCGCCAATGCGAGGACGCGCAGGGCGGGCGAGGGAACGGAACGCCGCGGGAGGAAGGGCCCAGGGTCCCCCGGGGTCCTCCCGCCCCGGCCTCGGGGCCTGGTCCGGGGCCCGGTGTCGCCACCGTGGACAGCTCACTGGACCCGTGCTCTGGCGCTTGGCGCGGCCGAGGCGCGCGCGGACAGATCAGCAAGGACAGCTCCTCCGCAGCCTGGCCTCGGGTCCGGTGGGGACAGCGGGAGAGTGCCCAGCAGCCTCCCGGGTGGCGCACTCAGTCTGCCCCGTGCAGGTGCCTTTGTCGCTTCCTCTGGAAGAATGAGCGGGAGACGGGACCGTTTTGTTCCCTGCAAGAGTAACTAAAGCCCGTGCCAGTGGAGGAATTATAAAGGATTTCTAAATGCAGAGCAAGAAAAAGGTTAGGAATTTGTAATTAACTTGATAAACTATAATTTTAAGACTTTTTTTCTAAAAAAATTTTTTAATGTTTATTTTTTAAAGCAATTTGTTGAGATAAATTCGCATCATGCAATCCATCTAAAGTGTGCAATCAGTGTCTTCTGGTGTATTTACAGAGTTGTGCAGGCATTACCACAGTCAATTCTGGAACATTTTCTCCCTGAAGAGGGTTCACGATGTTGTACGGTCCCTTTCCTGTTAATGACATACATGCGACCCTAATCTTTCCCTTTCAACCACAGTGGCACCCACATATTATCACTTAGTTACACTCACTATGAAGCACTCTGGTCACTTCTAAACATTTCCAACATTTACAGTCAACCTTATTACATATTCTGCACAAATTGAGCATCAGCTCCCCATTCTCTAAGGCTTTAAAAAAATGTTTTTGAAACATCTAGTTATTTAAGGTACATGCTTAAAGGTAAATTGCTGAAACCAACCAACCAAAAAAAAAAGGTAAATTACTGAGGTGAGGAGCTTTCGTGAGAAAGATTTGGGTTTAAGGTTCACACACTTAAATGCCTAGTGGAGCCAGGTGGCAGTGAGGGAACTGGGGAGAAGCCTGTCTGAAGCCACCCCTCAGCTGCAGCTGATTGTTGCGAGGCATGCAGGCTCAGGGTGTTCTGAACTGATTTTTCATGAGATGTTGAAAAATCTAGATTTTTACATGAAATCTCTTGATTTTTAAATGTTGGCAACTAATTAAAAAAAGAAAATCAAATACAGGGGGAGCCAAATAAAAAACGTTTGTAGGCTGACTCCAGACTGCTGGCTTGGGACCTCTGATTGAGACCTAATTGTGCCGCTAATTAATGATGCGAGTTTGTCTCAGTCACTTCTCTCTAGGACATGCATTCTCAACATGATGATATCGCCTGAGAAAGCAGAAATTGGTTCTTGGGGGACAAAAGGCTTGTGGTCCTCCAAAGAACCATAGTACATAGACAGATATGTAGTTATATCTGTGGCGTTAACATTTCCTGGAGGGGGCGGGTGATTAGGAAAGAAAATGTCTTAAAAGGGTTCTTGGGAGGGAAGGGTTAATGGAAAAAAGGTTGAGAAACCTGTTTTAGGAAATGAGCAGATTATCCTGTGATGGTTGGATGTGTTAAAGTTTTAAAACAAATTAATATTCATAGAATCTGAGAGCAGGAAGGGACCTGAGAGATCATCTAACATAAAAGCTGTGTGCCAGGCACTTTAGCCAGTGCACGCACATTCACACACACACTCACACACCCGGACACATGCATTAATGTCATTTGCTCTCCAAAATGATCCTGAAAGAGTCATTCCATTTTATAGATGAGAAAACTGAGGCTCAAGCTTTGGGTGACTTGTCCACAGTCACAGAAAAGAACTTAAGTTCTTCTTAAGTGGAAGAACTGATAATCCAAGTCTGTGTGGCTCCAAAACCATCCACCCGTCATGTTGTCTCCCAGCTTCCAGTCCAGCAGTGTCCAGAGGTCTTTGTACACAGGAACTCTACCTTGAGATCTTTTAAAAATGCAAACCCCACCGCTGCCCTCACCAGATATGTGAATTCAGTATCTGTTGCGGAGCCTGAAAAATCTGCATTTTAACAAACTCCCTGTGTGATTTCCATTCTGGTGGTCCAGGGACCATTTGGAGAACAACTGTTCCCGTCTAATTTCCCACCCAATCCCAGTGTCCTGATGGGGTCGTATCCAAGGAACTGAGTTTACTTCCCAAGCAGAGATTCCACTCCCTCTTCCAGACAGGTAACCTTCCAGATGTGGGGAGGAAACCTTTGTTAGGAGGAAGTCAGGGTTTATGAGACAGCACCTGGCACTGTGCGGCAGTTCTCATTTTGAGAAGTGCTGACAGTTTTGCTTTGCCTTTTTTTTTTTATGAGCTTCCTTCTATGCTATTCTGACCCTCCAAAAAAAGCAGGCCTAAGGCATTTGGTTATTAAAGAAAAAATAACTAAGTAACCTTAGACATGATTTAGAAATTGTATTTTTTAATGTTTCTAGTTGATCAAACAGTGATCAATCCAATCACAGCAAATTGAACAGGTTAGATTTTTAATGAAACTGTGACTTATGCAAGTGAGTATTTGCAGTGATGAAAATTCAAAATTCCCTTCCTAACTGCTAACACCTGCATGAAAAAAAGAAGCTTATTTTTAAAAGGGATTCCACTCTAGCATTTTCTCAGTTTATTAATCATGTGTTTCTGGGCTATCTAGTTAGTAAAGTATTTGGACAAATTACCATTTCTTCATGGTTTCAAACGTAACATTTTCCTGGTGGATGGCAAACCTTACAATTTTAATCTGTAACCTTTTCAGGGGCAGGTTCTTCTGCAAGACCATCACCTGGCCTGATTTTAGCTGCTCTGAAAGGACATTTCCTCTGTTCTTTCTGGGTGCTGGTGAATGTGTCAACCTCTGCACCAGCACAGGTTGCTGGCACTGCAGGTGGCGGATGGTTGGGAGAAGGCACGGAGAGTTACCTCAAGAAAACAAAGACATGTCCTTTTGATCTCCAATAGTCATTTCTGCTCGTTATATGTCAGACGGCACCATTTGTTTTGGGCTGACACCACAAGCAGTCTATCCTTAAAAAAAAACAAAAGTTACTTAGCCCTATATATGAACTCCGGGCATTCTTTCATCAAAAAATTTCAGGTATTTACTGTGTCTTAAATGGATTTGCTGTAGGATTCAGAAGCAAATTCCTGTATTTTAAGGAAGGGCCTTGTAATCTTAGCCACTAGTGGAAATGTTTTCTCATTTAAAATAACGCCTTTGTAGAGTCAATTTCTAGATACCTTATTTTTACACCTTAAAGACTAATTCAGTTCTGGTGGAAAAGATTCTAGAGAATTTACATTTTCTCCATTTTCCTGATTATCCTATTTCAGCAATTTAAGTTGCCTTTTAGTATTGAGGCTGTATTTTTATTTTATTCTATTCCCAATTCTGTTTCCCAAGACATTTGCTGTGTAATGTGTATTGTCTTTCTAAAATAACATTTATTCTTCCAGTCTTTTTTCTACATACACTATATATGTGTATTTCTTTCATGAAAATGAGATCATGCTCTGTGTTCTATTTTGTAGATTGTATTTTTTAACCTAATAATATATGATAAGTAGGTTAAACCTTTCCAGCCAACCCTTCGGAGTTTTTATTCTTTATTTTATTGCTGCTGTTGCCAAAGAGTGGAGTTGGGAGGATCTGTGGTAATGTGGGAAGGTAAGAGCATAGGCTAGAATTCTCCCTCAGAATTGTAGGAAAGTAAGGGCACCTGAAAAAATATGTTTAAACTTGAGTAATAGATATTGAGGCTTTTAGTTTTTATATTCCAAACAAAATGGCCCAACTTGCAAATTCCATTTTTCCTTTTATTAATGACCTGTACAAATCTATTTGACTATTAAATTGTCCGTTTTCCTGTTGTAAAAATACTCAATATTTTTGTCTTCATTGTGTCTTTATAGTCTCTAAGAAATTGTATACAAGTGACTCAAGCCACAGATTGTTTATATCAGATATTTAAAACAATGTTAGGTACGTTTTTTTTTTTTTTTTTCTTATGGTAGAATTTATGAATATATACAGAGAATATAAAACAATATGAGCAATATGGGATGTAGGAAATAGCCAGGATTGGTTCAGAATATTATGAAACTTTTTTACAACATGGTCCTGAAGCATAAAAGTCTCTTTAAGATGCAACAATCAAATAAACACAACTGAGACAACACTCCGCATTATTATTGTTTCAGTAATGAGGAGCATATTTCACAGATTGGTTCTGCATTAACAAACTGGAAGGCAGATGGTCATCATAATTTTTTTTTTTTAATTCAGTTTTATTGAAATACATTCACACATCATACAATCATCCATGATGTGCAATCCACTGTCCACAGTATGATAACATAGTTATGCGTTCATCACCACAATCTATCTATGAACATTTTCCTTACATCAGAAAGAACCAGAACAAGAATAAAAAATAAAAGTGAAAAAAAAAAACACCCAAATCATCCCCCCATCCCACCCCATTTGTCCTTTAGTTTTTATCCCCATTCCTCCACTCATCCATACACTAGATAAAGGGGGTGTGATCCACAAGGTCTTCAAAATCACACTGTCACCCCTTGTAATCTACATTATTATATAATTGTCTTCAGGAGTCCAGGCTGCTGGGTTGGAGTTTGGTAGTGTCAGGTATTTACTTCTAGCTATTCCAATACATTAAAGCCTAAGAGGTGTTATCTATATAGTGCATAAGAATGTCCACCAGAGTGACCTCTCGACTCCATTTGGAATCTCTCAGCCACTGAAACCATTTCGTCTCATTTTGCATCCCCCTTTTGGTCAAGAAGATACTCTCAGTCCCACGATGCCGGGTCTGCATTCATCCCCGGGAGTCATACTCTGCATTGCCAGGGAGATTTACACCCCTGGGAGTCGGGTCCCACGTAGGGGGGAGGGCAGCGAGTTCACCTGTCAAGATGGCTCAGTTAGAGAGAGAGAGGGCCACATATGAGCAACAAAGAGGTACTCAGGGGGAGACTCTTAGGCACCATTACATACAACTTTAGACTCTCCTTTGTGGTAATGAGCTTCATAAGGGCAAGGTCCCATGCTCAAGGGCTCAGCACATCAAACCACCAGTCCCAATGTTTGTGACAACATACGCTAGGGGATCAGCATCTCAAAGTTTAGAGATAGGCCTTACAATTCAGGGATAGAGTTAACTGCTGTAAGAGCTTACAATCTAGGTACTATTACAATTATCGTGTCCACGTTAGGCTATGTTCTAAGATTCAATTCTGAGTTTACACATTGTAGTTAGTCCATATTGGTGAGGCATCATTGCTCTCACCATGTTTTCTCCAACACTTTTACTCCTATATATATATTTTCCTACAATTTTATAGACTTATATTCACATACCATACATTTATCCACAGTGTACAATCAGTTGTTCATGGTATCATCATAAAGTTGTACATTTATCACTACAATCAGCATTTGAACATACTGATTACTACAAGAAAAATTGTTTTTTGTTTTTTTTTTTGTTTTTTTAGCAATAAGAAAAAATGTTAAAAAGAAAAATAACATGTCATACAATACAATATACTACTAAGGACAGCAAATAAACCACTACCAAGAATCCCATATTACTCCCCTATATCCCTTTCTCATATACATTTAGCAATGGCATATTGCCTTTGTTACATTTAATGGAGGTATATTACAATGTTACTGTTGACCATAGACTCCAGTTTGCTTTGATTATGTTTTTTCCTGAATACCATCCCTTTTTCAAATTTCTACATGGTTGACATTCATTTGCTTTCCCACATGCAAAAACATTTTTATATTTGTATATTTAGTAACAGTCATTGGCCACTCCAGTTTTTGCCACGTTATACAGTCCCAGTCTTTATCATCTATCGTTACCTCTGGTGTCATACATTCTCCTATCCCACCTCTTTCAGCTTTACTCACAGACATCTTTGTTCAGTGTACTTGCAATACCGTGCTACCATCACACAGCATTATGCTATCTATTTCTGGATCTATGCGATCAATCCTAAACATTCTGTAGTCCTTCAGCATCAAATGGCTGATCTCTGCCCTCTTTCTATCTCCTGGTCGCCTGTTTGTCAGCTTTTAACTCCCAAAGTTTGTTCATTAATATCTGTTCATATTAGTGAGACCATACAGAATCTGTCCTTTTGTTTCTGGCTAACTTCACTCAACATAATGTCCTCAAGGTTCAGCCACATTATTACATGATCCATGTCATTGTTCTGTCTTAAAGCTGCATAATATTCCATCATGTGTATATACCACAGTTTGTTTATCCACTCGTCCTTTGATGGACATTTGGGCTGTTTCCATCTCTTGGCAATTGTGAATAATGCTGCAATAAACATTGGTTTACAAATGTCTGTCTGTGTCTTAAGTTTCAGTTCCTCTGAGTATATACCCAGCAATAGAATAGCTGGGTCATATGGCAAATCTATATTTAGCTTCCTGAGGAACCTCCATACTGTCTTCCAGAGTGGTTGCACCATTCTACATTCCCACCAACAATGAATAAGTGTGCCTCTTTCTCCACATCCTCTCCAGCACTTGTCATTTTCTGTTTTTTGGATAATGGCCATTCTGGTAGGTGTGAGATGATATCTCATTGTGGTTTTGATTTGCATTTCCTTAATAGCCAGTGAAGTTGAGCATTTTTCATATGCTTTTGAGCCATTTGTATTTCCTCTTCAGAAAAATGTCTGTTCATGTCTTTTGCCCATTTTTTAATTGGATTGTTTGTCTTTCTGTTATTGAGATGCAGGATTGCTTTATATATTCGGGATATTAAACCCTTATCTGATATGTGGTTTCCAAATATCATCTCCCATTGTGTAGGTTGCCTTTTGACTTTTCTGACAAAGTCCTTTGATGTACAAAAGTGTTTAATTTTGAGGAGATCCCATTTGTCTATTTGTTCTTTGGTTGCTCGTGCCTTGGGTGTGAGGTCTAAGAAACCACCTCCTTTCACAAGATCTCTAAGATACTGCCCTACATTTTCTTCTAAGAGTTTTATGGTCTTGGTGCTAATGTTTAGGTCTTTGATCCACTTTGAGTTAATTTTGGAATAAGGTGTGAGATGGACATCCTCTTTCATTCTTTTGGAAATGGATATCCAGTTCTCCAAACACCATTTATTGAACAGGCTGCTCTTTCCCAGTTGCTTCGGCTTCACTGCCTTATCAAAGATCAGTTGTCCATAGATGTGAGGGTCTACTTCTGAACACTCAATTCGATTCCATTGATCAGTATATCTGTCCTTATGCCAGTACCATGCTGTTTTGAGCACTGTAGCTTTGTAATATGCTTCAAAGTCAGGTAGTGTGAGACCTCCCACTTCATTCCTCTTTCTCAAGACATTTTTGGCTATTCGGGGCACCTTACCCTTCCAAATAAATTTAGTTATTGGTTTTTCTATTTCTGTAAAGTAAGTTGTTGGGATTTGAATTGGTATTGCATTGAATCTGTAAATCAGTTTAGGTAAAATTGCCATCTTAACTATATTTAGTCTTCCAATCCATGAACATGGTATGTTCTTCCATTTTTTCAGGTCTTGTTCAATTTCTTTTAGCAGTTTCTTATAGTTTTCGATGTAAAGGTCTTTTGTGTCCTTGGTTAAGTTTATTCCTAAATACTTGATTCTTTTGGTTGCTATTGTAAATGGGATTTTTTTCTTGATTTCCTCCTCTTGTTGCACATTACTTGTGTATAGGAACACTACAGATTTTTGCATGTTGATCTTGTAGCCTGCTACTTTGCTGTATTCATTGACTAGTTGTAGTAGCTTTGCTGTAGATTTTTCCAGATTTCCTACATATAGAATCATGTCATCTGCAAATAGTGAAAGTTTTACTTCTTCCTCTCCAATTTGGATGCCTTTTATTTCTTTTTCTTGCCTAATTGCTCTAGCTAGAACTTCCAGCACAATGTTGAATAGCAATGGTGATAGTGGGCATCCCTGTCTTGTTCCTGTTCTTAGAGGAAAAGCTTTCAGTCTCTCCCCATTGAGTGTGATGTTAGCTGTGGGTTTTTCATATATTGCCTTTATCATGTTGAAAAAGTTCCCTTCTATTCCTATCCTTTGAAGTGTTTTCATCAGGAAAGGATGTTGAATTTTGTCAAATGCCTTTTCTGCATCAATCGAGATGATCATGTGGTTCTTCTGCTTTGATTTATTGATGTGGTGTATTACATTAATTGATTTTCTTGTGTTGAACCAGCCTTGCATACCTGGAATAAATCCCACCTGGTCGTGGTGTATAATTCTTTTAATGTGCTGCTGGATTCGATTTGCGAATATTTTGTTAAGGATTTTTGCATCTATATTCATTAAAGAAATTGGTCTATAATTTTCTTTTTTTGTAGTATCTTTGCCTAGGTACGTATTTTTAAATGTAGCATGAAAGTAAATACCTGACAGCGTGTATAATAGTAACCAGTGAAACTATAGAGTCTTTTGAAACTAAGTAACTCAGTGTATAAAACACTGAATATAAAAAATTTAGAAAGTACCAATAAACCAAAAAGAAAAAAAAACCACTTACAATCCCACCACTGTTAATATTCCATTAGTTTATAATCTAATTTATCTTTCTTTTTCTTAATCTACGGTAGATTCTGTTTATAATGGTCATATAAAGTGGCAGCTCTCATGTTGTTTGACCATTGTTATTTGAATTGAATATGTATACGTTGAGTATTTATTTTGCCCTTATTCCATGAATCGATGAGCTTAAATTCCTATTTTGAGATCAGATTTATTTTATCCACACTGTGTATAAAACACAGCAGATTTTTAATCCCAAATTGACTTCCACGGATATCTGTAAACATCTGGGCTACTATCATGTGTCATCAGGAAAAGGTATGAGTAAACTGATTTTTTAAGTTTGTTTTAATTATGTAAGTAATAATAACAAATAAGAAATAAAATAACTTGTAAGGGAAAATGTAGAAAGGAATAAAGAAAAATAAGTCAACAGAATCCCATCATTAGCATTTTGGTCTATCTCTTTCAAGTCCTTTTTCTCTGCATGTTTATTTTTACATACTGCATGCAGGTTTGTGTTTGGCTTCATTTAAATTACAGAAATGCTTTGTCATTTTAAATTAAAATTTTTACCAATTGTATTGTGGTAACATATATATAAAAAACACAAAATTTCCTGTTTTAACTATTTTTAAGTATATGCTTCAGTGGTGTTAATTACATTCACAATGTTGTGCTATCGTCACCAACATCTATTACCGGGACTTCTTCATCCCACCAAACAGAAACTACCCATGAAACATGCTCCCCATTCTACCCTTCCCCGTCCTCTGGGAACCTCTAATCTACTTTCTGCCTACATATTTGGTTATTCCATATATTTCATACCAGTGGAATCATACGTTTGCCCCTTTTTGTCTGATTTTTCACTTAGTGTAATGTTTTCAAGATTCATCCATGTTGTGGCCTGTGTCAGAACTTCATTCCTTTTTATGGCTGGATATTATAACATTGTGGGTATATATCACATTTTGTTCATCCATTCAAATGTTGATGGACATTTCGTTGTTTTGTTTCAGCCTTTTGTCTGTTGTGAATAATGCTTCCATTGAACACTGGTGTACAAGTACCTGTTCAAGTCCCTGTTTTCAATTCTTTGGGGTCTATACCTAGAAGTAGATTCCTGGGTCATATGGTAATTGTGTGTTTAACTCTTTGAGGAACCACCAAACTGTTTCCACAGTGGCTGTACCATTTTACATTCCCACCATGTGTACAAGGGTTCCAATTTCTCTGCATCCTCACCAACACTTTTCATTTTCTGATTTAAAGTAATAGCCATCCTAGCAAGCGTGAAGTGGTATCTCATTGTGACTTTGATTTTCTTTTCCTTAATGACTAATGATGTTGAATTTTTTTTTTCATGTGCTTTTTGGCCATTTGCATATATTCTTTAGGAAATGTCTATTGAAGTCCTTTGCCCATTTTTTAATTGGGTTGATTGTCTTTTTGTTGTTGAGTTGTAGGTATTCTTCATATATTTTGGATATTAAACACTTACCAGATATATGAATTGCAACTTTCTCCCGTTCTGTAGGTTGTCTTTTCGCTTTCTTGATAATGTCTTAAATTAATTTTTAATATTTTAATATGTTGCTGAAATAATGTACTACAACTAACGTCAGCTACATTTTTCCCAACTCCTCCCTTGAAGTCCCCTGCAGACTTAGTTCTTCCTAAATGCTGTCAGTACTTATCTGGATAATTTATAGTAGTCACTATCATCATTGCTGTCATTTCTTAAACACTTATTATGTTTGTGGCACTTCATTATTTTATGACTGACTTGAACAAGCCTAATTTTACCGTGTCCTTTTGAACTCTAACCTGTTCCTTTCTACCCCATACCTGAGTTGTTTTTTCCAGCCCCCTTTGCTGACTGATCTCCTCATCTTCCTCCATTCTAAGCCCATTTTGCAAAGGTCCTGGCATGCTCCAACTCAGCCTGCTTTAATTTTCTCAGTAAAATACTGTGCAGAATAAAACTCTAGTTCAGTGTTCTCCTCCCTTTGGGCAGAAGGTCACTGAAAACACACATGATAAGCAAGGCCGCAGGGGAGGTTTTCTTCTCTCTGAGATTAGTTGTGTGCATTCCCTGGTACACATGAGAAAAGTGTTCTCATTTAGATGATTTTCCTCTTCTCACACAAATGGTTGGATACTTCAAAACAGAGTACACAGCTCTCGATCTAAGATGGCAGCATAGAGAGGAGTGGTAGCTAAGTAGTCCCCCTGTAATAATTGAAAAAAAAACAGAAACAACTAGTAAATAATTCAGAATAACTGCGGGGGGACAAACGTGACCGTCCACTCATCATACACCAACCTGAATTGGGAGGAATGCCCGAGATCACAGCACAATATCTGTAAGTAAAAACTGCGGATCCAAATCGGGAGACCCCTCCCCCCACAGCCCGAGCTACAAAGCCTGGTGGTGCCAGAGAGAAGCTTTCTTCCAGCAAGTGAATATAGCTCAGCTGAGCTCCAACTGGGGTTTTAATTAGCGAGTGTGAACTGCTCACTACAAGGTACGAATCCCCAACAAGCAGACAGAGGCTTTGGGTGACGACTGACCCTGGAGAGCCGGAGGGTCACCTCGGACTAGCTCTGAAGGGGACTCTGTTCCTTTTTCGACTCGATGTAGAAAGCCTCAGCCATTTTCAGTTCCCAGTTCTGTGACCCAGACAAGGGTATAGCACAGGCAGAAAGAGACCATTGAAATGCTAATGACCTCTGCTTAGGGTGTCTATCTTCTCTAAGAGGAAAGGGGTGGGGCCCAGCTCTATTACCTGCCTTTCATTCAGAACTTGGGGAAAAAGAGCCACGTCTCCTTACACCAGTCAAGAATTATAGGCTAACAGGTGCCACCTGTTGGGCAGAAAAGCACAGTGACTGGAGGCATCAGAGGGTGTACCAATTTTCTAAGATACACTCTCAGGGAAACCGGATACTGAATATTTCTTCCTTCTGGGACCTGAGCCCATTCTGGTCTGGGGAGGCCCCATTGGGGTAACCAAGGAAAGCATGCCTAGACAACAAAAAACTACACCAAGAAAAATGAGGTTATGGCCCGGTCAGGAGAACAAACTTGCACTTCAGCTGTGATGCAGGAATTGAAACAACTAACAATAACTGAATTCGAAAAGTTTAGGGAAGATACAGCAAAAGAGCTGAACCATATAATGAAAACACAGGACGTTCATAAGGTAGAAATTGAAAGTTCGAAAAACTAACTGGCAGAATCTATGGAAATGAAACGCACAACATAAGAGATGAAAGACACACTGGAAACATACAACAGCAGATCTCAAGAGGCAGAAGAAAACACTCAGGAACTGGGGAACAAGGCACCTGAAAGCCTACACACAAAAGAACAGATAGAGAAAAGAATGGAAAAATACGAGCAACATTTCCAGGAACTTAAAGACAAAACGAAAAGCAAGAATTTATGTGTCATTGGTGTCCCAGAAAGAGAAGAGAAGGGAAGAGGGGCAGAAGCAATAATAGAGGAAATAACCAATGAAAATTTCCCATCTCTTATGAAAGACATAGAATTACGGATCCAAGAAGTGTAGCATACCCCAAACAGAATAGATCTGAATAGGCCTGTGCCAAGAAACTTAACAATCAGATTATCAAACATCAAAGATAAAGAGAGAATCCTGAAAGCAGCAAGAGAGAAACGACCTATCACATACAGAGGAAGCTTGATAAGACTATGTGTGGATTTCTCAATAGAAACCGTGGAGGCAAGAAGGAAGTGGGGTGATATATTTAAGATACTGAAAGAGAAAAACCACCAACCAAGAATCCTATATCCGGCAAAACTATCCTTCAGATATGAGGGAGAGCTTAAAATATTCTCTGACAAACAGACAATGACAGAGTTTGTGAACAAGATACCTGCTCTACAGGAAACACTAAAGGAAGCGCCGCAAACAGAAAGGAAAAGACAGGAGTGAGAGGTTTGGAAAATAGCACAGCAATGTAAGTACGCTGAACAAAGATGACTGTGAATATGGTTGAAAGAGGAAGGCTGGGATATGTGGGACATCAGAACAAAAGACGAACGTTAGAGACTGGGACTGTGTAACTCAGGGAAACCTAGGGTGCTCAACGATTGCAATAAAAGGTACAAATATGTTTTCACATGAGGTAGAACAAATGAATGTCAACATTGCAAGGTGTTGAAAATAGGGTGGGATTGGGGGGAAAATACAATCAATGCAAACTAGAGGCTAGAATTAATGGAAACATTGTATTATGCTTCCTTTAATGTAACAAAAGCAATATACCAAAGCTAAATGCATATGGGGGGGGTGGGGAATAGGGGAAGGGTATGGGACTCCTGGCATTGGAGATGTTGTCTGACTCTTTATTCTGCTTGAAGTTAATGCTGTCTTTCCTTTTGTCACTTTCCAGCTATCAAGTTTTTTTTGTTTGTTTGTTTTTCTCTCTTTCTCTTGCCTTTTTCTTTTGCCTCTCTGCCTTCTTTGACTCTTCCTCTCTCTTTGTGGAAGAAATGTCCTTATATAGAGAGTGGCGATGGTGCTCAATACATAAATACGTGACTATACGGGGAACCAATGATTGTTTACTTAGGATGGAATATATAGTGTTTGAACAAAACCATCTTAAAAGAAATGGTTTGATGAAGAAACCTTGAGGGCACTATATTGAGTGAAATAAAACATATATAAAGGCAAATATTGTAGGGTCTCACTGATATGAACTAATTACAATATATAAATTGATAGACATGAAATATAAGTTACCAGGATACAGAATGAGGCTAAAGAATGGGGAGTCGTTGCTTATTAAGAGCAGAGTGTTCAAATATGGTGAACCTAAATATTTGGAAATGGACAGCGGTGATGGTAGCATGTAATGAGAATAACTAACAGTGCTAAAAGGTGTGTGAATGTTCTGGAAAGGGTAAGCTCAGAGTCACCAAAAGGAAAGTTGGAGGTTAAAAGATGGGAATGTATAAAACAGTGAATCTTGTGGTGGACAGTGTCCGTGATTAACTATACAAATATTAGAAATCTTTCTCACGAACTAGAACAAATGTATGTCACTATAACTAGAGGTTAATAATAGGGGAGGCATATAGAGGAAAAATATATACCTATTGCAAACTATATACTAGTTAGTAGTATTTTAACATTCTTTTATCAACAGTAACAAATGTACTATACCAAAACTATGACTCAATAATGGAGGGGGGGCGTGGTTAGGGGTATGGGAGGATCTGAGTTTCCTTTTTTTTGTCTTTATTTCTTTTCTGGAGTAGTGAAAATGTTCTAAAAATTGAAAAAAAAAATTGTGTTGATGGATGCACAGCTGTATGGTGGTACCGTGGGCAACTGATTGTACACTTTGGATCTTTGGATAGTTGTATGGTATCTGAACAATGTCAGTAAAAAAAATGTATATTTAATAAATAAATAAATAAATAAAATCAACCTGGGGAGGGGGAACACAATTACAAACTGGTTCAAAAAAAAAAAGAACAGGGTACACAGAGCTCTACTAATTATTTGTGGATTTTTAAAGTGCAAATGGCTTTAGTGGTTTAAATTGCTATAAAGAGGTTCTAAAGCAATTAGTTTTAGCTTGTACCTTCCAAATCTGTCTCCTGAGCTTTTATTAGTTGGCTCAGGGGTAGACCTCTATGATAAACAAATCAAACTTCAAAATCCCTCAAATAAGTGAAGGCAGAGATAAAATCAAACTTATTTTTTTCAGATTAAGTTTTGAACTTTTAAAATTTTATACTTTTTCAAAAACTAACTTTCCTAGGTGTTTTATCACCATGTAGACTGGAAGTAATATGCTTTTGTAGCATAATGGTGAGACGTGTTGGTTTTGTCAGCCTGCATCCTTTTGTGCTGGGCATTTGGGGAAAAGAGCCTAACGTAGCTTCACCACTGGCCCGTGCTGCCCGTTGCGCCCAGTTCAGCTTGGACAAGTCTGATCCCTTTCCCACACAGCAGTCCTTCGTGTATTTGGACGTGTTCACCTGACTTCTCCAGGTCCTCTCTGGGTGGAAGGCCCGTGTTCTCTCATCCTTTCACGGGAGGGGCAGGGACTAGTTCATTTGTTTGTGTACCCTATGTCTCTCGTGGTTCTTGATGCCTAGGAGGGGCTCGACTTGGATTGAATCGGACTGTTGTTCACGGGAGCCCCTGGTCACCCTGTCTCTTCCCTCTCAACGTGCAGTACTATGTGCTTCATTCCAGCCTTCCCCCTTCTGCTATAACCGTGAGAAACCTGACTCCCACCACTCACCGTCTTTTTTCTTATTTATTCAGTTCCAGTATACTTGTACAGCGGGGTGAGACCTGTTCATCAGGACCCCCAGTGAAACACCGTTACCAGTTAGAGTCAGTGCTTGTGTACAGTTCCTTTTTGCCTCACAGTTTCAGTCATTTCCAAAGTTTACCACACCTCTTCCCCATCACCTTCAGTGAGATTATGCCGTACATTGGTAAAATAGTTTTATTAGTCTTTCCAGCTTTTGGTTTCGTTTATTGTCTCTATTGTTTTCCTATTTCCAATTTCTTCAGTTTCTGTTCTGATATTTATTGTTTCCTTCAACCTGCTTGCTTTAGGTTTAAGTTGCTATTCTTTCTCTAGTTTCCTAAGGTGGAAGCTTAGGTCATTGATTTTAGAACATTCTTCTTTTCTAATATATGCATTTAATACTATAAATTGCTCTCTAGGCACTATTTTAGCTGCATACTATAAATTTTGATAAGTTGTTTTTCATTTTTACTTAGCTAAAATATTTTTAAATTTCTCTTGAGACCTAACTCACGTGTTATTTAGAAGTGTGTTGTTTAATTTCCAGATATTTGGAATTGTCCAGCCATCTTTCTGTTATTGAGTTCTATTTTAGTTCAGTTGTGCTCTGAGAGCATTCTTTGTATGATTTCTGTTCTTTTACATTTGTTAGTGTGTTTTATAACCCAGAATGTGGTGGTCTACCTTGGTGAATTGTCCATGTGCACTTACGTTGTTGGATGGGGTTTTCTGTCAACATCGGTTAGATCGCGTTGACTGCTAGTACTGTTCAGGTCGTCTCCACCCTTACTGAATTTCTGCTGCGTGAGAGACGGAGTTGAAGCCTCTAACTATGATAGTGAATGTGTCTGTTTCTCCTTTCAGTTCTCTCAGTTCTTGTCTCGTACTTTGTCACTCTGTGGTTAGTGCGCACATACATGCCTAGAAATATTATGTCCGTAGCACACAAAAACCTTTCTCCTCTCCCTCCTTTCTGCTGTTATTGTCATATAATACAAATTAAATATTTATACATTATAAGCTTATCAACTCATCTGTATAATTATTTCTTTTAAAATAGGTGAAGACTAGAGTCACAATAAAAATACATTCATACATATTTTCACAGTATTTCCTTTTCTGGTGCTCTTTACTTCTTCGTGCAGACGAGTTACCATCTCCTGTCCTTTCATTTCCACCGGAAGGGCTCCCTTTGCTATCTGTCGTAGAGCAGATCTGCTAGCAACAGATTCAGATTTTGTTTATCTGGAGATGTCTTAATTTCTCCTTTTTTGAAAAAGAGTTTGGTTGGATATAGAATTCTTGGTTGACCATCTATTGCTTTAGACACTTTGAAGATTTCATCTCAAAATTTCATCTCAAACTTCTGTCTTCTAACTTCCATCTTTCCTGATGTGAGATCCTTTTTACGTGATAAGTTATTTTTCTCTTGCTGCTCTCAAGATTTTCTCTTTGTCTTTGACTTTTGATAATATGACCATCATGTCTCTTGGTTGTAGATCCCTTTGAATTTATTCTACTTGGAATTCACTGAGCTTCGAGTTTTAGTGGTTTTTCTCAGTAGACAGGTTTTCAGTTCATTTTCTGGCTTTGATTAATTTCCCAAATAGAGAAATGGTTGATTTTAGTTGTTTTGACCATGCTTTTGTTGTTTTAGAGAGAGAGAGTTCACTGAGCTCCTCACTCTGCCATTTCAAAAGTTATTTCCCTTTCTCCCATATATTTTGATATCTTGTTTTCTCATTTTCATTCAGTTGTATGTATTTTGTTCCTTTCAGTCTTCCTCTTTGATGCACACATTATTTATGTGTGTTGTTTAATTTCTAATTGTTTGTACAGAACATCCCTGTGTCTTTCTATTACTGATCTCTAGATTGATTATATTATGGTCAGAGAACATACTTTGTATGATTTTAATTCTTTAAAATCTTTTGAACTTTGTTTGATGGCCCAGGATATGGTCTCTCTTGGTGAATATTCTATTGGTGTGAGGAAAAAAAAAAAGTTTATTCTGTTGTTGGATGGAGTATTCTGCATAAGTCAGTTAGATCCCGTTGGTGATTGTGTTGGTCATATCTACTATATCCTTGCTGGATTTCATTTGGTTTGTTTTTATAGCTTCTGTATTCTGTCACAATACTTGATTGACAGCGTCCATCAGAATATTGAAGGGTTTGGCTTGTCATAATCTAGCATCAGTTTTGCCCTTGAAAAGTCTGATACCATCTGATTCTGTTTGTCTAGAAAAGTGTAATATAATTTTTATTTTTAGTAGTTTGAAGTTTTACAAGAATGTGTATATAGGTGTTTCTCTTGTTTTATCTTGCTAGATGGATGATGGCCCTTTTTATTCTGAAGGCTTTCTCTTGTTACTTTTGGGACATTTTCTTTTCTTTCTTTGGTAATTTATTTCCTGACACTTTTTTCTACCTCATTTCTGGATTTCTTTTTGGACAAATGCTCAGTCTCCTTTACTAATACTCTGTGACCTTTTATTGTCTCTCCTTTTATATATTGTGTTAGGGAATTTCTTCAACTTTCTCTTCTACCCCTTCTGTGGAATTTTTTTAATCATAGCAATCATGTATTTAACTTCTAAGATTGCTTTGTAGCTTTTTGATAGTAGCTGTTTGATGGCATGCTATTCTTAGTATTTTTTCACAGCCCTTTGAATTGACTAGTTAGAATGATTGTCAGTGTCTTTTCTGTGTCCTGGTGCTACTCCCAGGATCCATTGTTTGCTCTTGGTAATACCTTTATTTTCACGCGTCTGATTCTCAATCTTTAGTCATGCTGCTTAGACCGTGTGTTCACGTTTAAGGAGGAGGGCGCGGGCTGATTATTCTATGGCTGCCTTGTGCAGGTGGGCCTCCCCAGCAGGTCTGAGGCTCCGTGAGAGCGCATGGGGAGCCGACTGGCAGGGTCTGCTGTGGGCGCCTGGCCTTGGGCTGGTGCCGTCCATCCCTGCTGGAACAAGGGCTTCTCTCTGGAGTGCTAGCAGCACATGGAAGGCCCAGCTTTTCCTGACCAGCTTGTTCATATTCTTTGTGGAAAGGGCGTACAGTGTTTCGCTTGAAAGGAAGTGCCTGATAGCAGTTGCCCTGACTGGAAACACGGGGGAGTGGATGGGGCTGTCCAGGCACTGCTGTTCCTTAGGGAGGTGACTCTGCTTTAGTCCAGTTCCAGCTTGCCTCCCTGCCAGCTCATGCCAAGCAGCCAGGGAGACAGCCTCTCCCTCCCCAGTGGTTTCCTCGTGGCGAGTCTCTTTGTGGTCCTTCTCTGGGCCAGTCAGTTCCACTGACCCTTTCATGTCCGTCTGCTTTCCGTCTTTCAAGGGCTTGTTGAGTATCTAGTCCTCTGGTAACCCTCTCTTGCTCCTTGCTCTTAGGGGCTTACTCCTTCTTAAATTTCCTTAACATTTTTCCTCTGGAGTCTTAGGAGGAAGGGGGGCTACTCTGTGGGCACCTAGAAATACTAGGTGCCTTGCCATGGAGGGTCTGATCTACTTGTTATGAAATCCAACGGGCCACACACTTGCCTATGTTTTAAATAAACCCATCCTTGGCAAGCCCTTGAAATATGACTCACAGAATAACCAATATTCTTAAATGAAAAATAGTTTGGGAATTGAAGAGGTAGAATATCTTATCTGTAAATAAATAGGAATGGTAAAGTGAATTACAATTTCTGCTTACCCAGTATTTTAAGTTTTTCATGTTGAACTGGCTGAAATTATTGCTTGAAAAAAATTTGTTAACAATATATGTCAAAAATGTGTGTAAAGATGAACATAATGGTATATCCATATTACCTATGTATTTATTACAAGGAATATTCAGATAATAAAGCTATTGGTCTGGAAGCCAAATTATAGAGTCTAAAACAGTATAGAGGCCACTCTGTGGAGCTCCATAGCGAATCTTGTTCTTGATCATGCCTACATAGCAGTGTCCTGACTCCGTATGATATGTTTGGTTTAAAACAGAATTTGGTTGGAATGTTAGTGTCCAGTTCTCACCCAAGAATAGGAGGCTCTTTCTAGATCTGGTTGGTGAGCTAGGCCTTCTTAATAAGGTAGCTCATGATTTCGTTAAGATTGGCTCAGGAACTGTAAAAGAAGCTTTTTAATGTTTGACAGCTAGACAGAACCATTCACCACTAACCTATATATGAATACCTATTGTTAGATAAATACAAACTGTTTACCTAATGCAGAAGTTCTCAAAAAATCAGCATCACCTGGAAAGTGGTTTGAAGGCAGATTCCTGGCCCTACCCCAGGCCTGCTGGAGCAGAAGCTCTGCGAGTGGGGCCCTGCAGTCTGGTTTGTTTAGCAAGCCCTCTAGGTGATTCTTGTTTGTGTTGAATTAGGAATTGCTGGCCTCTTGGGTGAGTTGACTTAAGCTTTGTTGAAACCTGTAGGAATAATTAGTCAAGTGTGGGTGTTGTGGAAAAGGACAGAGTACGGAAACCTGGGTTAGAAGCACCAGCCTCACCAGTTAACATTTTACCCCATCTGATTTATTATAAGATGTTTGCTAAAGAAATCTGAATCAACAACATATTTCTTTGAATGATGAAACAGTGGGGATCCTGCTGTAGTGTTGTTTTTTTCTCTGTTCTGTAGCTGGTCTCCTTAGAGGCTTGGAACCTTCCCTAAGGTGCGTTTAAGGTGTGAGATCACAGAAACCAGTGAAACTTAGTAGCTTACCTCCAGACATAAGGTACTATGAGGGTGGTCCTCAGTCCCCTCTGAGGACTAATGTTAGCAAGGTTAGAGGGGTCTGAAAAAAAGTTATGATATTTTTAAAATGTTGCCTGCGTGCATCTGTGGGTGAAAAAGTGTTTTTATATAGTTCTGTCATTGTTTTATTTTTTCTGAGGTTGCAGATTCAGAGCTGAGGACATTTCAGTTTAAAAGAAATCTGTTTTTATTTTGTTTTGGTACATGAGGAATGCTAAGGAGTGTTTTAATTCTTTCAGGATAAGATATTTTGTATTGAGGCCTGATTTTATAGCACCTGAGCCACGTATACCTAGGTAAGTCTTCACTCAGCCCTACATGATGAGGGCATGCAAGAAGATGTGTAATTGATATTATACTAGATTTGTAATTAGTGGCATTAGGGAAGTTATCCTAAAAGAGAAAATATTTGGGCTGAGGGTTGAAGTTATTGTTGTCATGCATATTTGGCTGAAAAGAAAACAGATCCATCCCTCCGGGAATTAGAAAGAGGACAAAGCTGTTACGTTGATGATCGGCAAGAAGTTGGAGATGTTAATGTGATCTGGAAAACTTAAATAAGGATAATTCCATTCCTTGTATTTGCATAGTACTGTCACGTGATTTATATGCTCTTAACCCTGAGAAAGTTAAGGCGTAGTTCCTAATCCGGTTTTACAGATGAAACAGCTGAGATTCAGAGAGATTAAATGATGGAGGTGGTGGTGATAGCTACCTTATATTGAATGCTTATTCATGTATTCATTCAACAACTATTTATGGAACACCTTTGTAGGCTTTGGAATTGAAAAAGCAGACAAAAATCTATTACTTCATGGTGCTTACATTCTAGTGGGGGAGACAGTAAACAAGATAAATAAGTAACTTATATAACGTGATAGATGTCTTTTCTTCATAACTCCTATGGAGAAAAATTAAACCAGGAAGGGGGCAAGGTGAGATTTTACCTAGGCTGTCCGGGAGGGTTTTGAGCAGAAGTGGCATGACCCCACTGAAGTTTTACAGGATCCCTTTGGCTGCTATATTGAAAACAAATCATGCAGGGTGCCAGGCACAGCATGGGGCATGTGTCCAGGCTCTCAGTCGTCTTTACAGCGCCCTGGTAGGATGGGTGCGGGGACTCAGATGTTGACAAATGTGCCTGTCGTCGCAAAGCTAGTAAGCGTGGACTATTGTACTGAAAATGTTTGGAGCTCCTAATCTTACGCTTAGAGCAGCTGCGTTCCGGCTTCTTCTAGGTGGGAGGAGGCTAAAATGTGTAAAGGGCTGTGCTCTTGACCCTTATCTTTGGGATGCAGTGAGTGAAGATCTGAAAGAAGGATCCATATGTATATCCACACAAAGCGAAACGGATCGGAAAATCTTGCCATGGATTGGGAGAAAAGTTCCCTGCAAATAAAGTGATTATAAATGGAAATAAATGGTGCAGAATTCAGTGAAGTTGGTTTTGAAAGTACAGAATAATAATGACCTTCCTTCTATGTAGTGTAGGGTCTTTTGCTGTTGAGACGTTGTGTCTGCAGTGGTTAAGAGCAAAAAGCTCTGGAGCCAAATTGTGTGAATTCTCACCCCAGCTCCACCACTTAATAGCCATAGTTGTAGGCACACTGCTTGATCTCTCTTTGCCTTGATTTCCGCATCAGTAAAATGGGGAACCTCATGGTTTTGTGGTGAAGATTAAGTGAGTTAATGTATATGAAGCACTTCGAACAGTGCCTGACATGTAATAAGCTTATATAAGTGTGTTATAATATCACTGTCATGGGTTCACTCATGTATTTGGTCTTCCTCGTGTGCTTGCGTTCTTAAACCTCAAATTCTACCACGATTGCTGTCTAGACTCTGACCCTATTTACAGTACTTCTCTGAGTGTGGACAGAGAGCCTCCTACATCAGAATTACCTGAACTGTAGCTGGGAATGCAGTGTGACACTCCTCAGCAGATACGCTCAGACTTTCTGAGGGTGGGGCCGAGGAATTACACAAGCATCCACAGTGATTCTGAAGCATGTCAGAGTTAGAGAGCCAGCGCTATGAGAGTTCATACCATTTCTGACTTCCCAGGCACTGTTAATGCAACCCCCAAATTTCTCTCTAAAAATCACACATGTATGTTTGGCAGAATACCATGTATTTGGAAGATGGTAGGGAAAGTAGTGAGCTAAGACTCCTCAGTCCATCTCAGAACCCAGTCTCTTGTAAGAAGTGACTTTTATGGAGTAGAACATTCTTTGTGTTGAACTCTTACTTTGTGAATACTCTTCTTAACAGTAAGTATACTGGTCCATCACTATACTTACAAGATTTAAGTATTAGGTACCAATTAGTGAACTTGTGACTAACCCTAAACTGTTGAGACAGATGGTAAATTTTAGGAAGAAAAGCAAACTGTAGGATAGAGTGAGCAAAATATTTGTCATTGGCAATAGGAAATGAAATTAAATAATATTTGACCGGCAGTGGAATGACAGGTTTACTGCTGAAGACTGTTTCTCCTCTTTCTACAAACAGGCACATTGAAATGAATTCAGTTGTGACTGGAGATGATCCGTTTTTCATCTAGTTTTCTTGAGAAGCTCAGCAATAACTAACTAGTAGCAGGATTGTCCTACAGGTAATCAATGGAGTCTTTTATAAGCTCTTAAAAAACAAGAGGAAAATGAAGTGAGTACAGATTAGGAGGGGATAAAAGCAAAGAGATATTGCAGATATTGGTTTGCAATTTAAATATTTATTGAATACCTGTATGCCAGACATTGCACTAGAAACACACACACAGATGCACACACATAACCTCTCTTCATCCTCACAGCAAATTAGGAAAGTAGATACTATAATCCTGATTTTGGAGGAAAAAAAATTGAAGCTTAAAAAAGTTCAGACAGCTGACAATGAACAGAGTCAAGATTCAACCACAGACCTTCTGACTCTAAACTGTAGATTAACCTAGTTGAACTGTAATTTTTGATCCACAATTATATACAGTTGAATTATAAATTGTTTTTATGGAAATTCAGTGCACAATGAGCACAAATTTGGAGTTCCCCTAGATTTGAATTATTAAAAGAGGGCCGGGGGGATTTCTGCTTGTAGCCCAGATGAAGCAGCAGGGACCTGATTTACCTCCTGCCTTTAATAACCAGGAAACCAGCCAAAATGTAGGAAAAAGGTTTCCGGACCTTGGGAAGCAGGCAGCACAGACCTGTGATCTCTGAGAGAAGAGAAACAAACGAGGTTAGCCTTACGATGGCATCGGCTGCCTCTCTGGAAAGAGTTTGTGCTCCCACCGCCAGAGTAGAGAGACCTCCCAAGGCCTGGAGCCCCCACTGGGAGCCTCCACAAAGCACTACCTCAGTGGGTTTCGTTAGCCTAAGGAAGATGCTGCCCTGGACCTGCCCTAGCGAAGCTTTGCACACAAGCCTTGAGGGTCCAACTGATGCCACATAACTCGAGTGGTCCAATAAGACAAGAAACAAGTCCATAGTTGAGACCTGCTGAATAAATAATGGAGATTTCCTTAAGGAAGTTAGAATGGATGGAATAAGTAAGCTAAAGCTGGTGTTTGGGCAAAGAGGAAACTGTTTAAATTGAAAATCAGTGAAACTGAGGCATCTAGACTTTTAGATGAAGCCAAGTGAATAGCAACTGAAAGAAAAATGGAAAATAGAATCTGCGCTGTCAGTCTTCATGAGCGTCGAATTCAAATAGAGCTGATTTTCTGTTATAGCTCTCAGACTCTGAAAGGCCTTGAAATATTCTCTACTTCTCAAAATATTATTATAGCTCAGACCTTTGAAAACTGGCAATTTAACTATAAGCATATATATAGTAACTCTCAGGAAATTAGACCATTAGAGAAATCTTTCCATCCTTCCACTGTTTTTCCTAGGTCAGAAGAAGTACTTTTTCATAAGAAAGTATGCACTCATGTGGTTTGGTAAAAACATAGCATTTAAGCTTTATAAATGTAGATAACTTAGAGAATTTTTTATTGTGCTATTTTTAGAGATTAATATTATAGTCACACTAGGAAACATGATACTCTTTGAAGTTGGACCATCTTTAATTCAGTAGATTAACTGTTAACTCTCAGTATCATTGCCAACCTGCAACAAAGGGGCAACATTTATCACCCCAAAATAGGAGACATTAAATTGGGATTTACATCTTGAACTAGGGAAGGCTTTCCTATTATGGCCCTAGAGCCATAGAAGTTAAAGGAAAAATCTTACAGGTTAGACCACATGAAAAGATGAAACTACTAGGCAAAACACACCATTAACAAAACTAAGATGTGATAAACTGATTTAAAAAAAGATGTGTGACATATACAATAAATAATTGGTTTTCTTAATATAGAAAGACATCTTGCAAGACATTAAGAAAAGAAGTAAATGTCCCAAAAGGAAAAAGAGCAGAGCTATGAAGCAGACGATTTATTAATAAGAGAGTCATAAAATGTAGGTTTTCAGACTACTTACTTAGCCTCATTCAATAAAGAAATGCAAAGTAAAATAATAATGAAATCATTCTTTTTTTAATCTGTCATATTGGCAAAAGTTAAAAAGATTTCAAATGCCCACTATTGATGAGAATGAGAGAAAAGGCACACTTTTTAATAAATTTTGTAAGTTGGTATGATTTTACTGTGGGGCAAAGTCAAGCACGAGTTTTATAGTCTGATGGACAAGATTCAAGAGCAAGCTCTACCACTTAGAAAACGTGTGACCTTGGATAAAATTTCTCTGAAAAAATGGAGATAATAACAGTATATACCTTAAAGAGTTGTTTTGAGAATGAAATGAATATTGCAAATTAAAGCACTTCATGTAAACCATGGTACATAGTATGCAATAAGTTTTAGCTGCTGAAGGAGACAGTTTGCATATTGAAAGGGCCCACCAGGAACTAATCACAGTGAAGGGAAAAAAGACCTGCTCCCAGTACACATCCTTGTGCAATTTCGGAACACTGAAGATGAAAGAAAGATCCTACAGCTTACCTGTTACAAGTCTCAAACTGATATCAGACTTCTCAACAGCAATATTGTTTGCTAGAACACAGTAAGAAAATACTTTCGAAATTCTGACATGGCATGACTTTCGACCTAGAATTCTGTAAGTAGCAAAATCAGCAGAGTTCAAGAATAAAATAAAGATTCTTAAAGAATGAAGGGACTTAGAAAGTTTATCTTCCATTCGATCTTATGAAAAAATTATTTGAGGATGTTGGGGATTAAATCGTGACCCGCACAAAAGGCATGTTCAGGTCCTACCCCCTGGTCCTGTGAGTGTGAACCCATTTGTAAATAGGACTTTTGAAATGTCATTGATTGAGGTGTGCCCAGACTGAATGAGAATGGGCCTTAATCCAATAAAGCTGGAGTCCTTATGAGCAAAGGAAATTGGAGTTGGAAGAGTAGCCATGCAGAGCAGCCAGAAGCTGGAAGTCAGTGAGTCCCGGAAGAGAAAGGGGAAGAAGACACCACCACATACACTGACGTATGACAGCAAGGCCCAGGACCAAGGATTGCTGACAGCCGGCCGCGGAACACCACAGTCTTCAGGGCAAAAGCATCGCTTTGCAGATGCCTTGATTTGGGACTTCTCCAAGTCTCAAAACCAGAAGCCAGTAATTTCCCTTTGGTTAAGCTAACCCATTGCATGTGTTTTGTCTTACCAGCTGGGAAACTAATGCAGAGAATAAATCTGCAAAGCCTAAGCAAAATCCAAGAAGCAATGGCCTCAACTGAGGGGTGCAATTAAAAGAAGTCTCAGGCTAACAGCAATGTAGTAGGCCTAGGAAGCTTTTGGTCCAAATTAGAAAAGAAGTTCAGAGAGCTCTGAGAAAACTATCTTCGGGAGGGTGAGTAGATAGTATGATTACACTAGCGCGATTAAGAAGTTGAAAGATCTTTGAGATATGATGAATAAAATTTGTTTCTTTTCTCAACAAGAATAAGTCAATTAAGAATCGGGAAAATCTATGTAAGAAATTCATGATCCAAATTTAAAGTAAAACAAAATATGCCCTTATTTTAAGCAACTGATGAAATGAAAAAAAAGTCTATTTGGCACTGATGTTGGAATGTCCTACTTTGAGCAGCAAAGGTTTGGTGATACAGGATTATACTCCTTTTCTGTGTGGTCCAGTCACGGTACTTGGTAAAAAAAAAAAAAAAGAAGTGGGTGCACACACATGCATATACACATGTATAGGTGTGTGTATATGTGTATACATACATATGTATGTATATGCAGGTATGAGATACACATGCACAATAATTATATTGCATGATGTCTCAAGTTACAGGTTTTAGTATAAACGTACAGACAAAACAGGAGAAACTTAATTATAGATATAGCTAAAACTTAGAAGTTCAAATTCTTAACAAAAAAATGATATATCTGGCAGAAATTAAAAGAAGAGGGGAAAGGACAAGTGGACACTAATACAGGTAAATAATTGTAGCAGGGAATCAAGATACTGTTTAAAGCTGATAGAAATGGTTAAGGGATATTATTTTTAATTATAAAGATAAAAAGAATTAAAAATGTTATATTAAGTAAGCATGATGGGAAGTAAATGAGCCACTTTATGGTCTAACAATGATAAAAGAGCCAGGGGCATAACTATAGTGATTACCCACTATCCAACCCCAGAAGAACTAAAGCAAATGATTGAAATATTTACCTCTGGGGAGTAAAACTTAGTATGAGGCATAGAAGGTGGAGACTTGTATTTTTTCATTCTGTACTGTTGTGTTTCACTTTGAACTTTTCTGTATGTTTAATTGTCCGTCGCAAATGCCTACTTTTAACCTCAAAATTTATTACAGATCCTTTTTAGCCAGCTTTTTCCTTGCCTGGCTGAAAATACTGATGTGGCAAGGTGATGGGCTACATACAGTATCTAGGAGAAAGGAGGTGAGTGATTTTTTTGCTGCTCACACCACATCTGGGGTTAAATATTATTATCTACTTAGTGTAAATAGGAAAGGGCATGCAGACTGGTGAGGAGGTCTCTAAACCATTTCATATGAAGAATGGTAACAGAAATTGGTAAATGATCTGGGAAGATAGAATTTGGGAGTAAGGGGAGCATGGTCAGCAGTTTTAGACATATGGATGCGGTGGTTTAGAAAACCATGTTCTTGTATCTTATCCATTCTTGTAGGTGTGAACCCATTTAAATAGGACCTTTCGATGAGGCTCCTTCAGTTAAGGTGTGGCCACCTCAGTCAGATGGGTCTTCATCCTCTTACTGGAGTCCTTTATGAGAGAATGAAATTCAGCCAGAGAGAGAAAATCAGGAAAGCAAGAAGCTGAGATCAGCAACACCTGGAAGATAAGGACGAGGCCAGCAGACACCTCCTGTTTGCCTTGCCGTGTGGCAGAAGAGGTTGGGCTCACCGGCAGCCGGTCTGTGGGAAGAGAGCACCGCCTTGATGACGGTGCCTTGATGTGAATGTTTTCTCAGCCTCAAAACTAAGCCATTTAAGCCGAACCATTTCATGGTATTCGCTGAAGCAGCCTCTAGGAACAAACAATGGAAGAAAGAATTTATTATTCTGGGTCGTCTCCAAGGGCAGAAGTAGGGCCAGTGGGTAGAAATTACCGAGTTGCAGCATTATGAAGAGCTTTCTAACTACCAGAGCTGTGTAATATCCCAGTGTTACTGATCAAGCAAGAAGAACCATCATTGGGCTATTGTAGACTGGGTGCTTGCATTCAGGTAGATTTCTAAGATGACTTCTAAGGTTCCTTACAACTTTGAGTTTCTGAGGGGCTAGTTCAAAATAAATTTTAGTCTTTGTGATACAAAAGAGTACAAATAACTCAGCAAACTTTTTTTAAATAGCCATGTTTCCAATGGGCTTTAGATGTTGGGGACCCAGAGATTAAAAAGACATGAAATAGACTCAAGGGACTAAGTGGTCATTTCAGTTCAGCAGATGTGTGATGATCGCAACCTCCCACCAGCCCCTTTCCTTCTGGAGAGACTGAAAGATGAATGAATCATGTCTCCTCTCCCTGACTCGTGAGGTAGACATGTTTCTTTACTCCGCAGCGGTGGAGCATGGTGTGGGGTCAGGGAAGCCTTCACAGAGTGAGGACTCGTCCTAATCACGTGCGTGCTGGGCCACCTCCAGCAAGCCAGGAGCCTTCTCTGGGACACGGTTCATAACTCCCCATCCACAAAACAGACCAGCGCTGGATCCTTGACTGCTCCGAATTCCATGATTCCAAAATGGTGATAGCTGTTTTCTTCCAAATATGTTTTAAGAAAATAGCCCCAATATATGAAAAGTCATATATGGTAAAAATGTCTCTTCTAAATCTAATCTTAATAGAAATGCTTTCAAATTGAGTTTTTGTTAATGGATTTGTTGGAACAACTGTTTTCATTAGTCCTTTTGCTTCACGTCTTTATGTAACATTCATTTGGAATGTTATGCACATTATAAAATTTTGCATTAACTGCTATGATTCCAGATTTGTGACATTACTACTGCAGGAAGCATTCTTCCTTTTCTTCCATTTTAGATCACCTGTATGATTTTAATTCTAGTATTTGTTTTGAAGAGATATAGCTTCATCAAATGGCTTTAGATTTTAGATTATATGCCTTTTGAGCAGATAAAACTTAGAAGTAAAGTTTTACTGAATTTGAAATTCTTAAAGGATGATTGGGATTTGTGATTTTTGTCCTCACAAAAATAAAAAAATGCTCCAAGAAAAAATATTAATTAGGGTTGAATTTAATTACCGTTGTTAATTTATTGCTACGAGAGACTGCAACAATTTTTAGAGCCTTTAAAAAAACTTCATAGCCATTTAATAAGCTGTTAAAATTGTAGTGTTTGGTCTCTCCAATCATCAAGGTCCAAACAATAAACGTGATTTTGTAAGGGAAAATATTAAAGTTATTATTTAGAAAAACCTTGGTATTCTATGTGACTTTCTCTTGTATCATGGTCAACCCCATAAACTCTGCTGGGTTATGTGTTTGCCTTTTATGAAGATAATTTTATTGTTTATAAAATTCCTCAGCTGATTTTTCTGTTTTCATCAGTATTTAAATTGAGGTATGTTTAATCTGTGATTACTGAATTGGATTATATACATTTGTTTTTCTGGAAGTCAAAACTGTTGAGATGATTTTTATTACAATTTATTTCATTTTCAACTGTGTAGTAGTAGAAAGAACACTGAACTTGAAATCAAAAGATGCAGATTTAACTGCCAACTCTGCCATTTATGTGTAACTATAGGCAAGTACTTTAACCTGACTAAAATTATTTGCTTGTGTTTAAAATAAGTAATGATAATAACTACTCCATTGAGTTCTTGTTAGGAAAAAGTGATATAATGTTTGTATCCAGTACATAGTAAGAGCTGAGAAATGGGATAATTGAGGAGAGGGGAATTGACCTATAAAAAGATTTAATTTTCCCCAATGGAAACCATACCATTTGAGCAACACAATAATCACTTAGCCTTATAATTTAGCATGAACAAGATGAATATTGCTAACTGTATGCAGTAAACCCTCAATTATTGAAGAATAAATGAGAGATTCTGCTCAATTGCCTACCCTGTATCCTCATACCTAGAGTAAATGTTACTCCTTGAGCCCAAATCAAATGCTGAATCCTCTCTGAAGCCTTGCCTCACACCCCCTTTCAAGATGGACAGACCTCCTACTCGTCTGGCCCTACCTGGGACACTTAGCACTAATCGGTGCTGTTTGTGTCTGCATCTCGTCTTCCCGCAGACCACAAAGCCGTGAGGCGCGCATGCCTGCCTTCTCTCTGTACTGCCCTTACTGCCTAGTACATGCCGCCCAGCAGGAGTATCATGAGAGCCCCACGTTCAGTTTTATATTCTCCAGTAGCTACGTTAAAACAATAAAAAGCAGGAGAAGTAATTTATTTTCTTTAACTCAGTATATCAAAAATATTATTTCAATGTGTAAACTATGTAAAAAATTATTAGTGAGGTATTTTACATTCTTTTTTTGTACTGAGTTCTTGAAATTTCACATGCATTTTACACTTCTGGCACGTCTCAATCTGGAAGAGTCACATTTCAGTGCTCAAGAACCACCTTAGCTGATGAATCCTATATGGGACAGCACAGGTCTAGCATGTTATAGATAATTAATTAATATCCCAAAGACAAACTTTCAAAAAGTAAAATTTTTTTTCCCAACAGAGTACCATGGCTACGGGAGTCTTGCCACAAAATGAGCAGCCATATTCGACTTTGGGGAAAAACAGTGGGTATGCCGCAAGCCTGAAAGGTACTGTTTCTTCAGTGTGCGTTTTGTTCTCTTTATGTAAACTGGAGTGTAATAAAGGTAACTGTATGTGAATAAACATGAAAGAAAAGGCTCAGTTCTTCATATTGAAATCCTAAACTGCAACCTAATCCTAAATCATAAGGTCTTACTTAGTCTTTTGTTGATTTCTGCCTTACCGTTTTGTCCTGTAAGGATTCCTTTTCAAAATCCTGAATAATGACCTTGGGCTTTTAAGAAGGAACGTTGAAAACAAAGCTTGCCTCCTGCATTATTATCTTAGACTGAAATTATACATTTGTTCCTTATAATCAACCGCCTGTGCACGAGTCAACCTTTCATTTCTTTCTTGGTCATTACTTTCAAGTGTCACTTATAAAGCGCGCTCAGAAGCACTTAGCCCTACTTCCACCATTTCTTTTCTCTTCCATAGTCTTCTCACACTGTTTTCAGTCTTAGGGTGGTGCCTTGGGCAAGGCAGTGTGCTCTGGCTTGGATGGTGCCGCCACAGTGGCTTCCTCACCCTCTCTGGTTGATGTTGGGTTCTGAGGCTGAGGACTCTCCGATTCCCGGCCACATGGCACCAGCGGCTTGCGGAAGATGTGAGCATTGTTCTCGGCAGTGCCCCTGGAGTATTTTGTAACTGCCCACTCTGGGGTTTACCCACGTTCATTTTTGCACTGCTGTAAAGGGCTCTTTGAAGGATTTTTTCACCCTAAGAGTAGACTAGTTGATATATATAAAAGGAGTCAGGGTCTAAAGGTTTTGGAGAGCTTGCTGGGAACAGTCTCCCTGTTGGTTGTGTTCCTGTTGGAATCCAGTGGCTCCACGAGGGGCACTCTCTTTCATAAAGGAACCAAGTGGCAGGAAGGGTCTTGGAGGAGGAGACTGAGGCCCGATAATACAGGACTTTGTGGCCCATGTGAAATGGTTCAGACTTTTTCTTCAGAACAAAGAAAGCTTTTGAAGTGTGTAAAGCAGCAGAGTAACATGATTGGATTTGCATTTTTTAAAAGGTCATTCTGTTCTTGGGTATAAAATAATTGAAGTTGGGCAGGAATCAACGCGGGGAGGTGCATCAGGAGCCAAGTGCAGTGGCACAGGCAAGAGGTTAGATGGCCGTGGATTTGGAGAGGGTGGATGTGAGAGATATTTAAGAGCTAAGAGTGGGACTGTGATGCAGAATAAAGGAAGAGGAAGGTGTCAGAGATGACCCCGGGTTTCTGGCTGGCACAGTTAGATGTAAGACAGGGCCATCTGTTAAGATATGAAGCACTGAGATCCATCTCATGAGCATGAGGAAGTCATTTTTAAGATTTGCATATGTTGCATGTGAGGTGCTGTTTAGAGGGACATCCAAGTTGAGATAAGCAGTAAGCAACTGGATGAAATTCTGGAGCTGAAAGGACAGATACAGGCTGACAGTTTTGGTGTCCACTAGATGGTAACTGAAACCAAGGGGGAGTAGTGAGTTCATACAGGTATAGAGAGAACAGGAGGAAAGAAATGCCAGGACCAAACTGAGCCCTCCAGGAATGCCAACACTTGGAAGAGAGAAAGAAAGAAGATTCTCCAAAGGAGAAAGTTAAGGAGTCATTGAGCTCCTTAAGGAGGAAAACTAAAAGAGGGTGGAATCACAGAATCCAGTGTAAAAGAATATTTCAAAAAGGAGTTTTCTCTTCTTATCCTTTTCCCCTTCCCTCCTGAACAATTTATTCCAAAGCCCTTGGGTGGGGCCTGGCAGAGTAGGGATGTGGAGCCCAGTCCTGGTGAGGCGGGTACCTGTGTCACACGGGGCATCAGGGCCCACACGGCGAGGCAGGCAGCCTGGCCCAGGGCAGGTATGGCTGAGCAGGAGGGTGTCTGCATGGGAAGCCTGGCACCCAGGGCTCGGGGGCAGTCGAGACTGGCCCCACAGAGGGTGTGCCGGTTTGAATGTATTATGTCCCCCAGAAAAAGCCATATTCTTTGATGCAATCTTGTGGGGCAGACAGAATAGTGGGGACTAAGTTGGAAAGTTTGAATTAAGTTGTTTGCATGGAGATGTGTCCCACCCAGCTGTGGGTGGTGACTCTGTTGGGATACTCCCATGGAGGCATGGCCCCACCCATTCAGGGTGGGCCTTGATCAGTGGAGCAATATAAACGTGCTGACTCAAAGAGACTGAACAGAGTGCAGCTATGAGTGACGTTCTGAAGAGGAGCAAGCTTGCTAGAGAGGAACGTCCTGGGGGAAAGCCATTTTGAAACTAGAACTTTGGAGCAGACGCCAGCCACATGCCTTCCCAGCTAACAGAGTTTTTCCGGACGCCATTGGCCATCCTCCAGTGAAGGTACCCAATTACTGATGTGTTACCTTGGACACTTTGTGGCCTTAAGACTGTAACAGTATAGCCAAATAAACCCCCTTTTTATAAAAGCCAATCCATCTCTGGTGTTTTGCATTCTGCAGCATTAGCAAACTAGAACAGAGGGTATCAGAACATGGCAGAGTGAGGAGGGCGTCCACACGGGGGAAGCGACAGCAGCCTGCCTGGGGTGTGGGGGAGGCATCCACCTAGATGTGGGGACAGCAGAAGTAAATGCGTTAAGGACCATGGGAGCCAGGCAGAGGAGGGAGTGAGGATTATAGAAAGGGAGGACAGGAGAATGAACCCTGTGGTATGGGACTAGAATTGGTGGTATCAGTGTAAACTCTTGGTTTCCAATATAGATAGATTGATAAAGAAATGAACATAGATATGAATGCATTGTACGTCTGTATATGTGCGCATGTAATACAGGTGTTCTTCAGCTCTGTCCATGGAGAGGGCCTTTTTTCTTTTCTCTTTTTTTTTTGATATTTATTTTGGGAGATGCCATGTCAAAATAAAACAAAAAGTCAACCCTTGCCTTTAACAGTAATATTGCATTATAAAAGCACGTTATGACCTGATCATGTCTTTGAGCATAGATTACTGGTGATGTGGGCTAATGATTATCTGTAACCCAAGTGCTCTCTGAATATTGCAAGTGGGAAATAGAGGAGGAAAAGGAAAGACAGGGAATAAAATTCTCCCCGTTAAAGGGTTTTGTTGCAATGAGGAGAAGTGGAGAAGTGTGAAGGTATTTTTGTCTTTTCATCTTTATACTGTGTTAAAGTAATGCTTGCAACATGAATTCAGCAGGCCGAGCTATAACTCAGAGATTTTCTTTCTGCAGACACTGTATTTACAAATGTGTTTATTAACTTATACAGCAATGTCACAATAGCTGGTTTCTAAATGCCATTCTTCACTAATAAATGTCAGGGCTCCTTGAATCTAATCCTGAGAATCATCAGACAAACCCAGATGGAGAGACATTGTACATGTTGACTGGCCAGTACGCTTCACACATGTCAAGGTCCTCAATCAGGAAGAGAGGAACCTGTTTTAGAGTGAAATAGATGAAAGAGACAGGACACCCAAATACAAGATGTGTTGCTGAACCAGATCCTTACAGGGAGAGCCAGTGAAACCTGAATGGAGGCTGAGGAATACAGGGCGGTGATGTGTCAGCCATAACCTTCTGATTTGGGGGAATTGTGAAGAAGGTGTGTGTGGGAAACACACGCTAATTCACATGGGGGTGATGGGGCAGCACGTCTGCAGCTTGTTCTCAGTTCAATAGAAAATATCCATTGTACTGTACTTGTAGCTTTTCCATAAATTTGAGATTGTTTCAAAATTAAAAGATAAAATAATAAAATAAAATCTTCTTCAAAAGTATTTGAAGATTAAAAGTAAAGTGTTCAGTAGTGTTTCATGCTGCTGAGCAGTCAGATGAGATGAGAAACGGAGGTCACTGGTGGCCTTCCATAGCAGGAACAGTTTTCAGAGGACAGTGGAGGCGAGGCCAGGGTTGATTATGAGGCAGGTACGGAGGGAAACCGCGAATGCAGGCAACTCCTCCTGCAGTTCAGCTGTGAGGGGGCAGGAAAGACCCTCAGGGGAAGGACCTGGAAACCCTGATGTGTGCCGGGAACATCTGAAAGAACTGAGAGAATGTAGCCCACTTACGGAAAGTCTTCAGGAAGTCCTAATGAATTCAGATATTTTAAGATCTTACAAGTCAAAGAGAAGGGTGTTTTTTTTTAATTTTATTTTTAGAGGGAAGAGCTAAAACTAATGTTTATGGAGAAATGGATTTTGACTGCACATTAGAAAACATCTGGAGCTGCCTGACAGTTGAGTGATTCATTGCCTTGTGAGAAGTGAGCCTGCTGTCAAAAAAAAAGTTGGAAAACAAGGCTGGGAAGTGACTCCTCTGGGGACTTAGAAATGAGAATAGATGGGCTCTAGCAAGCCCACCTAATTTGCAGGTCTTGTTATGGGAGTTTGTTGTAATAGAACGTTATTAGCCCTCTCTGACCTCTTGAGTATCGAAAGAAATCACTAAGCAATCTGCATTTCTGCTCTGGCTTTTGAGTGTTTAACAGCTCCACTCGCTCGTAAAATTAAAGAGGAAAAGGCCGAGTACTAATGCATGCCTTTCAGTGGGTTTCATTGTTATGCTTATTGTGCTTATCCCAAGTGTGGAGAATTTCACATTTGCAATGATCAAGATTTCATTTGGTTCCTTAAATGTTCTGAATTTGGTTAAGTCTGCCTGCCCATGTGCAAAGGACCCTGGCCACCAAGGAGCTGTGACATTCAGGCCACAGCCTAGCACTGGGAGGAGGCTTTTGTAAGGTGACAACACTTACAGGAGCTCAGGCAAGCGTAGGGTTGATTGGTAGTGTGGATTACCTTTGATAGTATTTTACTAGTTTTTCTTGTACCGTGATTTTTTTTTCCAGAGACAGCATATTTGAAAGTGGGAGAGGGTAAGGTAGTGACCAAGAGATGGTCCCTTATGATTTTATTTTCCTGGAATATAGAAAACTGAAAATATTTTTCTATTGTAATTTGAAAAATACATTGTCAGAGAAGGAAGAAAAAATCGATCAATTGTTAGCAAGTAGTTAGGAAAGCATATTAGTATTGTTTTTCACGGCCTACAAGTACATTATAACTATGGAGGAAGGAGAGAAGAGGGTGTCAGAAAGGTGAACACAGTTTGTGACAGTGACATTCTTTCTAAAGGCTCTGCGGCTTCCAGAATAAAAGCTTTTTAAGTTTCCGTTGAAAGCATTATCCTTCATAAAATTACTCCTACTTTTAAAAATTCCCATTTTATGTATAAAACATGAAATGGAAGTTATAATAGTCTTGTTGCTTCTGTTTACCTGAAGATACCTTAAGGCTTCTTAATTTTTTTTTTCTCTTGGCCGTTAAATAAAATTAAAGTGTTTCTGAAAGTCTGAACAAGTCATCATTAGCAGTCTAAAGTTTAGCCCAATTTAAATGCTTTTATTGTTTTTTAGATGGTAGTATAAATGTACTTTCTTACAGAAGTGTGAAACCTGGTTTGGGCATATTTAATTAACTAAATGGACCCACAAAATTAATAAAATAAGTATTTTCAAAAAATTCAAAAAGACAAACCAGTTTGATGCAAGTGTATTATCTTTTATTCTGAGAATTGGAAAACAATCCTTTTAACGTCATTTGTTTGATTGTCTTTGGCAATATCCTGTAAATAAAAACTTGTGGTTAGAAGACGACCCATGATGCAGATGGTAAAAAGTTTGAGGTAAGATGTTGGCACAAAAGCTTATCAGAGCTGGCATGTCTAGATTCTTGTGATAGAGTATTTTAATATTCTCTCTATGCCTTGAGGAAAAGCCTGGTTGAGTTGCTAAAAATTTTCCTTATTTTCTTTAACTTAGTTCATACTTGGTTCATGAAACATGTAAAGACTCACCGAATAAAAACATGGCTTTTAAATTAAATTTTTTTGCTATTCATATCATCCCTAGGAATTTACTGAAGGAAAACACATAGAAATAAAAGGGTTCTAGTCGTAAAAATGTTTAAATTTTAATAACCTAAATGTCTGATAGCTAAGGAATGATTAGATAAATTATGATGCATCAGCTTGATTTGTCATAATCATTTTGCTTTCATTAAATGAAAATTTCAAGAAGACCAGAGCAAAATGGGAAAATTTTGCTCTCCTGATTGGAAAAAGCAGGAAAAGAAATGTCCTTGCAGTGTGATTACAGGTGTGTAGAAAACTTGCATGTTTATGGGCAAGGATGGCAAGGGAATGTGTGGAAAAGTGGAGCCCCATCTAGTGTCACCTGTTACAAAGCTGTTTGTGGCATAAATGAAAACCAGTTTTTTAAAAAACGGATTTTTGCTGTGAATTGATCATTTTGCCAAGGAGTAGTTTTGGAGCAACCCTTCAGGCAAGTGGGGTGCGAGGCTTCTGGTTGGCCCAGGTAAGTGGAAGCTCAAGCCCCTGCCTCTCGGACCAGAGGTGGGGAAGGTTCCGGCTCATCTGCCAGGTCAGTGCAAGGTGCATTCCTGGCATCCTTGTGTGGGGGCAGTGCGCCAGCAGACGGGCTGCTCTCACCTCCAGCTTTCCTTGAGGTAGACTGAGCTTCCTCAAAGGTGCTGACTCAGGGTCACTGACGGTGTAGTGTCTCCAGTCAGCCCAGTTGGTACATGTTTAAGGCCAGCCCAGATTTCCTCAGTCAGCGTGACCTGAGGAACTCCCACTCCTCATCAAGTTGGTGTCCTCTTTCTGTACAGTTGAGAGCAGAGTGGCTTTTGACTTGCTTCTGTAGGTGCAGATGGCCTGGGGCTTCCTGTTGCTACGTTAAACACCCTTGGTCTCCTCGGGGCCTCCTGCATTAGGGCCACGCGTGCTTGCTCTCTGAATGGGGAAGGCATGACATTGTGTCCACCCGCTCTGTGCCCTGGGAAGGGTCTCCACCCTCCTGCCCACCACCCCACACAGGCCTTCGGGCCTCAGCGGAGGCCACTGCTCCTCCGCATCTCGTCCGAATGCAGCCCTGAGGCACGGGGACCTGCTTGGGAACCTCCAGGAGTCCCTCACCCAGATACCAGGCCCTTCGCCTTTCTCCCACTCTCTCATGCAAATCTCCGTGCTGGGCAAATGGAACTGTTGTGCCTGTTTCCCTGAAGTTGTTTCAGGCCTTGCCTGGGATGTTGTCAGATCATTCCTCCAGGGAAGAAAGTTGTGTTTGCTGGGTTGGTTACATTAAAAAAAATAAATAAACAAAAATCCACTTTTGCGTCCTAAATAACAAGGTCATGTGCTACACATGCAGAAGTAATTTGGGCACCAAATTGGGCTTCCATGTCTCTGTCTTATTTGATAAAAGCGCATGTTGGGGAAATGAGGAGGGGGCATTTAAAAAGGATCTTGCTGGGCTTAACATTAAAGTAACACAAAACAAAACAAAACATAAAAGAGCTCTGGGGCCATAGGTTACTTTCCGTCTGCACATGGCCGAAGTCCCATCTGCATGGGGCGGGGGCACAATCGACATCAACAAGGGAGGAGGCTGGCAACGGGGACACTGGGCGGTGGTGAGAGTCTCTGTTTTCTTTGTGTCCTTTATTCTCAGCTTGCAGCCTCCCCCTCATTCAGTGCCTTTAAAAATGTGATGCTTAGTGCATTTTTTTCCCTGTGCCTCCCCCAAGGCATTATTTAAGCTTCTTGTTTTCCCCATGGTCTGTGACAAAAGGCAGAGAATTGTGTTTTTGAGAGTCATGGCTGCTGTGACTACCCAAATCAAGACATACACCAGAATTGGGCTTTTCATATCTTCAAATTGAAAACATGAAATTCATGTGTCTTCTGATTAATATATCAGTGCTGTGGATCTCTTTATTTGTTCTAGCCAACTGTTTCTTTAATAGTTCTATGAAGGAAATATAGGGGATTTGGATTATGAAAAATTGAGTGATCTTTTAATAAATGTTATTGTCCAGCATAAACCCACTTTATTACAATTAACTTTTTATCCACATTCGTTCCAGAGACGTGTAGAAAAAAGAACTCCCCCCCCCAAATATCCATGGAATAGAAATGAAAGGAATTACAGAATTTAAACCTTTTAGTATGTGTGTAAAAGGCAGTGTTTGTGTCATTTTTTCTAAATTGCAGTATTTTGGGATTTACATCTTTGAGCAATCAGATCTTTAAAGTATGTTTGAGATTTAGGAATAGTGAAGTTCGAATACAAACCACCCTTCTCTGTACTTGAACAGTTTGTCCTCACGGCGATCCATTCACATAGCATCTTGCCTCCCGGGCAGAGATGGGAATGAGTGGTTTCTTTGTGTGTCGCTATGGAAACGCGTCAGCCTATCCGAATGGCTGGGAGATCACAGAGCGGGGCACATTGCTCGGCGTAACCCCGGCTGAGCTCTGCTGCCTCCGCTCTCTCGCCCGGCTCTCTCGCCCCGGCCCGACATGCAGGACCCGCCGCGCAGGCCCTCGGCCGTGAGCCGCCTCAGCTCGGCTCTCCAGGGCCGCAGGCACTCGGCCTCCGACCCGCTACTGCGGCTGCAGCGGCGGCGCAGCTCGGTGGCCCGGGTGCTGTCCTCGTCCTCCGTCCAGGTGATGGTGGCCGTGTCCGCCGTCAGCGGTGCGGAGGGAGACCCGCCTTTCCCCGAGAGAAAACGTAAAGCTGCTTTTCTCCTCTGCAGTGTCGAGCCGTTGGATTTAGATGCAAGGGATGGGAATAGGCTGCGCTGGGTTTATACCTTTCTGAACTTTGACAAGTAATTCTGTATTACACTTTTACTTCTTTTATGCTAAGACTTAGTGGATATGTGTTAGGAGATAAAATGATTGCATGCTTTGTGTTTTTCATTAAGAATGTAGTTTTTGAACAAATCTCATCCCCTTGAAAAGATCTGCCTTTATAGTTTCTTCTTCATTACCAGTGTAATAAGTGGCGATTTTTGTATGTGAAAGCTCCTTTTGTATTACGATATCATGCACTTAACGTGAAAAGGAAACAAATGGGTTTATTGTTGACAAGGTGAGGGGAATTTCGATCAGGCTCGTCATGTAAAAACTCTTGAGTTAAAATGCAAGTTCTGTTTCCATGTAACTATTCCATTCGGAATCTCCCTCCCTTGTTCTAGGAAATTCGGGACGCCCAGCTCCAAAGTACACGAGGGTGGGAGAGCGTTTGCGACATGTCATTCCTGGGCCGGTGGCATGCTCCGTGGCCTGCGGCGGCCGGGCCTGCAAGTACGAGAACCCGGCTCGCTGGAGCGAGCGGGAGCAAGCCGTCCCGGGGCTGTACTCATCCTGGTAATGGGCCACAGCCGTCCATGGCCGCACCCGACGCCCAAAGGGGAAAGGAGGGTGCGGGGCCGGGGCGGGTGGTAGGAGGCAGGGGCTGGGAGTCGGGGCACGCTGCCTCCAGCCTGGCCTGGCCGCCTGGGAGCCCCGTGGCCTTAAAGCCTACCTTGCTTTTAGAGTGAAATGATGTGTGCAAAATGTCTCAGAGAAATGAGAAATTAGATAGCTCTTGGATTTTAGAAATTGTTAGA
This sequence comes from Choloepus didactylus, assembly GCF_015220235.1. Classification (NCBI taxonomy): domain Eukaryota; kingdom Metazoa; phylum Chordata; class Mammalia; order Pilosa; family Megalonychidae; genus Choloepus; species Choloepus didactylus. The sequence continues at coordinate 9,635,311 of NC_051316.1, read as the reverse complement.
AATAATACCAGTGTTCAGCTATAAGGTTGAGAAATTATGAGGTACGTATGTAGTTTTTCCATTTCATGAGTAAGCTTTTAGCCTCACTTTTATTTTGTTACTATAGTCTAAGCAAAAGGAACACATTTTCACGCTAATATACTTCATGTCTACTTTAATAGAAATGGTATAAACTGCCAGTTCAGTGGACAATATAAGTTGGCTTGTATTGTTTATGGTTTGTAAGTGGAATTAATATCATTATTGATTCTTACTGCTTTTTGTTATTTAACAGTAAACTATTCAAGTATACCTTTTTGATTTAGTGACATCTGAAAAATTCTGATAAATCACATTTGAAATGCACTTAGAGGAATTCACTGTTTGAAGAACTGTAGTAATGACTAATTTTATACAGCAAAAATACATTTATAAATTAGGTATTTGTTGACCGCTTTATCTGATTTGCAGTGTGTACTTTTACACATTGAGTTTTCTGGCTACATATGTATTAATGAAATCAGGGGTCCACCGTGACTATTGCTCTCCTCAGATTTTCTTCTAGCTTGTCATTAAAGCAGGGCACGGAGACGTGAACATTGTTCCTGAGGTGTAGCCACACTACCAGATTTCTGATCTTGCAGCTTAAGGTCACAGTGATATTTTTGGTTTATTGTTAAGCCCTCCAAGTCTTCGTCATCTCTGCTGCCTTCAGGTCACTTCTCTCCATGTTATACTAGGAAGGATTAAGTTTTGAGGGCGCCAGACCCTGAGCCCCATTAGGTCCCGGGGACCCTGTGGCCCTGCCCAGTCGGCCCCATGTCCCCACTGTCCTCTCAGCTCCCTGTGCCCTCAGCTTCGAGAGAAACCCCGTAATCCCCACCAGGCTGCAGACAAGAACTCCAGGAGAGCCCTAACCAGGGGGACAGCCGTCCACTGGGCCTCTTAGTCCATCACTCATCCATGCAGGAAACATCCGCTTGGCTGCAGTCCACACTGTGCTAGACGCCTTCACATTGTCGTTGCTAGTTTCAGAGTTTCTTAGGAGGTAGGCATCACTGATGCCATTTTCTTTTTTGGCACTGAGATACTTTTTTATTTTTAATTTTAATTTATTATAAATATGAAAAACATTAGCCCAGAGGAACAAATTTAAACACAACTAGTGCCATTTTATTGATGAAGGAATTGAGGTCCAGAGAGACTTGAGTAATTGGCTGCATAGCTAGAAAGCAGAAAAGCCAGCATTTGAAACCAGGCCCTACTGACTCTAGAGCCTTTTTTTTTTCCCTTTTGGCTAAATTACAATTCCTCAGCATTATTTCATCACTACATGCCAGAGTCTGTGCTTAAGACTTTATATCCACATCGTATTTCATTCTCACACCAGCCCCGTGAGGCAGACATTGTTATCCCCTCTGAACACATTAGGTGACTGAGGTTCAAATGGTGCAGTTCCTAAAGATGTCTCCCAGGCAGCCCCTTTACTTAGCCTCTGACCTCTGGGTAACTAACCCACCCTGTCACCCTGGGCCTCCAGCTGAGGTTTCTCCATTATGACAGCTAGAATCTCTCGAGACTCCTAGGAAACACTTTGCTGGAGTCCACAAATACTTCATGTCTTAGAATTTTTTTCCTGGGTTTTTAAGAAGCTAGGATTAGAGCCCTAATCATGATGCAAAACTGAAGATAAATCTAAATTAATCTTTTAGATTGTTGAAATCACAGAAAAGTGGGGGCTTGTTATCCCCCTTCTTGGGCCCTGAAAGCTGACATTCCAGGTGTGTGCGTCTCACCAGTCCCTTCTCCCCCACTGCAGGGTGACGGACCACATCCTCGCCATGGCGCGTCCATCCACTGAGCTCATTGAAAAGTACCACATCATCGAGCAGTTCAAAAGGTGCCGCTCTCATTGTTCACACATTGCAGCAAATGAACTGATGTGTTTTCTTCCATTGCTTTTGACTTCAAATGAAACAGTGCTTCCATTTTGACAATGGGCAGTGAAGAGCTTATTTCAAATAAGAAATTACAGTTTTAAGAACAATTAATATCTATTAATACCAAGAATGGTGGGTTTTTTTTTTTTTTTAACTTCTTTCCCTCAGTATGACTCATTTTTCTCCCCCCTAAGCTGTGCCATAAAAACAGTAATTAACCTTCAGCGTCCTGGTGAGCACGCTAGCTGTGGGAAACCCCTGGAACAAGAAAGCGGCTTCACTTACCTTCCCGAAGCTTTCATGGAGGCTGGCAGTAAGTTCTTCCCACCACCACTCTTCCTGAATTAGCAAGCACACACTGAGAGGCTATCTTCTGTTCTGCTCTTAGGTTTCAGAAGGTGGTGGGAATAAAAGGTGATTGCCTAGTGGTAGAGCTCATAAAAAAATGAGAACGAGCCAACTTTGACTTTAAAACATGCTACCATTCTTTGGTATTGCTGTTGAAAGTGTAGGGTTTCTTTGTTCTGTGAGGGTGAGGGAGTGAAGAGACCCAGTAGTGATAATGGTTAGCGTTTAGTTAATTCCTGCAGTATGCCAGACACTACCCTCTCATTTTATCTCTAAAGCATTTGTGTAACATAGTTCTCGTTATTTCTCTTTTGCAAGTGAGGCTGCAGAGGCTGAGAGAGTTAAACTGACTTGCTCACGATCACACAGTTTAACAAGGGCGGTCAGAATTGGAAGCTCCTACTCCCCTGCGCTTCTCCTGCTTCAGAGTTCTGCCTCTAGGGACCTTCAGTGCTTCTTTAAGTAATAATCCCACAGTCCCTCAGGCCACAGGAGGTTTGGGAGGGAGTCCACTGAGCACAGATCATTCAAAGCCAGGTTGCAAATAACAAACCCATGCAGTTCTGGGACTTATTATTTTTTAACGCATTTTTTTATTGTGAACTTTACATATATACATAACAGTGATAACTTTCAAAGTATGATTTAACAAGTTGTTAGCAAATTTCAAAGAACGTCATGGGCCACAGTTCCACAACTTCAGCTGTTCCCATTATTGTAAAATACAGCATGCATATAGAATGGTGTTAACTTTCAATGTACAGCTCAACAAGCAATTACTTAGTAATTTCAAAGAATGTTATGGGTTACAGTTACAACATGTCATTTACCTCCTTCCAGCTATTCCAAAACCCCAGCATCTAAAATATATATATATATTTATATAAAGTTTCAGTATTCATAAACCTTTGTTAAAGTTTATGTTGTTTGTTGCTACCCCTTCCTCTCCCTTAATCTCTGTATCTTCAGGGATGTCTAGGCAGTGACTACCCTAACTTGTTCATATTGAAAGAAGGTGTCTACAGTATGGGGAATGGGGCTGCATCTGATTGTTATTCTTAAAGAGGCTGCTTCCCCTGGGATTTGGGACTTGTCTGAAATAGTAACACTCTAGTGGATTTAAGTTTCTGAGAGATAAAACTTAGCGAGTGAATATTTTATAGAATCTCAGGTAGGGACCTAGGTATTTGGGGACTGCTTTTAGTAAGAGCATGGCATACTGTGGCCATTTGGGATGTCTAGCTAGAGATTGCATAAGAGAAACCTCCAGGATAGCCTCTCAACTCTGGGATTTCTCAGCCACCATAACCTCAGCTTGTTAACCTTTCTTTTTCCCCCTTTTGGTCAGGTAGGTATTTTCAGTCCCTCACTGCCAGGGCCAGGCTCATTCCTGGGAGTCATGTCCCACATCCCCAGGGAGATTCATTCCCCTGGGAGTCATGTCCCTCATGGTGGGGGTGGGGGTGGTGATGGTTAATGAATTGATTTGCTAAATTGGGCTTAGAGAAAGGCCACATCTGAGCAACAAAAGAGGTTCGCTGCAGGTGCCTCTTCGGCATAATTATGGGAAGGCTCAGCCTCCCATTTACAGCCCTAAGTGGAACTTATTTTTAAGAAGTTTGTGGCTAGCCCCTTTTTCTGTCTAGTTGAATCTAATGTACTGTCTTTAGCCTTTTGTCAGTCTCTTAGACACATTTCCGTGCTTTTTCTCAATAGCTGAGTAATTTTAGTGTGGATCATTCTTATTAATTTGTAAATTCTACTTTTCCATAGTTCTTTCTCTCTGAGTTTCAGAAGGAAATGTCTTAAGTAATACAGAATGTGCTTTGTGAGAAATTATAATAAACTCACCAAAAATGTAAAAAGCCTATTTTTTTCATTCTCTATATCCAAGTGAGATCTCTTTGCCTTACCGGTTTATGCTTTTCATGAATTTGCTAATATTCTTCAAATGTCTTTGCAAGTATTTTTCCTGCTTGTTGATTCTTTTTCCTTTTCTTCTTTTCATTCCCCAGTTTACTTCTACAATTTCGGGTGGAAGGATTATGGCGTAGCATCTCTCACTACCATCCTAGATATGGTGAAGGTGATGACTTTTGCCTTACAGGAAGGAAGAGTTGCTATCCACTGTCATGCAGGGCTTGGTCGAACAGGTAAATTGTAGGAATAGCTTTGATTGTCTTGTAGGTATATTTAAACATATAAAGAATAATAGTTCCTGATTCCAGAGGAAAAACATTTTTCAGAATCCTACCAAAGCTTTGGAGTCAAATGGGAGAAATAAATAAATGATATTTGAACATCTTAAATAGATAGTTACAATGACTGTTTTTTAATGACTTAGATGAATATTTTAAAAGAATATTTTTTAATGGCTTAAGCCTGAAAACTTACATTTAGTAAACAGGTTTCTAAATCTAGCTAAATGACGACTCTGATTTTCTTCTTTAAAGGAAAAAAATCAACACCTCATTTTAATAAGTAATGTCTTTAAAGCATATAATTTACCTCAATTGAAATAATGAAAATAGCAAGCATTGTACCACCTACTATGTTCTAGACATTTTCCATCTGCTGTCTTTTTGCTTGAGCAACAAAGTGAGTTGAAGAAGCTGAAGTTTGAGAGAGGTTAAGTCATTTGCTACATTTAGTAAGCAGCAAGGCCAAGATTTAAATCCATGACTGACTCCAAAGCTCATGTGCTTTCTACTTTTAAAGGTGTTAGGATTTTGTTTGTGAAGGAGAGTCTATCTGTGGCTGGAATTCTATATAAAACCCAGTGATTTTACTTAAAAATGCAGCAGAATCTCGTTACAGTGCTGGTATTGGGGCAAAGATAAGGATCTGAGGGTTGAAATTTTTATTGTCATCTGGTCCAACCAAACATCCGATGCCCCTCTCCCGTCTACAGTGGACCTACCGTTCGATCACCCACCTGTCCGTGAGCGTCGTCAATGATGGGGACTCAGTTCTGGTTGAGATAGTTAGCTCTTATGTGAAGCCAAAATCTGGCTGCTCTGGGGGGTTACAAAGAAGACATTTACTCTCCTTCTGCATGATCGCTCTTCAGATATTTCATACTTACACCAAAGATCTGCCATGTTCTCATGATAAAGATACATCATATCCTATGTACTGGAGGAACATCCAGTTTTCAGATGTAACAAGATACTCACAAATCAGATGCCCTTTGATTTGCCTTTTAATTTGATATATTATATTTGAATTGATTGCTGCATTTTAACCAGTTACTCGTTTTAATTTAATATTCATTAACAAGAAAACACATAAACACATACTTTTCTTCACAATGTTTACACTGTTAAGGCTGACTTCCTTGATATTAAGAGCTTTTGGAAAAATGGAGTTTTATCAGATCTGGAAGAAAACACAAAATAATGTAGACACAAATCTGGAATGAGAATGGTCGAGAGGGAAAGTAGATTGTGACTGTGGCTAATCCTAAAAGACAATTAGTGCCCTGGGAGGGAGAGTGCCAGGCTGGAACGAGCTGCCGATGGCAAGGGTGGCGGGGTGGGAAGCTCCGAGCACCAAGGGTATGGACTGGCAGGTCAGTGGAAGATTTCAAGAGCTGTGCAGAGTGGAAAATAGCAGCAGGACTTGCCTTCTTCCAGGTTGGAGTTTTGTGTATACAGCCTCGAGGGCTGGATAACCAGTTCCCTCTGTCTCCCTTCCTCCACCCCACACCGGCTTTTCTGTGCGGTGCCAGTTCCTCTGTTGGGCACAGGGCCACTGAGGTGACCAGGGCAGCCCCTGTTCTCCAAAAGCTCTCAGTGAGGGGGTATGGTAGGCGCTGCTGTGCAGACCATATGAGTAGATAAACTTTCACACGACAAAGGAAGACCTCTACATAAAGTTACAAAACTACAATTAGAAAGTATCCTTAAAATATGGTTTCTTACACATTCAAATTGTAGATCATCAGAGTGATAAGTAAAACCGTAAGCTTCTCTAACCCCGATCTTCTCTTCTTCACTGTTTAGGTGTTTTAATAGCATGTTATTTAGTTTTTGCAACAAGAATGACCGCTGACCAAGCAATTTTATTTGTTCGGGCCAAGCGACCCAATTCCATACAAACGAGAGGACAGCTACTGTGTGTCAGGGAATTTACACAGTTTCTGATTCCTCTTCGCAATGTATTTCCTTGCTGTGATCCCAAAGCACATGCCATCACCTTAGCTCAGTATTTAATTCGTCAGCGTCATCTGCTTCATGGCTATGAGGCACGACTTCTGAAACATGTGCCAAAAATCATCCACCTGGTTTGCAAATTGTTGCTGGACTTAGCTGAGAACAGGCCAGTGGTGAAGGAGGAAGCATTAAAAGTTCCTGATCTTTCTGCCGAAATCGAAAAGACAGTGTTTGAGATGGTCACAGTGCGCCTGGATAAAGAGCTGATGAGGCGGGATAGCAATGCCGCAGACCCTTTTACCCCCACTGCAGTGGCCATGGCTCTTGACAATCAGGGTGTCATTCTCTCCAGCGAGCAAGAACTGGACCCCCTTTGGAAGAGGAGGAATGTTGAATGCCTTCAGCCACTCACTCGTTTGAAAAGGCGGCTCAGCTACAGCGACTCGGATTTAAAGAGAGCTGAGTTACTTCTGAAGCAGGGAGAGACACCATGGACGGTGCCTGCCCAAGCCTTGCTCTGCCCTAACCTCAAGCAGCAGAAGACTATAAGCCACTGTTATGTCCCACGGTCGCCACAGCCAGAATCAAATAAAGAACCTCTGGTACATGATGTGTTTTCTTTCTGGAATCAGACCAGGTTTGGAGACTTGGAAGGACTCAAGGATAATGGATCGCCACTTTACAGTAGGAGGAATATTCCAAAGGAAGTACAGCGAAGTAGGACCTTTTCCTCAGGTGTTTCGGGTTTATACAACCCTGGTGAGCCAGTCACACCCACCTTAGCAAACACCCAAAAGGAGCCAGACCACTGCCACCAGCAGGTGGACTGCCATGAGTGCAGAACCCGCGGCCGTGGGGGCCAGGAGGTCCTCATGGAGGACGGCGGAACCTGCTCCCGCCCTCTGGACTGTGCCTTCACTCCTAACGCACAATTCCCTGCTGGACCGGAAAACCACGAGAGCAGAAATCCACCCAAAGGAGCACCTCGCACTGCTCTGCAATCCAAAATGAGTGTTGAAGCAAGGAGGATCCTGGCAGCCAAAGCCCTGGCAAATTTAGATGAGTTTGTAGAAAAGGAGGATGTGGAAAAGAAGGTAGAAATGTGGCAGGTATTTGTATTTCACTTAATTATGTATGTGTTGGGAAATACTTATGTCAGAGTGAAAATATAATCCATTCCCCTGCATTTATTTGGTATAGAAATTTGAAGGCATGTTTGTCTGATACTTAGCTTTTAAACTTCAGGTTTCCCACCTATATAATGAGCCTAATAATCTAGAAAATAGTGCAGGGTGTTGGTGTTGTTTCATTTAAATCTACGTGTGAAAAAGCTTTTACATGTGCTTGACATATAAAAGGTGTTGCGTGTGACCGTCCTTTCCTGATGGCTCCGTGGTTAGGGATAGGGCCATAGCAAACGACCACAGGACCTGGCCTAGGCGTCAGAACCCCCCACCCTAGGTACAGGGCCTGAGACTTTACATTTCTACAAGTCCTCAGGTGACAGTGTCACTGCTGCTGGTGGGGAACTGCACTTTGAGAACCTCTGACCTAGAGAAATGTATGAGAGAAAATTAATTTCTAAAGCTCATCAACTCAAGTCTTGTGTGGGGTGAAAAAGAAGAGTGATGTCTTCTCAGCTTCTCCCTTGTTAGACCTTCCAGTCCTGCTGTCATAAGGCAGCAGGCTCTAGGCTGGTATCTGAATTCAGGAAAGTAAATGGGAATAACCACAGAGACCCTTGCTCCTTTATTTTTTCTGAGATTGTGTCTTTGGGTCCGTTTATTGGCTTTTACTTAAATTAGAGTGCAAAATTTTAATTTTAACTACTTTTTGTGTTCTTTCTCTGTGCATTGTGCTGTACTTTTATGGACAGTCTTAATTCAGCTACACTCTTTTTGCCCCAAATGAGCACCTGGTCTAGAGCAAGAAATGGGCCTTGTAAGCTAGTTATCAGAAATAGGTAAAATGCCCTAATAGTGTCTGACTTTGGGAGTCCCAGCTGTGTGAAATCTTGACTTGTTAGCTATATTCTGTTCTAAATTATTTTAACAGCTACTTTTCCATATTAGACCATTAATATACACAAGACTTTATAATTTCTAAGAGTGTTAATATGGATTTGTATGCAGAGGCCTGAAAATTATGTGTGTAGCCTCATGGAAGCACACTAATTTAACTGTATATGGCTGGAGAAGAAAAGTTTTGATTAAAGTTTTGCTCATCAGAATTATAGTGTTTTGCTGAATGGATAGTTAAGTATATTGCTTTCTGCCAAGATGAATTGTTTTCTTTGTTTCCTACTCCTACCTTCCAAACTGAAAAACTCTTCCTTTCATTTAGCGAGTGTTTTGTGAGCACCTACTCTGTACTAAGATGTAGCTAGTAGGAGGACTCTTCTGTTTGGGTGAAAACTCCTACACCACTCTTCATGGGCTGCCCGGCAAGTTTCCTGTGTCTCACCTGAACTGATTATGTCAGTTCTTGGTCTGGACCAGGCTGTTTCACTATGTAACATATAAATGCATTTTCTGGAGGGGATCACATTCCTTTTGTTTGGATAGTTTGGCCTTTTTTTTTCTTCCTCTATTTTTCTGGATTTTGTTTTGGACTTTTCAGTAGTAGGAATAAGTTGAATTCTGGAAAAGCATTGTTTCAATAGTCTAGCTCCTCCTGTGCCTGTACTGGGCCCTTTCACATACATTGTTTCATGTGATTCTCACAATAATCCTGTGAGGCAGATGACATTATGTACAGATTTCTTCTTTTATCTTTACAGTCACCTTATGAAGGAGGGCAGGTGAGGAAATGGAGGTTCTCGGAAGTGAAGTGACTTGTTCAAGGCCACGTGGTTCATATGTGGCAGAGCCAGGACACAAACTCCTACCCGTGTAAAACTTCCCATTGTCCCGTGATATCTCTCTTGCCTCACTGGGAGATTTCTGAAAGCAACCTGATAACAATAGTTATTTTATTAAGAGGGTTTTTGAATCACGTCATTTATGCCTGGTTTGTCTTCTCATTAGCTACATAAAATTGAATAAAAAGCTCCTCTGTTATAGCCATGATCTGTGGAATATGAAAAAGTATAAACTGCTAAATGTATTGGCTGATTTATGAGATAATAAGGAGATACCTGATACCAGGGGATCATTGTGGAACAGCAGAAATAACACAGACCTTTGGAGCAAGGCAGAATTAGGTGGGAATGCCTCTTTTGTGTCTTTATGTATTTAATTTTCTAGCTTTGGGCTCCTGTACAAGTTACTTGGTCTTTCTTGAGCCCCAATACATTTATCCATGAAGGGGGTTCAGTAACACCCACCCGGTGAGTTGTCATATATTATGTAGTTCCTGGTATGTTGTAAGTACTCTGTAAATATTAAGTGAGCAGACAAATAGATGGTAGTAATCATTATGCCATTTGCTACTCCAAAAATTTATTTTATCAGCTAAAATATAAATCTGATCCCTGTCAGAAATTAATTAAAATTCTTAGCTCACTTTTCCCTGCTTTCTGTGAGGGAACATTTTTGGATCTCCTGCTTAAGTTGTCTCCAGCCTTTGGAGTATTGGTGGGATTTAATAGTAATTTTCACCATATCAAATTTCAGAAGGCAGGGATTTGTTATTTATCAAATTCTACATAGGATTCCTTAAAGAAATTTGAAACAAATAAATATTACCATATTTACCAACTTTCAGGGACAGCGTTTTGTGCACTTTGAAGTTTCAGTCCCAGTGGAGGCTGGTTAGTCTGCCGCTGTCCCCTCGTTTACCCTCTCGTCTCCCTTCTACTCCGCAGCAGCCGTGCGTCTGTTGTGCTCTCCGGGAGCGTCAGAAGTGGGGGTCCCGCTTCCTGAGTGGTCCGTGGTTTCTGCAGGGAGTAGAGACCTACGTGAAGTAGGCAGGCGTCCCCTGTGCTGGAAGCCGCGACTGACCCCAGCCAACCGCGGCACGGTGGGCGAGGCCGGGGCCTGGAGGGCTGAGTGTCCCTGCTCTCCGCTGGGCCATGATGGGGCCAAGCGGGGCCCCAAGTCCATGTCGCTCCTCGGAGGGACCAGGTGTCAGTCACACGGTGCCGACTTTCTCTCCTTCACTGTCGCTTGTCCTTTTTAGAAAGAACTAAATTCCCGTGATGGGGCTTGGGAAAGAATATGCGACGAAAAAGACCCTTTCACCTTGTGCAGTTTGATGTGGTCCTGGGTGGAGCAGCTGAAGGAGCCTGTGATAACCAAAGAAGACATCGACATGCTGGTTTGCAGGCATGCAGATGCTGCAGAAGCACTGTTTTTATTAGAAAAGGTAAAATACATGCTGTACCAGTTAGCAAATTTAAATAAGGCCCTCAGTATAAGTTTCACACCCTAAAAAAAAAAATAATAAGTTATTAAAAAAAGGGCATTCATACAGAATTCCATATCCAGGTCTAATTGATAGTTTTTCCAAGAAATGAGAAGAAATTCATACTCGGTTAGGTGTTTAGAAAATACAAAAATAAAAAAGGGAAAATATCCGTCATCCTACCACCCAGGTGGTGTCCAGGACATGTTGGCCCCTGAAGCCTAACAGAAACGAACAGGAAAATCCGATCAGTTCACCGCAGGAAAAACACCTGATTTTAAGATCGCACTGATCGTAACAATTAACCAGCTCTGGTGTTGATTATCTCCTGCAAGCTTTGCAAATGATGTTACTATGAAGCAATGACAGACATTTGGCAGAGCTTTTGGTCGATGTTTTGGCCTCCTAGGTTGGCTTCTTGGTCTCAGACCAGTCCCCGGCTTGCTGTTGCTTTGCATTTTTCCCCTGAGGCGTTTTCCAGACAACTTATTTGATTTTGATTTCTGCAAAAACAGGGACAGCACCAGACTATTCTTTGCATTTTGCATTGCTTTGTGAGTCTGCAGGCGATTCCTGCGGACGTGGAGGAAGCTTTCCTTGGCCACGCCATTAAAGCTTTCACCAAGGTAAGTGGCCCTCTCCTCTCCCCGATCCAGACCACAGATGAGCACAATTCTTGTAAATCCGATTCCAGAAGCCACCAGTCTCCTCGAAAACAAAACTTTTAGCTATGTTTCCCCTTAATGGAAATGTTTTTGACATTTCTTGTAAGTAGTTGCAGAGTTGGGGCCAAAAAATATCACTGTTTCCTAACAGTGATATTCGGAAAAGCTGAGCTGTGGGTTTTTTGGAGAAGAAGGATGGGACAAAGAGCTTTTGTATAGGAAAGGAGGGAAACAGTTGGGTGTTGAGAAAGTCTTTTTAAATCATGTGCCTTATAGGAGTCAGAGAATCTTTTCTTGTTGAGCCAGTTCTACCTTGGGTTTAAATAAGAAACCATCTATTGAGAATTTAACATTTAACATTAACGTGTCTTGGTTGGCAAATCCTAACACAGAATAAAGAATATTTCCTTTCTGCGTATATCCTTTTGGCTTGCAGCAGTCTTTCCTGGCTGAAGAAAGAAGCCAGGTTCAGGCCAAGAGAAAAATTCTCTTCATCCCCTCAGCTAATTTGCGTGGTACCTCTCATACGTGATTTGAAAATGGCTGTAAACACAGAGCTCTGCTTTTGAATGACACTATCTGCAGTTGCTTTTGATAATGGCAGTCAGTGTCTGTAACTCATGCACAGGGTTTGAATATTCTTCCTTTTTAATATTTATCCAGTCTCTTCCTCCCTCCATCTTTCCAAAGTGATACCCTCCTTGTTTTGCACCTGGGTGTCTTACTGTACTCGCTGCTCTGCTCCCTCTCAGTCCATCTTTCACAGTTTCTGGAGTGAACTAGAACAAGCCATGTGACCTTTGCATTTGTACCAGCCTCTCCATGGACTGGCAGCTATCTCCTGTGGGAGGAAGGCAGTGCTTTAGTATTTAAGAAAGCAAACCAGTAACACCATTAATAATATTAATAATGAGTTTTTACAAATAGGAAGGTAGACAACTCAATGGTTCAGACAAAATTACATTTTGTAGTTTAACTGAAAAAAATCCTTAATATTGCTTTTTCCGGAAGCAGTAAGAATACTTTACAGCATCGAATGGCTTTTTTTTTTAAATTCAGTTTTATTGAGATATATTCACATACCGTACAGTCATCCATGGTGCACAGTCAGCTGTTCACAGCACCATCATATAGTTGTGCATTCAACACCCCAATCTATTTTTGAACATTTTCTTTACACTGAAAAGAATTAGAATAAGAATAAAAAATAAAAATAAAAAAGAACACCCAAATCATCCCCTCATCCCACCTGATTTTTCAATTAGTTTTTGTCCCCCTTTTTCTAATCATCCATCCATACATTGGATAAAGGGAGTGTGATCCACAAGGTTTTCACAATCACATTGTCATCCCTTGTAATCTACATTGTTATAAAATCGTCTTCAAGAGTCAAGGCTACTGGGCTGGAGTTTGGTAGTTTCAGGTATTTACTTCTAGCTATTCTGATACATTAAAACCTAAAAGTGTTATTTATATAGTGCGTAAGAATGTCCACCGGAGTAACCTCTCAACTCCATTTGAAATCTCTCAGCCACTGAAGCCTTACTTCATTTCATTTCGCATCCCCCATTTGGTCAAGAAGATGTTCTCAATCCCATGATGCCGGGTTCACGTTCATCCCTGGGAGTCATATCCTGCATTGCCAGGGAGATTTACACCCCTAGGAGTCAGGTCCCACATGGGGGGAAGGCAGTGAAATCACCTGCCAAGGTTAGCCAAGGGGATTTTAAGAATGGGTAGAAGTTATTTTATTTTATTTTTTCCTTTTAAATTTTTATTGGGATTGTTCAGATATCATACAATTATCCAAAGATCCAAAGTGTACAATCACTTGCCCCTGGGTACCCTCATACAGCTGTGCATCCATCACCACACTTAATTTTTGTTTAATTTTTAGAAACTTTACATTACTCCAGACAAGAAATTAAGTGAAAGATGAAAAAAGAAAAAAAAAAAAGGAAACTCGAATCCTCCCCTATCCCTAACCAACCCTCCTTAATTGTTGACTCGTAGTGTTGGTATAGTACATTTGTTACTGTTTATGAAAAAATGTTGAAATACTACTAACTGTAGTATATAGTTTGCAATAGGTATATATTTCTTCCCTATAAAGGGACAGCAGTCAAAGGTGAGCTACGCCAGGTGTTCCCGTCTCTCCAGGACTGCTGGGGGTTCTCCGGTGTGCCTCCCATTTCTGCTCAGCTCAGCCCCTCAAGGATGTTTGTCTAGAGTCTGCCTCCAAGGCCAAGGCCCCTCTGCCTCAGTCCAGTGGGACAAGAACAGGGTTTCCCGCTGGGGCAGAGGCTGGCATGTGCCTGCGGCTGCCTCATGACAGACTCCCTCAGCGTGGGCTCCTCGGCCGGGTGCAGAGGGCTGCAGCCCCTGGGCCCATCAGGGTCAGCCCTGTGGGACTCAGGGTTAGGGAGCCTGGGGGGACACGAGGAGCACCTGCCCGTTTCGCTGTTAGTGTCTGCCCTGGGTAAAAGCCAGATCCTTCATGGTTCCTGACAGAGGGAACAGTCTTGTACTTGTCAGGATTTATCAGAGAAGGAGAGATTCTGGGAGAGAAGTACAGGCAATCCCGATTCTTTCTCACTGAGTCACATGTTCTGGGGTCAGGGTGGGAGTTGCTCTGGTTCTTGTCACCATCTCTCCCAACCTAGAGGGGGATGAATGCGGGGAAAGGATCCAAGTATGGGGACGCGGTGCCTTCCCGCCAAAGGGAAGGGACGCTAGCTCCTGTCAAGTTTTTTATGGGTACCAAGCATACATAAGACTCACATAGTCCTGACTTCATTTATTACTCACAAAAATCCTGAAGTGTCATTATCTCTGTTTAACGTAGAAGGAAACTGATGTTCAGAGAGGTTAGCTAGGACCCGAGTCGAGCTGCAAGTGGGGAGCCGTCCTGGTCCTGAGTCTGCCGCCGGGAGTGGCCCTCGGGGCTCTTCCGGGTGCAGAATTAGGGCTGGTGCGCTTTGTTTTACCAAAGGAGGCTCCACCCTTGGCCCTTCTGTAATTCGCTTCTGAATTAAAACTCACTTCCCACTCAGCGTTTACCTGCGTGGTAAATATCCAAGCATAAGATTTAATTAGGGGTTTCATTCAAAAGATAGGTATTGTCGAGGTTGGTAGTTCTAATATATCTTTCAGTTAAAATAAGTGTGTGAAATTTATTGTGTATATTTATAGAAATTATATATAATTTTGTTAATTAGTCTTAGTGTTTCCTCTGCCCCTCTCATTTCTCCCGGAATGGAGACTGGATTCTTGTTACAGTGTCCTGAATATAAGTTTTCTCTGTCGCCAGGTTAATTTTGATTCTGAAAACGGACCAGTAGTTTACAATACCCTGAAGAAAATATTTAAACACACACTGGAAGAAAAAAGAAAAACGACGGGCAACAGCGCTAAGCCTGACCCTGGGTGGCGCTGACTTCCATTGCTGGTGCCGTCCCCACTGAAGGCCCGATGACACCAGTGCCTGCTGGAGGGGCTGCTCTCCTGCCGCACTTGACTCGGAGTGCATCGGCTTGTTCTGGGGATGATTCTTCCTGTTTGGAGCCATTATTTATTTTTAAATATGCTTGAGCTACATTTTTTGAGTTGAAAAACTGCCATAAAGTTGGTGTCACTATATTTTATTTATTTAACTGAGTTGATGCTGTTGTATTAACATTTTAAGTACGTGGTGTTTACATCCTTGCTCTTGTGACATTTGGAAAAAGTTGTAACTCTTCTTTCCAAAACACTTATTTTGTTGAGGGTTCTCTTCCTGAAGAGTTAGTACCAAATAGGTAATTTTAATTGTAAAACCTCAGTGTATCCATTCCCCTTGATGTACCTAAAGAAGCCACCAAGTGTCTTAAAATGTTTTCTATTTGTTACTGATAAGGTTACTGATGCATTTTTAAAGGTTTCTTTTTTATGTTGGAGATTTTTTTCTTTTTATAAATGTTGCAGACAGTTTCAAATTGTATTTTTCAAAGTGATTTAATTTTATTTGAAAGACTTGAATGTGTGGAATGGCTGGTTTTGTTGTTTGTTTTTACCTTGTAGAAGGATTTGCTCTCTGGGTCGGGGTTCCAGGGAACTTCCATGCCCTTTGCTTTTCCTAGGCGGCAGGGGCCATTCCCAGCACACCAGACCTTCCCTCCTCGGCTGTGTGGGGCGCGGGACGGCGGACCCCGAGGTTACCTTCAGCCTCCTGGCATCAGATAGGAAGGGGGGGCCACCTAAAGCCATAGCTATGGTTTAAATGAATATCTGAACCAAGCCACAGAGAGGAAAGTCGTTTTTCCTAAAAAAGATATTATTCTAACCAGTTTCAAAGGAAAGAAGCTAATACTTAATCTAAAGGACAGAATTTCAGGGGAAGCAAGACTACTTTAGAACAAATGAAATTTCTCTAACTCCTACATTTCTAAATCAGGCTTTAGCACATCATAAGTATTTTAGTCATTATTAATCTTACTAACTATGATGGCAAATGCAAAATGCAGTTTTCTCACACAGTTTGAATTTTCTGAGGAAATCTAATCCAATGAATTTTACAGAACTGGATTGTCCATTCCTGAAATTTCTCATTTTCAAGTGCCTGATCTGGGAAAGGGGGAAAAACAATTATTTTTTTGTCCAAAAGTACATTATAAAAATATATTTTTTACCAAAACAAATGCTAGGCCTTGTCTCAGTAGATTTGGTGTAGGCAGGTGACAGCCATGGCTTATTTGACAAATATTATTTTCTTGTGCACCTGAAACATTCATTTCAAACTAAAGAACAAATACTACACAGTTATGGTATGATGTGGGAGTTCTGTCTAAAAATCTAAGTAAACCAGCCATGAAAAAGAGAGAACACTGGGGAAGATTAATCAGACTGTAAGTAAGTATTGTATTCATTTGAATAAAAGTAAAAAGAACAACCCATAACCTCCGTCACGTACTTCTTTAGCTTGGTGCTCGGGTGTGTCAAGCATACCCTGACAATAGGATGAGATTCTGCTGTTCTCCTGATCAGAAGGTTGAGTTTCAAGCTGTCACTAGTACCAGCTCTGGTTAGTTCCTACTCTGTCTTCTCTTGGTTCAGAATGTCCGCGGATGGGGCCAGGATAGAGGAGTTCCTACAAGGATCAGTATGAGGCTGACATACCCCTGCCTTCCTATATTTGAAGGGATGAGGAGTTAGATGAGCTCTTAGTGACACCAGAGGACGGAAGTCTCCTCTCTGGGGAGGAGTTATAGGGTGGGAACACTCAGCTCAACAAAAGTGGGAAGGTCAAGAGCACACACGAATTAGGAACTTGCTACCAAGTATCTCTTTATTCTCGTAACAGATTGAGAGAGGATTATTTATATTTGCATGATGAAGGAGTCCAAATTTAACTGCAAACCTTGCTCTCCCTTCTCCTGATGCCCCTGCCCAGGAGTGAGTGCCCTGCCAGGCCTGTGGGTCCCTGCGGAAGGGCTCAGGTGTTCAGATAGGCATCAGAACCCCCAACATTTCAACATGGTGTTAGAGAGACTCTTATTTCCATAACTTCCCAAGTGTTTTGTCCTCTGGAAAAGGCTGAGCTGGTTCTGCTGCTATGGTTTAATGATCTCTAGCATGTCACACGTAAAGAAGTAGTGATTTCTTGCCTCTTTTGGTTTTTACCATTGCAGAGGTTGTTGGTGCCTTTCGAGTAGAACTGCTTCTGGCGTAGAGATTGCTTCATCTGTTGGATCACTCAGAAGCACTGTGCTGATCTATTTGGTCATATCTTCAGCCAGCTTCCCAGTTTTATCTGGGCAAGAATATGTGCTTGAATCACTCTGGATTCCATAAAAATAACCACATACCATAATGCAATAGAGATAAAGTTCTCCATTTTCTCTTAAATGGGGAATGCTTGCTGATAACCTTGGGTGCTGTGCTGTTTGAGGCCATTCTCTAGAAGTCTGGAGATACTTCCTTCTAGGGGCAAGATGTGGCAGAGTGCATGCCCCAAGGTCTTCACCTCTGAAGGCCACCAGATAATTTGGGGAATTGATTAAAAGTGACAGTTTACTCATAGGAACTTTTTGGGTTTTTTTTTTTTTTTTTTCCAAATTAACAAGCATTAATATATTCTCAGTCCAGGCCAATCAGGAATGACATTCCTGTTGGTTCTTTTTGTTTTTTGAATGTGGCCCAAAATGAAGGAAGTCATTCTCAATGCTTAAATGGCTGAAAACTATTTACCAATAAAGTGGCAGGAGAAAAATTCAACAGAATCCTGTTCTGCAGTGGTGCGTTATTTTTTAATTATGCCTTTAGGTATGATCATCTCTGACTAGCCAGACACTTACAATAAAACTGATTTATAATTAGTCACACTGGAGCCATCAGTAGTGGAACTGTGGTGAACCTTCATTTGAAACCATCTGTAAAAACACTGAATCTCTTATTCTCTTACAGAGCTAGAAATTCTGTCCAATGAGACTTCAGTATCAAAATCCTTTGTACTGAAAATAAACATTTCATATATCCACTGGAATTTATATAGCAAAAGGAAACTGTTATGCCCTGGACTCTGGATTTTCTTCATTAAAATGAAAAAAAAAAAAAGTTTTACTCTTCAGAATGCCTGTTTTGAGCAGAAGTTACGTTTTAGGGCTTAGTTCCTACTGGCATGACCATTGGATTGCAGTCTGTGCAAGTGTCCTGTGGTTTTGATTGAATTCCTTTATCATTTTCTATCTCCTCCTAAATTAAAAAACAAATTATTCAGTCATTGAATTAGGTTAAACCATATGCAGCCACTATCTCTGTAGGTCAAGTAATGGTCAAGTATTAGCCATTTCATAGGGTTCAACCTAATATTAAACTTTGAGTTCCTGGGAGTGAATTATTTTTGTCAGGTCTAGAATAGATGATCCATTACTTTGTGAGAATGTGCTGGGCGCTCACAGTCGAGTTCCAGTACAAATGGAAGAGGCCAGTACGAACTCGCATGTGTGTGCCTGCTCTGTGCCTGGGGACACAGGAGAGTCCTTCATCCAGTCACTCAGCCCTGCCAGGAGCCCACAGCCTGGTGTATCTCCACGTCTCCATCATCTCTTGTCCACTCCTTCTTTCCGTTTCCTCTGCCACCACGCTAACGGAGTTCTGCGTCATCTTCCACCCAGATTACTTCCCAGTCGACACTTGCTGCTTATACCGTGCTGCAAGATTGATTTCCAACACTTCCTCATCCTCTTAATTCCAAACGGCCTTCAAAACAGCTCTGACGGCTTGGAACAGAATACGTGCTACTTAACTCCTTGTTAAATGTAATTAAATGACCTCACTACTCCCCAACCCTAGGAAGTGGGGAAGAGACGAATCCCCTTCCTCCACAATGCTTCCGTCGTGCCCTGTGGGTGTTATCATTTTTCCTTCAACAACATATTGCTTGGTTTTGTTCTTTTTAATCTTGACATTAATCAAACAATACAGTGTATATTGTCTTATGACTTGCTTTTTTTGTTCAACATGCTATATTCACATTTATCCATGTTGATGGGTGAAGTGTAGTTGATTTGTTTTTACTGCCATCCAGCATTCCACTGGATGGATGGATAAACCACAGTTTCTCCATTTTGCTGGTGATGGCCATTTGCACATGACTTTGGAGCCACATGTGCAAGAATTTCTCTGGAGTGTGTAGCTTAGAGTGGAATTATATTTCTCAGTTTTCTTTGTCTTTTTATCCATGGAACTGCAACACCTAGTGTATGGCCTGGCAATTAGAAAGGACCCAACAAATGTGAGTAAAAGAAGGAAGAGAGGGATGGAGGGAGGGAGATGAGAGCTCTGATGTCACTCTCCCAGGTTAAAAACCCAAATGCAGACTTCCGGTTCCGGCCAAGAGAGAATAGCCCCACCCCTCCCGGGTTGTCTCTTATGACTGAACAACCCAGACGTAACACACGGAAAATGAGCATGGGAAGACTGAAAGGTGGAAGGAAGAAGGCAGACAGCCGAGCGAGCCGAGGGCTTGAGGAACCGCACACGGTGAGTTCCATGAGTTTCCTTATTAACCACCGTTTTTACCCAAAAGGGCACTGCAGAAGTCGCCAACCCCAACTGCCAATAGGCACAGACGAAAAATGGGAGGAGTGTGTGTGTGCAAGAAAAACCTGTTCTCTTAGCCGGGACGAGGAAATTTTTGAGCAGCCTAACAATAGAAAACCTCTTTGGCAACACCTACTCCCTACTCCAGCCAAACACCAATGGAGAACCCACCACCGGCCACAGATTCCACTGCCGGGTGGTGTTGACATGTTGAGAAAGGCAGCGGGTGGTGGGTTTCGGCAGTTCCTGCTGTGAGAGCAACGAGATTTGACAAGGCATTACACACCCTATCGTCAGTGGGGCCCGGCACCGATGATGCTAAATGAAGTGGTGCAGAGCAGGGCCGGTGAGCACTGCCTCCCTCCATCCCACACTCCAGCCCCTGGTGTCAGTGGGCGAGGTGGGGAGCTGAGCCTCCACAGCCACCTGCATCCACAAGACGGATGGGACAGTGCAGGGGGGCTGGCCGGGTCCCCACACCCCCTGCCTTGGTGTCAGCAGTCTGGTGGAGAGCCGAGCAGCTGCTCCCACATGGCATCCACAAAGCAGAGCAAGGTGATGAGAGGCAGACTTGTTGGCACTCTGCTTCCCGGCCCTCCTGTAGGTTCTACCCCCTCCCTACAGCAGCAATTGGTGAGAGTCAGCATGATGCTTCCCCATCCCTGGTGTACTTGGGGCCAAAGGAGGAGCTGAACTTACACCACCACTCAGAGTCAACAAGGCAGTGCAGGAAGGTGTCAACGGGCTGAAGGGAGAGCTGAACTTCCACCTCACCCATGTGCAGTGAGACACGGTGGGTCCTCAGCTGGGGCTCACCGGGGAGTCAGCTTGCACACACCACGGTGAATCACATGGTGGAATTATCTGACAAGGATCTCAAAGCACCCGTTATGAATTCCCTTGGAACAAATGAAAAAGTAGAAACTCAGCAAAGAAATAAAAGTTGTAAGAAAAAGCCAAGTGGAAATTATGGAAATGGAAATTAGAATAACAATAACAAAACGTGCTGAATGGGCTCAGAGATGTCTGAGGACCGAATCTTGAGGACAAATCAGTATAATTCACTCAAGAGAATTTACTGCTAGCAAACCTACCCATAAAGAATGGCTAAAGGAAGTTCTCTAAACCAAAAGCAAATAATAACAGAATCTGATTTGGAAGTTCAGAAAGGAAAAAAGAATATTGGAATGGATATAAATAGGAGTAAATATCAGGACTCTCCTTCTGATGAGTTTATTAAATCCTAGTTGATGGTTGAACCAAAATTTATAACACCATCTGATGCATTGCCCAATGTAGGTAGAGGAAATAACTAAGGCAATTAATTACATTTAAAAACTAGGAAGTGCTCAGGGACATAATGGAAGCAATGTTTGTACACTCCACTTGAAGTAGTAAAACATCAATACCAAAAGGCTGTGGTAAGTTGCACATGTATATATGTAATAACCAGAATAATCACTAAGAAAACTATACGAAGGGATATACTCAAAAACACTACTTGATAAATAAATCAAGATGGAATTTTTAAAAATGTCTAAATAACCCACAGGAAAGTAAGAGAAACAGAGGAAGAATGAGAAAGACAGAAAACAAACAGTACAAATAATAAAATGTCTGGCTTATGCTTTAACATATATCAATAGTTATCTTAAATGCAAATGTTCTAAATACCTCAATTAAAAGACAGATTGGCAGTGTAGACATAAAACAATACCCAACAATATGCTATCTACACGAAACATACTAAAATTCAATGTCACAGATAACTTAAAAATAAAAGGAATGGAAAAGATATGTCATGCAAACAATTTTTAAAAAGCAGGAATGGTTCTATTAGTGTCAGATAAAGTAGACTTCAGAGAAAAGAATATTACTAGAGACAGAGACATTACACAATGATAAAATATTAATCCACCAGAACACATAACAATCCTAATCATGTATGTACCATGAAGCAAAAACTGATATCGCTGAATGGTGACTTCAGTACCTGATAGAACTACTAGATAGAAAATTAGCAAAGTTATAGAAGAACTGAAATAGATACACACACTACAATGGCTCCTGCTGCAGCAGTTCTAATTGTTTTGTCTCAGGACTCCTTTGCATGCCTCAAAATTAAGTTCCTCCTTTTGCTTATATGTTTATATCTATTGAAATAGATTTATTTCTATATATATTAGAAATTAAAACTGAGAAAGTTCTAAAATAATGATTCATTTTAAAAGAACATAACCCATTACTTGTTAACACAAATATCTTTATGAAAAATAACTGTATTTTCCAAAACAAAAAAATCAGAAGAGTAGCATTGTTCCAAATTTTTGCAAATCCCTTTAAAGTATGATTTAATAGAAATTCTAATCTCTGCCTCTGTACTCAATCTGTTATAGTCTCACCCACCATGTAGACTCTGGAAAGTTCCACTGTACATTCATGAGAGAGAAAAGTGCACATTAACATCTTTAACCTTGCAAGGATACCCCCAGGTATCTCTAGACCACATTTTGAAAACTCCTAGGCTACTGTTTTAAGTACTAGCTCCCTGCTCTGATATTATGGATCTCTTCTATTTGAACCAAACCCATTTTTCTTGCTTTCTTTTACACTGTTCCCCTACTCTCTAATCAATCTGGAGTACTGGCCATTTTCTAAGGAAGTTCTGCAGTTCACCACTTCCATGTCTTTGTTTTTACTCCAACAAGAGAACCCTTCTCTGTCTGGGCCTGACGAAGTGCTATGCAGTCTTCAGGGCTTGTCTCAAATGACCCCTCCTCTTTCAAGGCTTTTCTCATCCATTCATTCCTGTTTGCATATCCACCCTTAAATGATAGTCATTTGTATCCTTGACTAATCCCAACACCCCCTTCCATTAAAATGAAAGGTATCTAAGGGAAGGGTTGATGTGTTTCTTATCTTTTTATGCACACAGAACATGGCACATACTATATTTTTAATAATCATACACGGAATTGAAACAACTAGAAAACAATACCAAAAAGTAGATGCTTTCCTGAGAAAAGAAGAAAGATCTTGAATCAATATTCTAACTTCTAACTTCAAGGAAAAAAAAAAACAAAAGAAAACCAAAAGTAAGCAGAAGGAAAGAAAAAATAAAGAATAGAAATAAGTGGAATTGAAACGAATTTTCAGTGGTGAAAATTAATGAAACAAAAAGCTGGTTCTTTGGAAAATCAATAAAATTGATAAACTTATAGCAAGACTGACAAAAATGAAAAGAAAGAAGATGCAAGTCACCAATAGCAGGAATAAAAAGAGATTCACAGCAGATCCTGCAAGCATTAAAAGGATGATAATGAGATACTATGATGAACTTTACACTCATAAATTTGACAACTTAGAAGAAATGGGCATGTATCTTAAACACCGTCAAGTACCAAAACTCAGCCAAGATGAAATAGATAACCTGAATAGTTCTATAACCATTCTTAGACTCGACACATAAAGCATGATCAATAAAAGGAAAGTGATAAACTGGACCTTCTGAAAATTAACAATTTTGTTCTTCAAAAGATCCTGTCATGAGGCTGAAAAGGCAAACTACAGCCTGGGGGAAAATATTTTTAAATCACATATCCAAAAAGGATTTTTATCTAGAATATATAAGGACCTCTCAAAACTGAACTGTAAAAAGAAATCTAATTAGAAAATAGGCAAAAGGCATGAATTCACTCAAGGGGTAAGCTCTTGGGCATTTAAGTAATGAAATAAGTAATGAAAACATATGTTCACACAAAAACCTGTTCATGAAAGGTCATCGCAGCCTTATGCATAATTGTCTAAAACTGGAAAACCCCAGATGCCCTTCCACACGTGAATGGGTAAACCTACTGTTGTACATCCATAGCATGGAATAGCACGCAGCAATTGAAAGAGACAAGCTAGTAACCCATGCAACCACTTAGATGGACTTCAAGGGAATTATGTTGACTGAAAAAAAAATTTCAAAAGGATGCATAATGTATGATTCCCTTTATATAGCATTGACAATATAACGTCGTTTTAGAGATGGAGACCAGATAAGTGAGGGCAGTACAGTTCCATATCTCGATTTTAGTGGTAGTAACACGAAGCTACATATGATAAAATTACAGAGCCATACACATACACACAAATGAGTGTAACTGTACAAACTGAATAAGCTCTGTGGATTGCACCAATGTCAGCTTCTTGGTGTTGATATTGAACTATAGTTATGCAAGATGTTAGCATCTGCGGAGGCTGCATGAAGCGTGCAGAAGATCTCCCTGTATTTCTTTGCAACTGACTTCGAAACCATAATTATTTCAAAATGAAGTTTTTTAAAAGTAAGTGGACTAATCCAATACATAAACTATATGCAAAATGCTGAGAACACAGCAGATCAGGATTACCTTCATCTGAAAAAATGGCAGGCTGGAGAAAATGGAGAGAATGAATGAGATATATTTGGGGGATAGTAAAGTGATAAACAGCTTTAGGAAGGGAAGGGCAAAGAGTGACAAATCCTATCTAGGTAAGGATAGTTGGAAAGGATTCAGGGAAGGGGTATAATTTATACTGAACCTTTACAATCATGGATAAAGCAGGAGAGGAGGAGGATGGCAGGAAGATGATGGACTAGGAAGTTCCAGGAGTCAGTCCCTCCACCAGAACGACTGTTAAACAGATAGGAACTGTCTGATTCAACTATTTCAGAACTCCAGACTCCAGGGGAACACTGTGCAGCATCTGGGGAAGAGAGGGAGGAAGAGGCTGGTAAATTATGGTAAATACCAGTTGATTGCTCTCTCAGTATGGCGGTTGCCATCACACACCCCCACTTTCACAGCAGGCAGCAGTGGGATGTGGGCCCTGGCATGGTTTGCTGATGCCAGAGAGGGACATAAAAATCCACTTCCCCAAGAGCCGGGGTGGGGTGGGACCATATGCCAGTCACTGATCACAGCTCTTTTTTCTCTGGGGGCCTGGCTCCGTGGGTGACCATTTTTCCAACCACCCTGGACATAAGTGGCAGAAGAAACTTGAAGACAGGACACCCCAAAGCTGCGGAGGACGGCTGAAGGGCTGCATTTGCTGGGGAGGTCAAATAAGAGCAGCTTTGGAGAGCCATGAAAGAAGCTCCTGGTGCCCTTCCTAGCCCCACTCTCACCCCCTCTCCAGGGCAGCTTGTAATCAGCCTGCACACCCTCTGTGGGTCCCTGGGCTTGTTGCAGCTGGGAAGGACTGACTCGGGAAACTCTTCTCGGGAATGCCCCCTTCCCAGAGTTTGCCCTCCAGGAAAAATCACCTTGAGACAACAAAAATAGTTTAAGGACAGCTTGATATGCTGAAGCCTCTGTCTTGGGGTTGGCCCCTGTGAAGCTTGTTACTGCAAAGGAGAGGCTAAACCTGCTTATAATTGCGCCTAAGCATCTCCCCCGAGTGCCTCTTTGTTGCTCAGATGTGGCCCTCTCTCTCTCTCTAGCTAAGCCAACTCGGCAGGTGATCTCACTGCCCTCCCCTCTATGTGGGACCTGACTTCCAGGGGTGCAAATCTCCCTGGCAGCATGGGATATGACTCCAGGGGATGAATCTGGACCTGACATTGTAGAATTGAGAACATCTTCTTGACCAAAAGGGGGAAGAGAAATGAAACAAAATAAAGCTTCAATGGCTGAGAGATTTCAAATGGAGTCAAGAGGTCCCTCAGGTGGACATTCTTACACACTATATAGATAACCCTTTTTAGGTTTTAATGCATTGGAATAGCTAGAAGTAAATACCTAAGACTACCAAACTCCAACCCAATAGCTTACAAGGGTGACAGTGTGATTGTGAAAACCTGTGGATCACACTCCCTTTATCCAGTGTATGGATGGATGAGTAGGAAAATGGGGACACAAACTAAATGAAAAATCAGGTGGGATGGGGGGGATGATTTGTGTGTTCTTTTTTGCTTTTATTTTTTATTCTTCTGTTTCTTTCTGGTGTAAGGAAAATGTTCAAAAATAGATTGGGGTGATGAATGCACAACTATATGATGGTGCTGTGAACAGTTGATTGTACACCATGGATGATTGTATGGTATGTGAATATATCTCAGTAAAACTAAATAAAAAAAATAGTCTAAAGAACAACTGAGGCAGGCGCTGTGGGCAAAGGCTTACCTGCCTTAAATCCACAGTGGAGCATGGGGAGAGGGAGATCTGTCTCCTGGGGACTAGAGGGGCCATTAAAGCTCCTGCAAGCAGGAGCTCCTAAAGCCTTAGCAAGCACAAGCCCAGGATGAGACGCGAGGCCAGAGAAGGAGGGAAGACTCTGCCCTTGGCATCCACCTTGGTGGACCTTCCTGACGGGAGGACTGACACTCAAGAAAATCTCTGTCATATCACCAGCTGGTTTCAAACTCAAGATAGAGACATCTCACAAATAAATCCTAGAGTTGACATTTTAAAATATTAAAAGGTACAGTGTGCAATGGCAGATTACAAGACAAAGAAACCGGAAATGATGGCCCATCCAAAGGAAGAAGATAAAGATACAGAAAACATCAACAAAGAAGACTACACTGTGGACTTACCTTTAAAAAAAAAAAAACAAAGACTTAAAAATTGATCTTCAATATGCTCAAGGAGATGAAGGAAGATACAGAGAACTAAAGGATATCAGTAAAACAATGAATGAGCAATATGAGCGTCTCAATAAAGAGATAGAAATTTTAAAAAGGATCCAAACAGAACTGCTGGAGTTGAAGACCATAATTTTGGTCTTCCATTTTCCAGGAGGGTTTCAACAGCAGATTGGAGCTGGCAGAAGAAAGAATAAGCAAACTCAAAAACAAAACAAGCTTGAAATCAGTCAGGCTGAGAGAGGAGCAGGGAAAAAAATTATAAATAGCAAAAATAGCCTAAGAGACCTCTGGGACACTATCACACACACCAATATAAGCATTATGGGAGTCCCAGAAGGAGAAGAAAGGGAGAAAAGGGCAGAAGGAATATTCAAATACATAATGACAGAGAACTCCCCAAACTTAGCAAAGGGTGTGAATGCACACAGCCAAGAAGCCCAGAGAACACCAAAAAGGGTAAACTTGAAGAAAAATATGCCCAGTCACATACTGCCCAAGCTGTCGAATGCAAAGACAAGGACAGAGCTCTGAAAGCTTCAGGAGAGAAGCAACATGTCACATACAAGGGAGCCCCAATTAGGTTGAGTGCAATTTCTCACCAGAAACCACGGAGGCAAGAAGGCAATGGTTCGACATACTTAAAGTGCCTAGAGAAAACAATTGCCAACCAAGAGTTTTCTATCCAGGGAGACTTTAAATGAAGAAGAGATTGAGACCTTCTCAGAAAAACTAAAGCTAAGGGACTTCATCACCACTAGAGCTGCCCTACAAGCAATGCTCAAGGGAGCCCTTCAGACCACAAGGAAAGGACACCAGACTGTGGTTCAAAGCAGCGTAAAGAAATAGAGACCTCGAGGTAAAAGTGACCACGTTGGTGATTATAAACGCTAGTAATATTGTATTGTATTGTGTGGTATGTAACGTCACTTCTTACTTCTTACAGGTGCTAAATTGCAAATGCATAAAAAGTAATGATAAATCTGTAGTTTTGGACATACAATGTACCAAGATGTAATTTGTAACAAATACAAAAAGGGGGATGGTGAGCAGAGGGATATAGGAACAATTTGTGTTCATGCTATTGAAGTGAAGTTGGTATCAAATAAAATATGATTGCTATACATTTAGAATGTTAATTTTTTTAATTGCCTGAAGCTTTTATTGCACCTGTTGGTAATATGACATGGATAGAAAGAAACACAGTTGAATTTGTAGAAATATGCAGATGATATTCACTAAAGGTAAACTTTATCTAAAAAAAATTTATATGTGGACACTTCTAATTTAATATATTTCACTATTAAAGAACATATTTTAAAATGTGTACATGTTTTGACAATTGACAAAAAGAAACTGTACCTGTGGTTCAGTTTCAAACAAAGAAATGAGCATGGGAAGTTTCCCAGAATGAAAGCTGAAGCAGTTATGAATTAAAGCAGTTCAGATTGTTGCGTGTGAGTGTGTGTCTCACAGACACACACACATACTCACACACATGGCCATATGTGTAAGCATTTTTTAGTACAAAATATTCCCTGCACCCAGGCATTTACCCTCAGAATAATCTCATCACATTAAATCAGTCTTCTGTCTTCAGCCCTAGAAAGAGTTTTAATTCTAAGCATGAACAGCCTTAACTTTCATGCCAAATAATTATATTGAAAGCTTTATGCATTGTTGTTTATAATTACACAGTAATTATAAATGATCAGTACCAAACTGATGACAAACACTATTTTGTTGAAAAGGTCTTGCATTTAAAAGGAAAAATCTTTAAAACCCCAAGGCACTGGGCCACGAACCAATCAGACTTTTATGAAAAATAATGGGCTTTCATTTCAAAACACAGCACACTTGAATTAATCAATCAGAAAAAAATATTATAACTCAAAAATCCCATATATATGCACACCTTTAAAAATGTTTCATAATTGAAGTCCTTTATATTTACAAAAATGAAGGCAGGAAATACTGAAAGCAGCAGGAGTCTTCTTTTTGTTCTTTCTCTTCCTTTTTTTTTTTTTTTAATAACCAAATTCTGGTAACTTAAATAGAGATGTTCAAATTTTTCTTTTGCATGATTGTATTCTTGAATTAAAAGTATGATTGGAATATTAATATAATATCTGTGGGGGTAGCTTTCTAGTTGATTTAAAAATCATGTAGGTAAAAAGCAGTTTTAATATATTATTTTTTCTTAAAATCATTTCTGCATCTGCATAAAATGCACTGGTATTCTAAAGTCTATTCCTTTGCTAATTTCTACACTAGATGTTGGTATGTACTTGGATATTCCAAGCAATGTCTAGTCCTATTAGACCACACTCATGCAACTTTTGAAGTTTTACATTTTTTAACTTGACTTACAGAAACGTTATTTTAAGAAAGTAATAACTCCTTCTTCACATATTATTGAAGTGAACAGAGAAATGAGCATTTTCAGCATGAAAGCAATTCATGGGTCTTTCAATGAAAAAAAATACATACACAATGACATTCTGCTTTGATGTGAAAACTGAGTTAATCTGAGTGAAACAAAAACAGTAAAGAGACTAAAGAATTTACAAAAATAGAACCAGGTTGATATTTTGCACCAAGGGTATATTTGCTTAAAAATCTTTGCTCCTGAAGTAAATATTTGGCAACCACAGTGATTAGCAGTTAAAGCAATTTCAACAAATTAAGAAATCATCAAAAATGGACTTTGTCTGAAAGAGCGGTACATATATTATAAAGATTGAATTTCATGGCTCATTGCAACCATTTCCAAAATTTAATTCCTGTTATCATCTTATAAAGTAAGAGAATTTCATTTATGTCTCATAGGTCAATAACCAAAACAAACAAACAAACAAAAAAACTCAAAACAAAACAAAAAATAAACCTTCATGCCTAAATATAGAATATCGTATTGTGTAGCAACCCAAAACATTCAAAACAAATTAAATAGCTTAAGTTATTTGGCAGGCATATAAGTATTTCAAACTCATAATGAAATCCAATTATGTAAAGCATCATGTAGAAAAGAATGGGGTC
Organism: Choloepus didactylus; assembly: GCF_015220235.1. Lineage (NCBI taxonomy): Eukaryota > Metazoa > Chordata > Mammalia > Pilosa > Megalonychidae > Choloepus > Choloepus didactylus. Next base: position 9,606,150 of record NC_051316.1, on the reverse strand, counting down.
TACTATTATGCAGGCATTTTCCAAATAAAAGCTCCTTGTAAAACTATGTATATATATATAATATATATATAAAATGTATATATATAATAAACCACGATGGTCCACATATATAAGATGAACTCCATGATGTTAGAATTATAAATGTTTAGAGTGGCCTAGACTGGAAGACAAGCCCAAACCACCATTAGAAGAATTAGATAAGACTTGGTCCAAGACATATCATTAAAGTTTTGTCTCAACTCTCAGCCTGAATTGTGAGGATTGATCTTCAGTTCAGTCCAGCCAGCAGATATTGTGCAATTTTCCATTGTATTTATTGTACAGACTATGTACATTCTAGAAGTTTCCCTTAGTTCTACCCTGTTGTTCTTTTTGTCTCAGAAATTTGAAGGCCTGCAAATTCCACAAAATTATCAATAAGAACAGGCCATGCTCCTTCATCATAATTAGTCGTGTCATCTGCAATCATTGTACTGAAGTCTAAAAGAAGATTCCAATATTCTTTCTGTATTGATTGTTCATGATGTTCAAACAAAAATTTGTTCCATAAATCTAAGAATTTAAATCTTCCATTAGGCACTGAATTCCAGTAGGCAATGGTCATTTCTAGACCTAATTCTTTTTTGTCCTGGATTCTTTGCAAAAATTAAAAGTAAACTGGCAGAAATCCTTAAATCATCCTGGTTCTTTTGATTCTTGTTCCATCTTGGGTGTCAGGGCCTTTAGTTTTTTTGTGCAGTCACATCCTAATTCTGTCATGCTGCCCGTGAACTCCTGTTTAGAGAACTTACACTGTGTTGCTTCTCTGAACTTCCACTCAATGATCATGAACACACTAGTGCTGGCGGGATCAAGTTCTGGTCATCACAGAACTGCTGTACACCATCTATTCCAGTATTACTTTCATCTCGGGGATCTTTGTGTCTGTTGTACAGTTGCTCTAACTTCTTTTTGTCCAATGACCCTTGTACACTCTCTCATATATAAAGTTCAGGATTTGGGGAAAAAAAATCATCTTTTGCAACATCTAACTTCTAGTCATTTTGAGACGGACAACTTACTGCTGTTTTTTCACTAGACTGTGTGAAGATCATGAACTGACGAACTTTATCCCTCTGCAATTTCAACTTGTTCATGTTGGTTTCCTCCAGTTAGGATGTTCAGTTTTAACCCCATGGTAACCACAAGGAAAATACATGAAAAATATATCCAGATAGAAATGAGAAGGGATGCAATACAAGAAAAACAAATAAATATGAAAATAGGCATTAACAGAAGAATTAAGGAACAAAAAAGGTATAAGACTTATAAAGTCTAAATAGCAAAGTGGCAGAAGGAAGTCCCATATAATCAGTAGTGACTTTAAATGTAACTGGATTAAACTCTCCAATTGAAAGGCAGAAATTGGCAGAATGGATAAAAAAGCATTTTGACATTTTTATCCTGACTATATGCTGTCTACAAGAGACTTATCTTAAGTTCAAAGATATAAGTTCAAAGAAAGGATGGAAAAAAGATACCACGCAGGTAGTAACCAAAGGAGATATGGGGTCACTATATTAAAATCAAATGAAATAGACTTTAAATCAAAAACACCTGTGAGTGAAAAAGACGGTGGAAATATACTGATAGAGGGGTCAATTGAACAAGAAGACATAAGAATTGTAAATGTATGTGCACGTAACAGCAGAGCCCCAAAATATATGAAGCAAATACTGACAGATTTGAAGGGAGAAATTGATGGTTCTACATTAATAGAAGAATTTAATACATCACTTTCAATAATGGGTAGAACATCTAGAGAGAAGATCAGTAAGGAAATACAAGACTTGAACAATATTAGAAATCAACTAGCCCTAACAGACACATGTAGAA